>NW_006399790.1:15324068-15329709 GCF_000299155.1 Elephantulus edwardii
GTCAGCTGTGGGTCAGTTCTGATTCGACAGTACACAACAACAATATAGGATTTCTGTGACTATAAATCACAATGGGAAAAGGTTGCCCATCTTTCTCAAACAGAGCACCAGGTGAATTTGAACGACCAGAGATGCACCCTTTTGATTAACGGCACATCTAGAAGCAGGCTACAACATCAGAGCTCCCTAGGGGCAAATGTATTGTGGAAACTTTTGAAATGGAGTAGATTTCTTAAAGAGCATATGCTGCCTCCAGTTATAGAGTCTTCTGTAGCTAGCAAACAATTCAGTTGTTTCCTCATCACCTAGCAGATAGCTAAGAATATTTTTAGATCTTTGGCCTTCATGCTGAAAGCCAGTCGCAGTCCGTCCATAAATAGTTGACGGGCCAAATGACTTTGGAAGCTTGCTGAATTATTTTATTTTGGGGGCTTAGGAGATAGGAGGGAGTGGAAGTTTGTATTTGCAGTGGGAAAATGTGCTGAAGAACTGTACATGCTCAGTGCTTCTTCAAGCTCTAATGGCACATGCTCAAAGAATATCATATAGGATGTCATTGGAGAGATGGCATTAGTCAGATTTACCAACAGAGGAGGTTGTGGGAGTCTTTGAAAGCCAGATGGTACAAATAGATTCTTTCTTTGTCATGCTCAAAACACCGCCTGTTCCAAGTCTGAACAAAACCCAAACAAATCATTAGTATCTTTGGTTTCTGTTCCCATCTGTAGTATGTTTTTAGCTCGGATTTTCTGGCCAACCTCTGCCTTTGGCTTAACTGGCATGCAGCTCTCCTTGATGCTAGGTACCAACCTAGTCTTTTTCATCAGTAAAACAGTAGATGTACAAGTAAGATATCATCAACAGGGTAGGACAGAAACTAAATTTAAAAAAAAAATAAATAAGAGATTCATTGGGCAATTAGGTACCCTGCACAATGAGAAAAGTGTTTATGGTGTCCAGTGGTAGAGATATGTTTTAGACAAAAAGAAACAAAATTATTAATATATATAACAAACTGAAGAATATAATTCATGGAACATTATAGTGCCTGTGCCTTTAGTAATTTGAGTAGGTAAGAGAGAAAAGAAAACATTTCAGTAACTCACTAACTGTCTCAGTAGCACATCCTGCTAATGAAGTCACAGATTCAGTAACTATTTTAACCAATAACTTTTAACCAGTAACTATTTTATTTTCTCTTCTGATTCATTATCGAAGTCCACAGCCTCAGTCTTCTTTTGTAAAGAACAAAATAAGAATGCAGTCCTGCCTTCTAGTCCATAAGAAAACGTAACTCAGAAATCAATCTAATGAGCAAAGGAGGTTGTTCTTGGCATATATAGAATGTGTTACATGTTGTCAACCAATTTAAAGTTTTGTTCTGATGTGAGTTGAATATGACCCATGATGGTCCTATAAAGAACAGATCTGAACCCCATCCTATCCTGTACCATCCTCACACTTACTGACACACTAGAGCCCATTGCTGCAGTCAGTGTGTCAGTTTGTCTGGTTGAGGGTCTTCCACTACTTCACAGACCCTCTGCCTTTCTGAGCATTATCTCCCTCTAAGAAGCACTCTGAGCACACCCTCTCCAAGACGTATTAAGTTGGGTTTTGGCCATTCATGAGATGTTCAGTGCTCTTCTCCAACACCACAGCTCAAAGGTATCAATTCTTCTTCTGTCATCCTTACTCATTGTCCAGCTCTCAGAGGCATAGCAAGTGATCAGAAAGACCGTGGCCTGAATAAGATGCACCTTAGTCCTCAAATCAACATCATTATTCCTCAATAATTTGGAGGAGTCTCTGACTGCAAACTTTCCCGGTGTAAGATGTCTCCCGATTTTCTGAATGCCGGTACCAAGCATGTTGACTGTGGATCCAGTAAGATGAAGTTATTGACAGTTTCAATCTTTTCTCCATCTATCATGATGTTACCTATTGGTCCAGTGGTAAGAAGTTTTGTTTTCTTGATGTCGAGATGTAATCCATATTGAAGGCTGTATTATTTGATCTTCTGCAACAAGTGCTTCAATTTCTCCTTCCTTACTTTCAGCAAGCAAGGTTATATCATCTGCATAATACAAGTTATTAATGAATCTTCCTCCAGTATTGATTTTACACTATTCTTCATGGAGCCCAGCTTCTTGAATAATTTTCTCAGCATACAGATTGAATAAATATGGAGGGGGGAAAATGGGACCCTGATGTACTCCCTTCTTATTTATAAATCTGTACTGTTTCCTTGCTCTGTTTGCCCATAATTAAATGCTCTTGGATTCTCATTCTTCTTGATTTCAGCCATAACTTGTTATGATCCATACAGTAAAATGCCTTTGCATAGTCAATAAGGCATAAATAGACATTCTCCTGGTATCTTCTACTTTCAGCAATGATATCTATGGTGCTACGGCCTCTTCTAAATTCTGCTTAAACTTCTGACCGTTCCTTATCTATATACTGTTCTAGCCATTTTTGAAAAATCTTCTGCAGTATTTTGCTTACATTTGATATTAATTATATTGTTTGATAGTTTCCACACTTTATTGAATCACCTTTGAGTGGAAACAAATATAAGCCTCTTTCTTTCAATTTAAAATTTTGAGTTAGGAAAAACTTTCTGATTTCTTTGAAAAAATGCAAAAATTTGGTAACCCCAGGCATTCATTCACCTATTCCTGCACACATTTATTAAATATGTACTATGTATCAAGCACTATTGTAGACTTTGATGGGGCAACAATGCCATTACCTAGAGCTAAATAGTATCTCCTTTCAATGTTATCATATACTCTCTAGTCTTTCAGAGTACTCATCCTGCCCACTGCTTTAGATTGCTTTATATTATATCCTTTATATTGCTTGCCTCTGTTATAGAGAAGAATTTAAACTTTCAATCCAATAATTCATACTAAGTATAAATGGCTATGATGAAAATAAAGTAACTTCTCTGAGTTATTTAACAGAAGACAAAGCCTTAAACCAAAATAACAGATACATGGCATTGATGCCCCAGATATGTGGATAATAATCTGTAATCAAATGCAACAAATACTTGTTCCTGCTACATCTGGGTTATACAACTGTCATTTGCTTCATTCTCTCACTGCCATCAAATTGTAACCAATTCACAGCACATCCTCCAGCAGGTTTTCAAGAGAAGACTGCAAATTGAGCCAAAGGAGAGTTCCCATCTTTATCCCTCAAGCTACTGGTGAATTTGAACCTTTGGGTTAGTAGCACAACTCCCTATGGCCTATGCCTTCAGACATCCTCTCTAAATAACTTGTTTAAAAGTTGAAGTCAATTTCCCATCACAACCTTAAAATAAAAGCGGTGTGTTCTTTCTCTGTTGGTATGGAAAGTCTCTGGGTCCTCTTGGGCTGGCTGGACACCTCTTGCCGGGAACCAATGAGAATCTGAAGCATGGGCAAACCTGTGGCCTTTGAAAATTCATTTGGCTACAGAGGTGTGCTCTTTCTCTGTTGGTATGGAAAGTCTCTGGGTCCTATTAGGCTGACTGGATGCCTCTTGCTGGGAACCAATGAGAACCTAAAGCATGGGCAAACCTGCAGCCTTTGAAAATTCACCTGGACCCTCGTGCCTGCAGCCCTCATGCCTGGTTTTAATTGTTTTTGGTCACACATTCTTCTAAGTGGCATAGCACTGGTCTGTCCATTTGCTGTATAGAGGTAACTCATGGTTGCTATGATGCTGAACACTGTGACACTCATGTGTCAAATGTGATAATGGTTACCCATGGTGCACAATGTTTGGTGGAGCTCCCTGATTAAACAAGCTTGGAAGCAGGAGAGGCATGAACTTGGAGAAATGATGGAAGTTATACTGTTGCTCAGGTCTTTAGTTCATAGGGTCACTATGAGTCATCTATGACTCGACAGCACTTAACAACAACAACAAACTTAAAGAAAGAAATGAGATACTCTGAATTCCAATCACTAGATGTATTGTGGTTGTTGTTATGTGTTGTTGAGTCACCTGCAACCTATAGCAACACTATGTACAACAGCTCTGAAGCCTGCCTGGTCCTAAGCTAGTCTCACTGACTCCAACAACACCTACCTCCATTGCCCCGGTTACTGCATCAATTCATCTCATCTGGGGTCTTCCTCTCCTGTGATGTCCCTCCACCCTTCCAAGCATGATGTCCTTCTCCAAGGACTGATCTCTTCTGGCCAAGTGCCCAAAATATGTGAGATGGAGCTTCAAAATCCTAGCCTCCAAGGAGAAACTTTCACTCTTTCAAAGACAGACCTATTTGTTTTCTTGGCAGACCATGGTATGTTCAAGACTCTTCTGTCAAATCATGCTTATCTCATAGCAACGTTATAAGCAGTAGATCTGAATCCTGGCCCATCTTGCACCATCCTTATAATTCCCAACACACTTCAGCCCATTACTGCCATCACTGAAGGTCTTCCTCTCCTTAGCTGACCCTCCATCTTTCCAAGAATGATGTCTCTCTCCAGGAAATAGCCTCTCCCAGCAGCATGCCCATAGGTGTGTGAGATGAAGCCTTGTCATCGTTGTTTTCGAGGAGCGCTCTGGCTGTATTTTTTCCAAGACATCTTTTTGGGTTTTTTGCCACTTCAGGGAATATTCAGTACTCTTCTCCAACACAACAGCTCAACACATCAGTTCTTCTTCTCTTATCCTTATTCATAATTTAGTTCTCAGCTGCCTAGCAGATTATTGGAGGGACTATGGCTTGAATCACGTGCACTTCAGTCCTCAAACTAACATCACTGCTCCTCAGTAATTTAGAGATGTCCCTGACTGCTGACTTTCCCAATGCTCTATGTCTCCTGTTCCTAACAAGGGTTTTGATTGTGGATTCAAGTAAGATGAAACCGTAGACAATTTCAGTCTTGTCTCCATCTACCTATTGGCCCAGTGTTGAGGTTTGTTTTCTTGACATTGAGATACCATCCATATTGAAGATTGTAGTGCTTGAGCTTGTGCAGCAAGTCTTCGCAATCCTCTTCACTTTTCAGTGATCAGTGTTGAGCCAACAGAATAGCACAGGTTGTAGATGAGTCTTCCTCTGATCCTCATGCCTCATACTTCTTTATAAAGTCCAGCTTCTCAAAAGGAGGTATTAAATTAAGAGCAGGGAAACAGTCTATCTTTAGTAGAGTTGGACCTGGTCATGGTCACAAATGAAATCCCTGACTATAAAGAGCAGTATGAAACACAATGTGAATGAAGAATAGTGTGAAATACAATGTATATAAACTTGGTAAGCAAACCAATTTTTTTTAAAAAAACCCAATGTAAAAAATAAGAGGACAGAGCAGGTAAAGTTTAACACATACCTATTGTTATAGATGTTGTTCATATACTGGATCTATGGATGTTTTCTATTAAGATTTAGTCTTGGAAACCAAATGGGGGGTCACTATAAGTTGGAATTGAATCATAGCAATAGAATTTCTTCTCTATGAGCCTATAGAAGAGTAAAGGGACAGCATAGGAGAGGAAAACCCCAGATGAGATAGATTGATACAGTAACTTGGGAAATGGCGGCAGGGTTGCAGGAGTCAGTCAGACTGGTTTAGGACAGGAAAAGGTTCAGAGCTGTTGTACATAGGGTCGCTATGAGTCGCACACAGGTGAC
>NW_006399790.1:15336579-15338013 GCF_000299155.1 Elephantulus edwardii
ATATATATACACACACACACAGTCATTGATAATCCAATGCCCATTTGTTAAACATTTGAGTAATTTTCACTCTCTATTATACAACATCCTGTTAAAAATAGAAAACAAGACTTTGGATAATATGTGTTGTTGTTGTTGTTGTTGTTGTTGTTGTTGTTAAGTGCCATTGAGTCATAGGCAACTCATAGCGACCCTGTGAATGAAAGACTTGAATGCTTTTATAACTTCCATCGTTTCTCCAGTTTCATAGTGTTTCTGGAGGCAAGCTATTTCAGAAATGGATGCCACTCCTGCTTCCAAGCTTGTTTTAATCAGGGAGCTCCACCAAACACTGTCCACCATGGGTAACCATTGTCACATTGGGCACATCAGTGTCACAGTGTTCAGCATCACAGAAACCATGAGTTATCTCTGTACAGCAAGTGGACAGACCAGGGCTATCCAACCTAGAAGAATGTTTGACCAAAAACAATTAAAAACAGGCCTGAGGGTCATGGATTAATATCACCCACCTTTGGCTTGGTAGCATCATTTTCTGTCCACTAGGCCAACTGAGCTCTCTCTTGGCTGTTGTTGTTAAGTGCCATCAAGCTGTAGGCAACTCATTGTGATCCTAAGAACGAAAGGCCTGAATGCTTGTATAACTTCTATCCTTTCTCCAGGTTTCTCCATGATTTTTTTTCTCCATGATTATTATTAGAAATTATTTTAAATCTTAGGAAATAAATATGAAAGAATACAGACTAATATTACTTTTAGAGATCAAGTATGTACTTAACTAAAGGCAAGTTGTTCAATCTTGTCCTCACTCAAAAAGACTACTTATGCCAGGCTGTCTAACGGCTCACGCTTAAAGACACAAGGAAAGAGAACAGAGAAGCTACATCTGTGAAGGTCTCAAAAGTAACCCACCCTGCACATACCTTATCTCCGGTAATCAAAAGAGACAATCTGCTCTAACAACCATTAACTAGGTCAGCTTGAGATGTCAAGATAACACTGCAGATGAGCATGACCAGCAGAAACTTGAAGGAGAATTCATGTTGTTCTTTGACATGCATATGGTCACTCACCCAAACATTTGGGGCAGCACTGTCCTGGGGGTATATGACTGAGATGCTGAGGACAGAAGAGAATTGGACAGGCATGTCTCATGCACTGGGTCTTGCCTCCGATCAGTTTTAATAGAACTACTAAGTTGGTTCAAGAGCACACAAACTGTGGCTGACTCTGAGAAGAATGGGAATCCCAGAACACCTGATCGTTCTAATGCGAAACTTATACTTGGACCAGGAGGCAGTCGTCAGAACAGAGCAAGGGAACACTGCATGGTTCAAACTTGGGAAGGGCGTACGCCAGGGATGCATCCTATCTCCATACCTTTTCAACCTATATGCAGAACAGATTATCCGGGAGGCTGGGCTCTATGAGGAG
>NW_006399790.1:15338113-15343310 GCF_000299155.1 Elephantulus edwardii
TTTAGGTGTATATATATATATGAATATACATGATATATATATAAAAGTATGTCTATTAATAGTGCATTCTGAGTTAGCACAAGATAATTGGTCTCTTGAATCCAAATTTCTCTAAGAAACCCAGTCTCTAAGAAGACATTAAAGTCAACAAGGAGAACAAATAAACACCACACATTTCAATACTATAAGAGACAGGTCATTATACAAACTTCAAATGACACCAAAATAAAGAAAGAAAGATCCAAATGGAGGAGAGCTAGCTCTGTAGTCCATAACAAGAGTGAGAAGATATGGAAACTAGGGCCTAGAAAAAGCAGAATTTGATCAGATCATTTCTCTAAAAAGAAGTCTCATGTTTAGTGTGAAGAAAGTAAAAACAGACCTCATACCTCTTATGAGATAACTGGCTACTGAAAGTTAAAAACAATGTACTTAACAGTGTATAAAACTAAGGTGTTGTTGTTGTTATGTGCCGTCAAGTCGCCTGCGACTCATAGCGACCCTATGTACAACAGCCCTAAACTCCGCTCTGTCCTGTGCCAATTGCACTGTCTCTGACACTCCCATCCCGATTACCCCAGTCACTGAATCAGTTCACCTCATAGAGGGCTTCCTCTCAGGTACAGTGTCAAATAGTCTGGAGAGAGTAGTCCTTCAGAAGCTTGGTGGTGGGGTGAAAGAAGGAAGCAAAAGGTAGAATCTCAGACATAAAAGTAACTCACACAATTAGAAGATATTCCACACTTGGTACCCAAAAAGAAGCTCTAATGGCCTACTGGGTGAGAGGTTATGCCACCTACTCAAAGGCAGGCAGAAAGATCAACAATCTCCTTCTAATCTCCTTCAAACCTGCTGGAAGGTCAGCTATGAGTGAGTTCCTACTTCAAGGCAATGTACAACAACCTACTCAAAAGACAGGATAGATTACAGGAACTGCACTTAGTTATTAAAAAAAAAAAAGACAGTCCTTAGAAAGAATTCTAGTTCCCTTCGCCAGCCAGGCCACGGAACTCTGTTGGCATACTTCTCCTATTGCTGGCCCAGGAAAAAAAAGCGTTTCAGAATGAACATAAAAAGGAAGACAACATCCACTCAAAGCCATATAAAAAAGAAAGTGAAAATCAATAATATAGCTGTTTTTAAAAATCTCAAAACTCCTCCAAGCAACCAACCCCAAAGGAGAAGAAAACTGCAATGTAACAGCTGAATTGTAATTGTCTTTAACAAACATTTGTAGATACATTTAAAAAAAAACCAAAAAAAAACCAACAAAGAACCCATAAGTGATCAATTTAAAAACTCAAAATGAAAATGTCTAAAAAGCAGATGCAAAATGAGAGATGGAAACTCAGGAAAGAATATGACGGAAAAGACAAAAGGTGTCTTTAAAAAGCAAAGGAAAACTGCACTGAATAGATAGATGATCAGTATTTGGAAATGTAGTGAGATGCAATGGCAACAGGCACTAAAACAATGACGAGTATGGGAGAGTCATAAAGTAAAACTTATCAGAGGAAAATCGTTGATAAGGAGTATTGTTGTTGATTGTCTTTGAGTGGAGCACAACTCACAGTGACCCTATGAACAGAAGGCCTGAAGCCTATCGATGTTAAAAGTACATAGTTTCTGGAAGCATATTGTCTAGAAAGTGCATGCCACTCCTGCTTCCAAACCTTTCATAGTATGTTACTGTTGTTATGTGCTGTTGAGTCATCTGCAATGCAGATGTACAGCAACTCTGAACCCTCCCCTTTCATGAGCCAGACTTACTAACTCAGACACATCGATCCCCCATTGCCCCAGTCACTGTATCAATCCATCTCATCCTGGGTCTCCTTCTCCTGTGCTGTCTGTCCACCCTGCCGAGCATGACGTCCTTCTCTGAGGACCGATCTCTCCTAGCCACATGCGCAAACTAAGTGACACAGAGCTTTGAAACTCTAGCCTCCTTTTAATTGTTTGTTTATTCTTTGCCATCAAGTTAGAAGCTGACCCTCAGGCATATTTCTGAGGCTGTAAGTGGGAAGCTCTGGTGGCCTAGTGGCAAGAAGCTGCACTGCAATCCCAAAGGCACGTGGTTCGAGGCCATCAGCTGTCCCGTGGGAGAAGGATGGGCTTTCTCCCCCCCTTGTCATTAGCTGCCTCTGAAAGCCTGCCAGAGGGTCAGCCATGGGTCGATTCCGACTCTCTGGTACACACCACCACCACCAAGTTCCCCGGGATGAAACTGCTCATCTTTCTTTCATGAAGCCACTGGTGGACTTGAACCACCAAATTTAAAACTATAGTCAGTGGAAACTTCTCAGAAATAAAAGACCTGTAATTATGAAAGGAAACCATAAATACCATGAAAAACCAACTCAGAACAGTCAGCTTAAGTCATAACTTAGTAAAAATATTAGACTTTAACAATAAAGATAAAGAATAGTAATCCCCTGAGCGTGAGATGAGGAATCTTTTACAAAGGAAAGAAAGTCAGGATGGCATCAGAGTTTTGATGACAAAGCAAGTTAAGAGTATGGCAATATTTCCAAGTAACTCAAGAAAGAACGTGAGAACCAAGGATTTTATTCAAACCAGCTTTACTTCAATTATTAGTGCTCAAGAAAAAAAATATGCAAGAACTCAGGGAATACTGTACTCACAAATCCTACTAAACAAAAGTCGGCAGCAAAGGAAGAGCCAGCAAGTATTTTAGGCTTTGCAGAACCGAAAATTTCCAGCACTCATCAACTCAGAGCCCAGAGCAGCTATAGACAATATGTAAATGAATGAGGATGCCTGTGTGCCTATAAAATGGAAATTATTGACACTGAAATCTGAATTTCATAAAATCTTCATGTTTCCCAAGATGCTGCCCTGTTGATAATTTTTCAACCATTTGCAAATGAAAAACCATTCCTAACCTGTGGGTGATACAAAAACAAGTATTGTCCACATTTGACCTTGGCTTGTGTGTGGGTATTTTGGCCCCGATTTACAGGACAGGCTTCATGTGACTTTGAAAGGACTGAAAAAGATGTGGCAAAAGGAGTTCTAACTGATTTCATCTTGTTAATTGTAGATGGAATATTTTAAGAAATAAGAACAAGGGTATGAGTAGTAGTAACGGTCAATATGTTAATAATGGAACTAACAATGGGGGGAAAAACCAGAAAAAAGAAAGGAGAAAAGAAAATAAACTTAATGACTTGTCACATAGGGAATCGAGATTATCATTCTGGCTGACAAACTAAGTGGTAGAAGGTGAAGCAAGCCAAAAAGATATTTTAGTATTCTACACAACCCTGCTTGCTGAAACTGAGGAGGACCTGAAGCACTTGCTGCAGAAGATCAAGGACTACAGCCTCCTATATGGACTGAAGCTCAACATCAAGAAAACAAAGATTCTCACCACTGGGCCAATTGGCAGCATGAGTATGGATGGTGAAGAGACTGAGATAGTTAGCAGTTTTAATATACTTGGCTCCACAGTCAACACTCTTGGTAACAGCAGCCAGGAAATCAAGAGACGAATTGCGTTGGGAAAGTCGGCTGTGAGGGACCTCTCAAGAGTACTGAAGAGCAACGATGTCAGGCTGGAGACTAAGGCGCTCCTGATCCGGGCTATAGTCTTTGCAATTACGTGCTATGCATCAGAAAGTTGGACAGTGACTAGGGTTGATAGAAAGAGAATTGATGCCTTGGAGCTGTGTTGCTGGAGAAGAGTGTTGAATATACCATGTACTGCTAGGAGAACAAACAGGTTTGTCCTGGAGAGGATGAAGCCAGAGTGTTCCCTGGAGTCAAGGATTCTGAAGCTTCATCTGACATATTTTGGGCATGTTGCAAGGAGGGACTGGTCCTTGGAGAGGGACGTCATGTTTGGCAGAGTGGAGGGGTGGTGAAGGAGAGGAAGACCTTTGATGAGATGGATCAGTTCTGTCACTGGAGAGGTGGGAATAAGTGCGTTTGAGATGGCTAGGTTGGCACGGGATAGAAGAGCGTATAGAGCTCTTGTACATAGGGTCGCTATGAGTCTCAAGCGACTCGATGGCACATGACAACAACACAACAACAAAAGGTAGTAATATAAAGATGATCAGACAGACATAATTACAGACTTTCTAAATGCCAAGAACAAATTTTTTAAAGTTAACTATGTAAAGAAGACAAATGTGGTTAATAAAATACAAAATATAAGGTGGGAGAAAGATGGACAATCTCCTTTTGTGCGATTTAAAGCCTCTAAAAACCTCCTGGATGGTCAGCTATGAGTTGATTCCAAGTCAATGGCATATGAGATATATAAGCTAATTAATTATGTGACAGGATTGAAATGAGACATATCAGTTGCATGAATAAATGCAATATATTTTTAAAATGGCTCACAAAGTAAAATTCTTCTAAGATAAACCTTAGAAATGGCAAAAAAAAAATGAAAAGGATAAACAAATTACCAGCAAATAGAAGCAGTAAGAAAGCAAGACTTAATCTTCCTATCAGAAAATGCAAAATCCCAGCCAAAAAGCATTAAAAATAGAGAGGAATTGTGGGGCGGGGGGTGGATGCACACGCCACTCACAAAACAATTTTCAAAATCTGAAAGGTTCCCTCCCCCAGGTATCTATATCCTTGTTTGTGTTTTGAAAAAAATCTAAAAGCTATAGTTGTGAGAAGCCCTCATACCCAAATGAAGATTCCTAAATACCATTTCCTACTAAAAAAAGATCATAGCTTCTTGGAGAAATGACTATTTCTAGATCTGTGACAGGGAAATTTAATGCAACATAAGCCTGGAATGCATTGTGTTAGATATAGCAAAACAACACAGGAAAGGCTCCCACTAGCCAAATGTGAACATTAAAAATAACAAGGATGTTTATTAATTAGACCACATGGAATAACAACAAGAACAGAATCCATGAGTCTATTGTAATAACTAAAACAAGCAACAAAAGGAATATTGATTTTGAGAAATAGACATGAACTGCATTTTTGCTTGTGTTTTGCGTATGAGGGAACTGATTTTAAGAGGTTAAAAAGCTAGCCTTAAGTCTCACAGCTAGAGCTATATAGAAGGACCATCACTCTTTAGATATATCAGATATAAGAAGAAGCTGTACTCTCAGTGATTATATTTTAAACAGCCTCAAAGAATGGATGCAGATTGTTTCTTAACCTGGTTTGTGACCATCTTTCTGTGGTTAAATCTGTT
>NW_006399790.1:15346808-15374050 GCF_000299155.1 Elephantulus edwardii
GTGCGATTGGCACAGGACAGAGCGGAGTTTAGGGCTGTTGTACATAGGGTCGCTATGAGTCGCAGGCGACTCGACGGCACATAACAACAACAACAACAACTAAGTTGGTTGGGGGGGAAGACAAATAATTACATAACCAGTAGAAGTACATAATATGACAACTTATTTGTGATCTACAAATAAAAAATCAAAATGGCAAAAAATAAATATTTCTATTAAAACACACACAGTTTTAATTGATGAGGGCTTTTTTAATAGCCTACCAATTCTCTGCTGTGTGCATACCTGAGATGGCTAGCCAAAATTAGTTGGAATAACCAGTCTGTAGGTAGAGAATTGAGTCTTTCTCTATGCAAAATAAAGTGGGTGATTTAAAAATTTAACCTATGACATTGCCCTCATTAGTCCAATAGTCTACTCAAATGACTTCAGTATTAAATATCATTGGATTGAAGAAATGGACCATGTCCACTCTTGGCCTTTATAAAAAAGAATCAGCATGGTTTGGTGGAGGGAAGCTGAGATTTGAAAACTCGAGGTTTTAATATTAGCTTGCTAAATCAAAACGAAGATTTGAAGTATTTACTGTTAAAGGATAAAGACTATAGCCTTCAGTATGGGTTACAGTTCATAAAAAAAAATTCTCACCATTGGACCAATAAACAACATCGTGGTAAAGGGAGAAAATATTGAAGTTGTCAAGGACTTCTTCGTTTTACTTGGACCTAAAATCAAACCTCCCTGGAAGCAGTAGTCAATAAATCCAATTACATATTGCATTGGGCAAATCTGTTGCCAAGGACCTTTTAAAAGTGCAAAAGTGTAAAGGTACCACTTAAGTGTACGTGGGTGACTCAAACCACGGTAGTTTAATTGGCTCATATGCATCTGAAAATGCAACAATCAACAAAGAAGACTAATAAAGAATTGTTGGCTTTGAGTTGTGATGTGGGTGAAGAATACTATCAGATCAAATAAATCTGTCTTGGAGGAAGTACATTTAGAATGCTTAATGGACGGGATAAAAATGAGACTCCTGTCAAGTACACGGGCCATGTTATCTATCTGGAGGTCCCTGGAGAAAGACATGATAGTCCGTGAAATAGTGGATCAGCAAAAAAGATAAAGACCCTCTACAAGATGGCTGCCACACTGGGCTCGGGCACAGCGGAGATGACAAAAGATTGAGCATGTATGGGAAACCAAGACAGAAAAGGGTAGGAGGGAGAGGTGAGGATAGGTAGGGCCGAAAACACAGGGTTGTACAGTTTGGTGGGTGGAGGGAATGGGGGAAGGTAATGGGAAGGGTCTGGGTGAAAAGACAGGGTAATGATGGGCAAGGTCCAGTGGTGACTGATTTTCTAAAACATAATGCATTGTATGCAACACAATAGGAATGAAAAATGGTGTGAAACACAATGCATATGAACTTTGAAAGCAAACCAATATAAAAAGTAGGACCAAAAAAAGATTGGACAGAGTTTCGTTCCATTGTTTATAAAGTTGCGTTGTATGAAAACAAACTCGATGGTACCTAACAACAGTGTCAGCTCTGTACCCTTAGGCAGAACACTTCCTCTCTTTAGGTTTTAGTTCATTTATTATTCTGAGGAAATGGAACCAAATGGTTGCTCTCTAGAATTTTTTCAATTAAACTTTTAAATTTAGAACTGTTTCAGATTTATAGAAAAATTGCGAAGACAGTAGAAAGGACTCTTAGATAATATCCATCTCAGTTTCTCCTATCACTGGCATTCTTTAGCACCTAGTACATTTTCACAATGAAGAGACCAGCATTGAAAATTACCTTTTTAAGGATTTTACAAGGGTTCATTTTCTTCCACAGTCCAATCCAGCATATGTTGTTGTTAAGTGCTGTCGAGGCGAGGATGACTCATAGTGACCAAGGTGAGCAATAGATCTGAGGCCTCTCCTATCCTGTGCCATCCTCACAGTCTCTGACACACTCAGGCCCATTGCTGCTATTAGTGTGTCAGTTCATCTGGTTGAGGATCTTCCTCTCCTTTCCAAGCATGATATCTCTCTCCAAGGAATAACGTCTCCTAGAAACAAGCCTAAAGTCTATGAGATGAAGGTTCATCATCTTTGCCACCAAGGAACACTCTGGATGCACCTTCTCCAAGATATATTTGTTTGTTTTACAGTCCATGGAGTATTCAGTACTCTTCTCAAACACCACAACTCCACAACTCAGAGAGTTCTTCCTCTGTCATTCTTACTCATTTTCCAGTTCTCAGATAGCATAGCAAGTAACTGAAAATCTCATGGCCTGAATCAGGTACACCTTAGTCCTCCGACTGCTATCATTGCTCCTCAATAATTTGGAAGGGTCCCTGATGACAGAGTTTCCCAGTGCAACATGTCTCCTGATCTCCTGACTGCTTATACCAAGTGTATTGATTATGGATCCAAGTAAGAAGAAGTCATTGACAGTCTCAATCTTTTCTCCATCTAGCATGATGTTGTTTATAGTGTAGTGATCCAGGATATAGCATCACATTAATTGCCATATTTCCTATTTCCCTAGCACTCTTGGTCTGTCTTCTGTCCTAAAAAACCTTGACGTATTTCAGTAACACTAGTCAAGTATCTTGCAGAATTTTGGTCAATTTAGTTTTGTTTTGTTATTTCCTCTCCTCCATGGTTAGACTGGTGCTATGGATTTTAGAGGAGTACAGAGGTGAGATATCATTATCATCACATTATATCAAGTGTACGTGTTATCATACCCATACTATTACTCAAGGATCCTTGACTATTGGGCCAGAGTGTGGTTTTTGCCAGATTCCTCCATTTTAAATAGGTCCCCCTCATTTTCCATACTATCCAAGTCTATGGTATTTTTTAGTGCTAGTACACGACTTTATTATGTTGCAGATATATTCTCTTATCTGTACAGATCAATTTACTGGAGTTGATTTAATCTCCAGGAACTTTTCTTGGGTAACCCAGCTGAAAATTTTTTGAGACTTCATGCCATACAGCTATGTGAGAATTCTCAGTTGTATTTAATAAAATAGGACTCTGACCACTTTTTGCTAACCTTTGTAGAAAGTGCACTCCACTAAGAAGTGATGACTGTTTTACAATTTTAGGGATGCTCTGATTTCTAGGTGCATTTTATCTAGAGAGCATAAAATCCACAACTTCTAGACTGTAGTGATCATGATGGTGAGAAAAAGGCAAAGAGCAGCTTTGATGGAGGCTCTTAGAAGAGAACAAGGAATGTGTCTTCTAATTTAAGCCAAAGGTTTGGAATTAGGAAATGAGATGAGGGTTGGATTTTTGTTTTAGTTTGGTTTTCTTAGCTCTGTTACACAGTGGTTTAAAGATGGCAACTCGAAAGACTAGGTCCCTCTGCATTTCTCCCTCCTGAAAACTCACAACTACACCAACCTCTTTTAGGCTCCAAAACGGATAATTCCATGATCTCTTATATTTTTCTACTTCCAACTTTGTTTTGAAATTGCTTAATTTAAATGAAGAGTTAATCATGACTAATAATAATGGCTAACGCTTGTTGTTGTTATGTACCGTCGAGTCGCTTGCGACTCATAGCGACCCTATGTACAACAGCCCTAAACCCTGCTCTGTCCAGTGCCAATTGCACCGCCTCTGATACACCCATCCCGAGTACCCCAGTCACTGAATCAATCCATCTCATAGGGGGCCTTCCCCTTCTGTGCTGTCCCTCTACCCTCCCAAGCATGATGTCCCTCTCCAAGGACTAGTCCCTCCTTACAACATGTCCGAAGTATGTCAGACGGAGCCTCAGAATCAGAGAGCATTTATTATTATGAGACATTTTCCAAGTCCTTCACAGGTATTGAGTTATTTAGTCATTACAACAAGCTTATGAAATTAGTACTTTCATGCTTTCGAGGATTAGTATCAAGAAGTTACACTGCCAACCCAAAGGCATGCAGTTCGAACCCACCAGCTATTCTATGGGAGAAAGATAGTCTCCTCCATAAGATACATTGCCTCTGAAAACCTGCTGGAGGGTCAGATAGAGTTGGTTCTAATTCAGTGTGGTACATAACAACAACAATATTATGCTCATATTATGATAAGGATACATAGAGAGCGTATGTAATTTGCCCACACTCATACATCCTTTTATAGCAGAGTTAGGATTAGAACTTGGGCACCTTGCCTTCAGAGTCTCTGCTCTTAACTACCACATGGCACTTGCCGCCCTTTATGTATATAGATGGTAAACTTTAGGAGGGCAGTGTTTTCCGAAACCAAAAAATGACAGTTGTGTTTCCAGCACTTAGGACAATATTCAACACATAGAAATAAGTTATTAAGTAATTATTAATAAAATACAGAAAATGCTTGAAGTTTGTGATCATGGATTGACCCCTTTTTGAGCATACATTAAAGGCTCTTCCAGAACACTGTCATGGTGCTATCTTCTAAAACTCAGAACAGACAGGGCCATTATAAATCTATCACTTCTTTTTCTATGCCTGCTCATCTGATCAACTCTTACAAGGCAGCTAGGGAGGTTCAGTACACGTCCAACTCTATAATTTTCTACCTCTCATCTGTTTCTGTCTTCTGCTTTTTTCAATACTATTGTATTTCCAGCCTCCACAGCTTTGTATAAGCCCTGCTCTCTTATGTTAACTGTAAATAATCACACTTTTGGAAGAGTTTTGAAATTTCAGTATCTAAGAGTTTGCAGAAAGGCACATACCATGTCTCTATGACTCGGACTACATGATGCTAAATTGGAAAAGCTAGTTTCAAAGCATCAGCTACCTGGGGTTTTGGACATAAATCAGCAATTACTTCTCCATTTTACAAAGTTATACACACACACACACACACACGTATATATATATTTTAATTAAATGAGGAAGAGATAGCTTCTGTATGTAGGTCTGTTTTGTACTCTGCTTAGTCACCCGTTTTTATTTAGATCTTATCACAAAGAACCTAAGAATTATTACCAATAAACATCAAAGTAAGAAAAAAAGGTAAGAAGCCATTTAGGAATCTGAGGCTTCCATCATCAATAATGTGGAAATTATAGGCAGTGGATAGATGAACAGAAAATGAAATCAAATGAGAAAGAAAAAGAAAAATTTCAAGAAAAATCAAAAGTGCTGATTCCTAGCTAAATTTGTATGTTTGATGCATTATTCATTAAAATGTTCGCCAAAAAAATGTATCCATCATTATGCTGCTTATTCCTCCTGACTCCACAAGGCAGACAATAGTACAAAACCAAATAAATTTGGAGTTATGGAAAGCACTTATTGGTGCTGTGACTTGAGATGAAAACACTAAATAATTGTGTCTGTCAGATAAGGAATACACAGATGGGCCTGTTATGCAACTGCAAATGGAGATCATATATTAAACCTGTGATAAGGTGCCCAAATATTTATAAATATTACTGCAGTCTTGGAATGGAAAATATATAGTACATGGAAGTTTCAAGATAAACAAAAACAAGCTCACTGCCGTTGAGCCATATCCAAGGTATAGAGAATCTATAAGTCAGGGTTGAACCATTCCTTGGGGGTTTGAAAGCTAGAAATCTTTGCAGAATCAATCTGCCTCATCTCTAGCCCTCAAAGTAGCTCGTGAGTTTGAACCATCAACCTTTTGGGTTGCAAATGGGCACTTAATCACTATGCCATCAGAACTCCTAGTATAATATGTTGTTGTTATGTATCATCAAATTGGAAACAAGCCATAGCTGTTTCAGAGGCAGTTAATTGCAAGACAGAAGATTGCCTACCTCTCTCCTGTGGAACACCTGGTGGTTTTGAACCAGAGCACCTGGTTGATTTGAACTGTGTACCTTTGGCAGTACAATTCCTAACACTAGACTGACTGGGATATCAAAGTTATTTATTGCTTTGATAGAAGGATCCTCTCTCGCAAAAATGTTGAATGAAAGTAGCACAGCACGCTTACAGAGATTTTGGATTTCCATTCATTCATTGTTGCATTTTTCTCCCTGCCCACCCCTGTTCTCTCTTGTCTTTGAAAAGTAAAAGAAAATTTCCTTCACTGGTATACAATCCTCCACCCCCACCCCACCCCCGCCCTGAGTACACTCCACTATACAGCCTTCACTCTGGACTCTTGTGATAACCATAATACCCAATCATATATCACTTTTAAACTGTTCTCTCCCTCATCTGTTTCAATGCAGTATAAATAATTTATCCAATTTTCCTCAGTCTCACACCAACCCTCACGTCATTTCCGTTCTACAACAGTAGCCCTATTCATTCAATAAAATTAATAAAATAAATTTTTTTTAAAAAGAGGAAACTAGTGATTGAAAGATGGAATGTAAAAAGCATGAATGCTGGTAAACTAGACATTGCTGAGAAAGAAATGGAATGCATGCATATTGATATATTAGGTATTAGAAAAATTAGATGGATTGGTATGGGACATTTTGAATTTGTATGTAAACCAGTATAAAATAAAATTTTTTTAAAAGTAGCACTGCACTAAGTCAAGGGTAAAGTATTACACAATAGAGAACAATTTATTTCATTTCATTTCACTTGTAAGAGAGGAAAGAAAGGATTCAAACAGTAACAAGTGGCCTTGTGTTGTCTCACTCGTTTTTATTTCAACTGACATTTAATTTTGCTTTTTCCCCATAGCGGATTTGCAAAAAGCAAAACTATTCAAACTAGGGGTTCCCCCCTCTTTTTGCTTATTTTTCTTTAATTAGTGAACTCCTTTCTTTTAAAAGAAATTCTGTCCATACCTCACACAACAGCTTTTCAGGCTTTCATAACTGTTTGAAAGGGATCTCAAAAACCACATTGGCTATATTCAAATAACATTGAAAAGGAACGTTTAAGTATGTTTTATTTATATTCTGGATGTAGTGCAAGCACAGATAATATTTTAGTAGAAAAATGTATATGTATAACCCTGGGAAAAAAAGAAAGGAAACGTGAATGAAACTGCTGAGGCAAAAGGAAGGCACCATAAATAAACATGCATTACTTTCTTTATTTGGTTCTTGAAAAATGCTTCTCTGAAAACTAATGGTTTTCAATCCTGCCTGTAATCTGGTTATTACCAGGATAAAACCAAGATCTGAAGGTAATTTATCAAAGGACTATAGTTCACTCGTATGCCAATTTGATGTTTAATGAAAACGGTATACATTTTAAGATGGAAAGATAACCCGTTTCCTGTAATGTTAATACTTACTGCATTTAATTTCAAGTAGCATTTATTTTTGCAGTGATGTCCCTTAGTGCAGAAGCATCTACCTTTACAACCATGTTCTTAAAGTATTGGATGGTGAGATTGCTTCCCATAGGATTTAAGTTGAAAGCCTTAAGTCATCAAAGGTCACCATCTAGGTAATGTACTCAGTGTATTTTTCAAGAAGGGAACTGTCCAACATACTAGTAGATATGTAGCTGTGATAAGCTTTGCAAGTACAAAAGCAGATGCACTTCTTGGCCTGAAGGAATATAAAACAAGATATGTAAGGGAACTGATGGAGGGGGAAAAAATACTGACAAAAAGGAAAAACAAATAATCCTGAAATATATCTCATATATCTTACGATATACCTTGGCATGGTTTGAAACTTTTGGTATCATTCTTAATAATCAGGACTTTATTTGTATAAAGGACTGCAAAATTTCTAAAGTGATCTATTTAGCATAACTCGACAAAAATTAATAAATAGATAAGTTGGATGAACATAAAGACAATTAATAGGAGTATAATTAGACATTGCAAGTAATTACATTAATCTGTAATTCATATAATAAAACAAAATGTCTGAGAATGAAAACCTAATATAACTTGTAAACTTTTACTCAAACTAGTTTTTTTTTAATTGTCATGACAAATATATTTGGGCATCCTGACTCAAATGTGGGTACATTTTAAGATGCAAGATGACTGTTGAAAGAAATTAAAAGTTGTGTTTGCTGTCAAAATCCTGCAATTTAAAAATTCACTGATGCAGTCATTATCAAATCCTTATATTGTTTGTTATTAAATAGATTTAAAGATTACTGATTCAAACCCAGTAGTTACAGAATAACATCAGTGTGTGCCCTGTTTTTAACACAGCTTTATAAAGATATTTTGGATAATGTAAATGTCTAAAGGAATTCTTTCCAACATGCAAATTTTTATTCTTCAGATATGTTGTGGATAAATTCTTTAGACCAATAGATTTTAAAATGTATTTTTTCCCCTTGTTTTGGCTAGTCTTTTGGATTCCCACAGCCTTTAAATCAAATGATCTTTGTTTTTATCTGTTTTGTGTATTGTGAGGTTACTCACATTTAATTGTTCAATGATTCTGCTGCCTAAAGTATGGTTTGAAAAGCTCCATTTTAGATAGAGACAACGATAAAAGAGAGAGAATAAAACAATGCTCAGCTCAAGAAAAGTTTTTTGAATGCCTAATATTTTTATCATATAATAATACATGAAAGCCTTATCATTATAAAAGAGTCTAACAATAGTATAAAAATGCTGAAGTGCCCTTTAAATTCCTCTAGCTTTTTTCTTTAAAGATCAGTAGTTTGGAATACATCCTTCCAGCTCATTTTTCCTTCAAGTACATATATAGATATACGTATTTTTACTTAAATAAGTTCATAGGATATGTACTGTCCTACAATCTTTTTCATACAAATCTTAAAGCTCTTTCTATGTCAGTCCTTAGAGATTTATCATTCTCCAATATCAGTGATAGGATGATAAATATTTTATAACCAGCTGGTGGGGGGAGCGAACCCCACACCCTGATTTGCAGCATTTTCTGATTTCCATGCTAGGAATGCTTCAAATCTTTTGTTCATAGGGTCAATATGAATCATGCTGGAGTTGATCAAACATACACTCAAGATGCATTGATAATTACCGGCAACTGGAATACAAAACATGGAAATAAAGAGAAAGAATTGGTGGTTGGGGGAAAATGGTCTTAATAATAAAAAAAGGACACAGAAGATTGTTTGATCAACTCCAGATTGCAAAGAGTGGTGAAAATATTCAAATATTTCATCTTTTGCATTGGTGGTTATTGTGTGAATTTGAGTAAGAATAATGGTATTAACTGGTCTCCCTTGTAGGTATGCACAATAGTAGTAATAGCGTTCTATTACTGATAGCATTGCTCTACAGCATAGATCTTGAAATGCTCTTTTTGACAATTAATGTGACTTCATACCTCTTCAATTTACCATTCCCGGCAGAATAAACCGTATGTTTATCTAATTAAAAATAGCTAATATCAATCCATATGAGTTCAATAATGTCAACCAATTGTCACTTTGTTGTACTGTGGCTTGCATATTGCTATGATAGTGAAAACTATCTAATTAAAAATAGCTAATATCAATCCATATGAGTTCAATAATGTCAACCAATTGTCACTTTGTTGTACTGTGGCTTGCATATTGCTATGATAGTGAAAACTATACCACTGGCATTTCCAATAGCCATCATAGGGTTACCAGTTTTGGAAAAATTTCAGCAGAGTTTCAAGACTATGACAGACAGCATAGGAAGAAGGATCTGGCTATGTACTTCTGGGGAAACTGCACAGTAAATAGGAGTAATTAGTAGTGCACTGACCAGTATGGTGCCAGAAGGTGAGCCAATCAAGTGCGAAGGCACTCAAAATATGACTGGGAAGGTCTTGCCTCCTCAAAGCAAAGTTGACTTTAATTACCTGGGTAAATAAAGTTCCCTTTAATAAGTAAATAACGTGCCTTTCTGGATCTTCATTGGCTGATGTTGCCCAACTCAAAATAAGAGGAAACAATTGTAAACATGCCTTAATAATCAGACCATGAAACCTATGAAGTCTGAATCTAGGAAAATTTCACGTTATTAGACAATGAAGCGTAACCACTCTCCCAGAGATGAATAATACTGATTATTCTCAATTTTTCAAGTAATATTAACACAGACACTGCATGGACAATAGCACAATGAACTTCCTTATGTATGCCTGCCTATCCGTACATTGTTGTTGTTCTTGTTTGCCTTCAAGTCAGAGCTGATTCATAGCTGACCCTCCAACAGGTTTTCAGAAGCTGTAAATCACTCAGGAGGAAATTGTCAATCTTACTCCCTTAGAGCAGCTGGTGGATTCGAACTGCATGCCTTTGGGATTCTAAGTGCAGCTTCTTATCATGAGGCCACCAGAGCACCCTTATTAAAATATATTTGCAATTATTTCCTGGTACAGAGTTCTAGAAAGAGAGTTCCTTATTCAATAAACACTGCCAGTCAGCAAGAGAAGGATGAAGCAGTCCACTCCTGTTAATATTTACCTCAGACACAAAACTGAGGGGCACCAGGAGTCAGAATCAGTTTGGGGGCAGTGGGTAACAGAGAGTCATGCAGTGTTTAAGTGCTTGGCTTCTAATGAAAGGTTGTTAGTGTGATCCCAGTAGCCTTTCTGTGAGACAAAGTTGTGGAGGTTTGCTTCTTTAAAGATCACAGCCTTGGAAGCCCGAGAGAGCAGTTCCACTCTAACTTGTAGCATCGCTGTAGGCCATCCACTCAGTGGCAAATGTTTTGGTTTTATTCTCTTGTTTATAGGTGCCCAGTTAATGAAGCTACTTAGAGCAAATGATTAGAGGTCAAGTTTTATGTATATGAAGTTTCTCTACTACTCTTTCCCTTCCTAACTAAACTTTAGTCAAAAAGGTCTTTTTAGTGTTCCTCACTCACTCCATGTAAGACTTAAGGGCATTTTAGTATGTGCTATTTCCTTTGTGGGGAAAAAAATCAGTGGAGAAGCTTGATATCAGCTGTGAAAACTAGGCCAGGTGCTGATTGTGGATCAGATCATCAACTACTTGTTTGCAAGTTCAAACGGAAGCTAAAAAGCATCGAAACAAATCCACAAGAATCAAAGTCTGACCTGGAGTCTATCCCTCCTGCATGTAAAAACCATCTTAGGAACAGGTTTGAGGCCCGGAATACTAATGAAGGAAGGCCAGATGAGCTGTGGGAGGATGTCAAGAATATCATTCATAAAAGAAGCAAAAGGTCATTACAAAGACAAAGGAGGAAGAAAAGACCAAAATGGATGTCAGTCAGATGAGACTCAGACTATTACACCAGAGTGCTAAGAAGCCAAAGCAAAGGGAAGAAATCAAGATGTGAAGGAGCTGAACAGAAGATTCCAAAGGACAGCATGGGAAGACAAAGTATTATAATGAAATGTGCAAAAAACTGGAGTTGGAAAATCAAAAGGGATAAGCTCGCCCAGCATTTCTTAAGGTGAAGGAACTGAAGAACAAATTCAGATCTCAAGCTGCAATACTTAAGGATGCTGAGGGCAGAATGCTGAATGATCCAGGAAGCATCAAAAGAAAGTGGAAGAAGTATAGAGAGGCACTATACCGAAAAGAATTGGCTGACACAGAAGAATTTCCTGAAACAATACATCAAGAGCTTGTGGTGATGAAGGAGGAAGTTCAAGCTGCTCTGAAGGAATTGGCAAAAAACAGGGTCCCAGAAATTAACGTCATTCCAGTTGACATATTTCAACAAACAAATGCTGCGCTGGACATGATCACCAGGTTATGTCAAGAAATCTGGCCAACTGACTAGAAGAGATCCACGTTCATTCCCATTCCAAAAAAAAATGGTGACCTAACAGAGTGTGGAAATTATTGAACAATATCATTAATATCACATGATAATAAGATTCTGCTGAAAATTACCACAAAACAACTGGAACTGTCAACAGAAAACTGCGAGATGTGCAGGCTAGGTTTAGTAGAGGCTGATACTAGTGATACTAGAGACATTATAATCAATGTTAGATGGATCGTGGCTGAAAGTAGAATACCAGTGGAATGTCTATCTGTGTTTCACTGACTATACAAAAGCATTTGACTGTGTGGATCACAACAAATTGTGGTTAACCTTAAGGAAAATGTGAATCCCAGAGCACTTGATTTTGCTCATATGAAACCTAGACTTGGACCAGGAGGCAGTCGTCAAAACAGAGCAAAGAAACCCTGCATAGTTCTAAATCAGGAAAAATGTATACCAGGGATGCATCCTATCTCCATACCTTTTCAATCTATTTACAGAACAGATCGTCCAGGGGGCGGGGATCTATGAGATGGAATATGCCATCAGGATTGGAAGAAGGCTCATTAACAGCCTGCATTATGCAGATGACACCACTTTGCTTGCCGAAACTGAGGAGGACTTGAGGCATTTGCTACGGAAGGTCAAAAACTGCAGCCTTCAATATGGTTTGCAGCTCAACATAAAGAAAATAACGACTCTCACCACTGGTCTAATTGGCAGTATCATGATAGACAGTGAAGAAACTGATTGTTAACAGCTTCAATTTGCTTGTCTCCACAATCAACACTCTTGGTACCAGCAGCCAGGAAATCAAAAGACATATTGCATTGGGAAAATCTGCTGTAAGGGATCTCTCCAGACTACTGAAGAACAATTATGTCATTATAGAGACTAAGGTGTTCCTGATCTAGGCCATGGTCTTTGCAATTACTTGCTATGCAGCAAAAAGCTGGATAATGGCTAAGGATGACAGAAGAAGAATCAATACTTTTGAGTTGTGCTGGAGAAGACTATTGAATATACCATGGACTGCTAAGAGAGCAAACAGGTCAGTCCTGGAGAGGGTGAAACAGGCTGCTTCTTAGAGGTAAGGATTTTTTTAAGCTCTGTCTGGCATACTTTGGGCATATTGCAAGGAGGGACCAGTCCTTGGAGAAGGACATCATGTTTGGAAGGGTAGAGGTACAGTGCAAGAGAGGAATACCCTGGATGAGATCGGTTGACTCAGTGACTCTAAGAGTGATGGTAGGTGTGTCAGAGATGTTGAAACTGGCTCAAGATAGAGCCAGATTCAGAGCTGTTGTACATAGGGTTGCTATAAGTCTGAGTTTACTTGACAGCACATAACAATTTTCCCTCTGCCTAGGAGTCTTTTCCTCTGTATATCTATGTTTCTCCTCTTCATTTAGGTTTTCTAAAACTAGTATTCAAATATTATCTTCCCAGAGAGGCCTTTTCTGACTGTCCTTACCTATTTTTTTTCTTCTTCATAATTTCTAAACCATTTACCTGTTTGTTTCAATGACATTTTATTATAAGGAGCTCTGCTTGCTTAGTGGTAAGAAGCTTCACTGCCGTCCTAAAGGCACATAGTTTGAATTCACCAGTTGCGTTGAGGGAGAAAGATGGACATTCTCTTCCAATGCAATATACTGATTCTGAGAACCCACACTTTGGTCAGCTATGAGTCAATTCCTACTCAATGACAAACAACAACAACATATACTTAAGGATGCTGTAGGCAGAATATTGAATGATCTAGGAAGCATCAAAATAAGATGGAAGGGAAAGAAACAGAAGAAGGAGGAGAAGGAAGAGGAGGAGAACAAGAAGAAGAATAGAATAAATAAAGTCACTGTACCAAAAAGGATTGGCTGAGACAGAACCATTTCATGAAGTAGCATATGAACAAGAAAGTTCTGATGTGTAAACAATGTATGTGAACTATATAAACTTTGTATGTAAAGCATTATAATTTAAAAAAAAAAAAACAACCAGTGGTAATAAGAGAGGAAGTTCAAGCTGCTCTGGAGGAATTGCTAAAAAATAAGGCCCCAGGAATTTGGGAGATATAACAACAACATCATATGTTTATTTATTATCTACCTTAATCTGTCATCTTCTCATATAAATTATGGGATTTTGTCTGTTATAAATTTAGAAAAACAGTGCCTGGCCCCAAGTAAGCAATAAAAAAAACATATTTATTGACTGGCCTGGTGGGTAAAGAGTTGCGTTGCCAGTGCAAAGTTGTGCAGTTCAAGCTCACCAGCTCCTTGCTCAGCAAGAAAAAGAGAGGCAAGCTTCTCCCATGTGATTTATTGCCTCTCAAGTTAATCTGTGCGGATCAGCTGCGAGTTGGTTCTGATCTGATGTCACCTAACACACACAATAACACAATAGATGATTATGAGTTAACATTGTCTAATTGTTTATTATCAGACCTTCAGTGCTAGTCAGTTGCCTCACAATATTTATAGATTTGGTAGTCACACCTATTTGGCTATTCATCTGAAAGTACATAGCAGAGACTCAGACTGGTATCCTCTAGAAGCCAAGGACTCTATTTTATTTTCCTAAACTTTCATGCATTCAGCTAGTGTTCACTGCTTAGGAACAAATAGTTGTCTGATTGGTAAGTGCCTATAGAGAACTAAAGTTAAATGTATTAGTATTAGCATTATCTGTACCTCCGACATTCCCAGTGTACCAGGTGTGTGCTTTCACAATGTTTGCTGAATGACTCAATAAACACATAACAAGAGAAGTAGTGTTACCCCATCTTTGTAGTGGGGAATTGCTATATTCCAGAGGACAACAAAATTTTGTTGATCGATCTTAGTGTGAATAAAATATTGCTACTGTTAGGTACTGTGGAATCGACTACACCTCATAGGACCCTATGAACAACAGATCTTAGCCTTACCTTATCCTATGTCAAAATGTTTATAATAAGACTCAAAAATTCAAGTATTTGGTGACCTTAGTCTTCCCTGCACACAAATAGACATTTTGGCTTCCTTTCACAATGGAAAAGAAAAATTCTGTTTGGAGAAAAGAAAGACTCAGCAGCCCTGCCATCATACCTGCGGTCTAAAGCAAGTAAATTAATTCCCATTCTATATACATACACAATCCAACCTGCTTGTTCCCTGGGGAAAGTCTAAAAAACTCAAAAAATTATAAAGCTTCACTCAAATGGTGTTCTTCTAAATGTTCCCATACTTCTTTATCTGTCTTGATTGGCTGGAAGCAGTCCATTTCACTTGATGGTGAAAAATTAATCCTTACCCTATTATTTTGAAATGATTCTCATCATATGCATTTTCTTTCTCATTTTCTAGTGTCCTCAGGAAACTGGCTTAACTTAAGCGGAGTATATAAAATAGCCACCTTGATCTTTAGAATGAGAGCTACTGTGTCTTTTATTCCATATGGCCCATCTAATTTCACTAAACGAAGTGAGCCAGGAGACTCAAACACCTTCAATATAGCTTTGAATATTATCGAATTAAATTTATTTGAGGGCAGAGTATATAGAATTATTTTTTTTTTTAAAACGTCTGGAAAACTCTTTCGTTGGAAGAAACTTGAATCTTTTGACAAGGAAATATCGGGGATGTCACTAATATAGATTTATTAATAATATGCCTTGTCATGTATTACTCAAAACTGTTGAGTTTATATTGTTTCTAATTATTGTGAGAGAAATGAATCAAAAGCACTAGCCTTAATCTAAAGAAAAAGTTAAAATCAATTAAATATTTAAAAGTTTTAAGGATAAATTAGGAGTTAGGTGTTGGACACATCTTTAGCTCTAACTGCAAGTGGATAGATGATTTTTAAATGGGTTCTCTGGCTAGCTTTTCTGTTCTTGATCACTAATTCATTTGTTGTTGTTGTTGATTGCCATAGAGTCGAAGTTGACTCATAGCAACTCTATGGAAAAACAAAAGACCTAATGCGTTTTCATAGCTATTGTTGTTTCTCCAAGTTCATAGAGTTTCCAGAGGCATGTGGTTTAGGAAGTGGATGCCACTCTTGCTTCCCAACTGTTTTACAACTGGGAGCTCCACCAAACACTGTCCACAGTGGGAAGGCATTATGGTATTTGATATTCCCATTATGGTATTTGATATTCCCATTATGGTATTTGATATTCCCATGGCACAAGGTCCAGCATCATAGCAAACCCAGGTTACCTCATATAGCACATTGACAAAGAGTGAGGTGCGAAGTGGAAGAATGTTCCTCCAGATATAACAGCACTAGGGTCATTTAGCAGTGGTTAAGTGTGGTCGAGTCAAATATGACTCAGAGTAAGCTTTGCACACAAGACCTGAACTCTGTTCTATAATTAACATCATTTCTGTACATTTATAAGAGAGTTTGTTGAGTTTTCAGAGATATCTGGAAGTTTTAGAAAGTGGATGCCACTCCTGCTTCCCAACACGAATCAGTCTGGAAGTTCATCCAACCATTGTACATAATGCGTAACCATTTTGGTATTTTAACATGACTATGGAATAGTGTTCAGCATCACAGCAACTCCAGGTTGTTCAGTACAGCAATTTGACAAATGATTGCTGTGTCTTTTAAAGAATATATGCAAATATTTGACATACAAATTGGCCCCTTTCAGTTGGCCTAGGAATATAAACACACGATGTCTTAGAAACATAAACTTTTTAAATATTTCCTTTTAATCCAGTTGATATGTTAAAAATGAAGTAAGAATTTACAAAAACCAAAGTATTTCCTAGGTGCATTTTCTCCTGACATTATCTCCTCTCAGTTACCTCGTTCACTCTCGTGACTTCCACTGATGTCTCGGTGAGCATGACATTAGTATTGTCCTAGCCTTAATATTTACTCCAAATTTCAATCTTCCTCTGAATATCACTGCTATGATTGCCCACCAGCCTCTGAAACACAGCATCCCCCAAGCGGAAATCATTATACTCTTTCCAGATCTCCATGCTGCCCCATATCACATTCTCAACTAGGTATCACTCAGTAAATCCAACAAAGCACTAATGACTCATCATCATCATCCAACAAACACAAGAAATCACTCAGAAAGACAACAGACTGTTTGCCATAAGTTCTGGGCTAATTCCCTTATTCTCCCCTTTCTGAAAATTTATTTCGGTTTTTATTGTTGTTAAAAATATATACAGCAAAAAAAATTTTTAAAAATATACACAGCAATACATACACCAGTTCAGTACATTCTATGCTAACATTTAATGATATTTATTATATTCTCTTGTGCAGCCATTCTCATCATTCTTTTCTGAGTTGTTTAATCCATTAACACAGATATACTGTCCCCTAAACTCACTGATGCTCGCATGCTCTCTCTCTCTCTCTCTTTTTATTCTGGAAGGTTTTGTGATGGTTGAAGGTCCCCTTGTGGACTGTTTGGTTGTTTTTTATTTTGTTCACAATTGTGTGTGAGCTGATTGATTTGCTGGATTTCGCTAACAATGAGCTGTGGGCTGGAAGCCTCTTATTTAGAGTCAACCAGAGACCTGATGGGTGGGCCTTTGTATTTAAAAGTCTGTTGGGCCCTTGGGTCTCCTGTTAATTGTGTTTGGGACTAACAGTCTTCTAAGTGCTACAGCACTGGTCTGGCAAGTTGTTGTACTGAGTTAACCTGGGTTTGCTGTGATGCTGAACCCTATGCTATTGGGATGTCAAATGTAATAATGATTACCCATGGCAGACAGTGTTTGGTGGAGCTCCCAGATTAAAACAGGCTTGAAAGCAGGAGTGGCATCCACTTCTAAACAGCATGTCTCTAGAAACTCTATGAACTTAGAGAAACCACAATAGTTATAGCACAAGGTTTAGGTCTTTTGTTCACAGGGTCTCTGTGAGTCATGCTTGACTCAAAAGCACTTAACAACAAACAACAAACTTCCTATTGACATGGTGTGTTCAGCAATGGGCTCTAATGTGTGAGAGATAATGCAGATGACACAGGATAAGACAGAGTCCAAGTTGGCTGTTCATAGAGTCCCTATGAGTCACGCTCGACTTGTCGCCACCTGACAACAAGAAGAAGCTTCCTATCAACATTTTTGAGTTATTGTCAATTTGATCCCATATTTACCTTTATCTTTTGCCAGACTATATCTTTTTTTGTTAAAAGAGAAGAAGATTCAAGGCAGACATTCCTTGAGAATTAATTTAAACTACTGTTTAGTTTTAAGATTTCAAGGAATAGTTTTAATTAAACTTCAAAAGTTATCTTGGCAATAGTTTTCAGAGGTTCGTGCAACTTTCATAGCTCTAGGAAGTCTGGTATCCATGCAAATTTGAAATTATGTTCTGGATTCCCTCCTATTTCACTGCTATCTTTTAATCTGTTAATGGTAACCAGTCATTAACTATCTAATTATTCTGGCCCCATAGCAAAGGATACAGTTGTTCATGGAGAGGCATTAGCCACGCATTCCATATCCTTCTGTTTCTGACTACCCTTCTTTATGATGCTTCAGGTGAATAGAGAAGAGTTCTTTCTAGATAGATAGATAGATAGATAGATAGATAGATAGATAGACAGACAGACATATTTACAGCAACAAAAGAGTACAGTCTGAGGCTACTTATTGTACAAACAAAACCTCATGGGATTTAGTTTCTTAGTTTCAATGATTAGGATCATAGCTTCTGGGCATATCCTGGTTAATTGGCCTAATAATATAGTTTAATGCTTCTCTTCTGCTTCCTCGTTCTTGACCTACTGCATAGGTCATAAAAGCTTGCAAGGTATGTCCAAGGGTTTCCACTGTTCTCACAGTTAGTTACCCATGCACAAAATCTCCACTGTTTTGAAGCCCTTACTTTTCTTCATTTCCTTGTGTGTTCATGCACAAGCACATTCTATCCCCCTAACCCATGGATATCATTTATGTACTTTCTCCTCAAGGAATTACTTCCTTAAAATTCCAACTGTCGCCATCCTGAAAAATGTATTACTTCACATCTAGACTACTGAATTGCCATCCAAATTGGTATTCTCATTGCATACCTAGGCCTCTAGTCCATCTTCCTCAACACTATTGCTGGATTTATCTTTCCACAAAGAACATTCTAATGATGTTTATTTGACTAGCAATGCAGACACGTGGCCCTCTTCATTAATTCAGGCCGGAGTCCAAGTACTTCATAACGTGGCCATAATCTCCTCTTCCAGCCTTCACTACCACTACTCCCTATATCTTGAATCCTATATCTTATATTTTACAAAGACATAGTACGTTCAGCCTGCCCCCACCCTGCCCATTGCTGCAATCCATCAAAGCCTTTCACATCTATCAAGGTCCACTTCTACTCCTGCTTTCTCGTTAAAATCATCCCTGATCATTCCAGTCAATTGTAATCTATCATTTCCTTAAGCTATTTATTTTAAAAAGAGAAATTTAACCCTATGAAGGGAAGCTTCACTCATACCCATTGTAAAAAAAAATTAAAAACGCAGAAATCATAAATATGAATATATACCTTACACAATAAACCTCTCATATTGTTAACATATATCTACATTTCCACCCAGCCTTTGTTCCCCTCGCTCTAGATGAGAGCATACTCTCTCACACCCCCCTTCAAAATTCAATCCATATTGTTATTAAGCAACATTATCCATATTGTTTAGTAGCCTGGTATTTTTCTGTTATCGCATCAGGAGCAATTTCCCATGTTTTTGCATAGCCTTCTGCAGCATGACTTTAATAGCCACATAATCTTGTGTTATTTATTATAGCATGTTGTGTTGTTATGTACTGTTGAGTTGAAAGTGACTCATGGCTGACCCCTTAGCGGATTTTCGGAGGCAGTATAATCACATGGGAGGAAATTGCCCATCTTTCTCCTCTGGAGCAGCTGGTGGATATTAACTGTGGCTTCAAGTTGGCAACACAGTTCCTTACTAATCTGTTCATGATGGATATTTAGATTGATAATAACTTTCAAATATTACTTTGGAATGGTACAGTGTGTTTAGTACACAGTCATAGTTAAATTTCTTTGGATTAATTAATAGAAATTGAATTCTTAGTTCAAAGGCAAGGCTTTTAATTTTTTTATCGATGGTGCCAAATTTTCCTCCTAAATGTCATTTTGTTTTTATACGCTGATCAACAGGCATGAGAGTTCTTGTTTTTCTGAACACTAGCCACTGCTGGTATTTTTTTTAAACTCTCTGATAATGATTTAAACCCTATACATATCACTTATTCTAGGTTATATCATGGTAATTTTCTACCTGTATTACTACCAACTCAAAGCTCAATAAGTATCTCAGTTTTAACACCTGCCACAACTATCATACTAACTTAAATAGGCTAGGCATTTGGGAAATATTTGCTAAATTTAATTGCTTCAGTCTGAAAGAGAAGATGTCCCTTGTCATAGCAATTACCTGTCCACCATTAGCTTGAAGTTTCCATATGCAATCTAGAGCTCCGTAGCTAAGGGAAGTGCCACAAAAGGGGTCACAGCACTGAGAAGCAGAGGCAAACCTAGTTGTCACTGGTTGACCAATGCCTCAACATCTAATATTGTCCCTGGAATAGCTTCAGCCTCCAAGTTGAAAAACAAAACAACTCTTTGAGGAAGTAGCTCCATGTGTGACTTAGGGATAAGTTCACACTCACTTGACTTAATAGGAAACGATAATGACGTTTTTCAGTACAAAGGGACAGCTGGTTTGGAGACCTTCTGAGCAAGTCTGGAATAAGTTAATCTCTGGCTTGTTTTCTTGCAGCAGTGCATTTGTTCGGCCTGACTTGGCAGTTGCAACCAGTTGAAGGACAGCTCTATGAAAATGGAGTTAGCAAGGGGAACAGAGGGACCGAGTCCATGGATACTACTTACTCTCCAATTGGAGGAAAAGTTTCCGATAAGTCAGAGAAAAAAGGTACAGTGATGAACATAATTGATTCTTTATTACTTTGCTTCCAATTTGGCCATTAGGACCAAATCTGGAAGGTTTCACCTCACATTTAAATTTTATGATCACTCAAAGGAAATACTCTATGTGGGCAGAATAAATACATGGCTCCTGAAAGAAAATTCTCATTTTCACCATTGCTTCAAGTATAAACCAATTAAGTTTCCCAATGTGTTTGCAATTTTGAAAATAAATATTTACAGGATGGACATTTCAGTGCAATGAAAATTGCATTTTGCATATAACTACCCTGAAGCAACATGGCTTTTGAGTAAATTCTTATGTCCAAACCAAGCATTTCTATATAACATTTTACAAAGGGTATGTGGAAATGTCTTCTGTTTATAATAAGACAAAGTCTTTTCTGCTTGATATGAAGGTGACTGTTTATGTCAGGGTTGGGGAACATGAATCCTTCCTAGATGGGAAAAAGGAAAAAGAAAAGTACTTTGAGTACTAAATTGTTAAATTTTCCCAACATGAGCTTAAACTACCGGTCTTATTTACAATAAATGTCACAGGACAAGAACTCCCAACATCTTATCTTAGCATTGTGAAAAGCAGGAGTTATTTTTATTATTATTTCTCTTGACATAGGATTCAGTAAAAAGAGACTTGAACTATGTAAAATTTTAGGAAGTCAGTTGAAAAAAAGTAGGAACTGAGAATAAAATATATATCCAGCATGCTCCTCGGTATTTTTAGGACATCAAAAGTAAGTCCTTAAGTAAGTTACTGTAGCAACTAAATCTCTACCCTTAAGATGCTTGCACCTATATAGGGATGTTAAGGCAGTTACATAGTGGTTTAACTAGTTGCAAATAAGATGGTCATTTTGTTTATTCGTACTTTGGATCACTACTTTTGTGATTTAGTTTTTCTTTATGGGTTGTTTGTTGGTTTTCATTGTGTTTGCTTTTTTAAAAGTTGCCTTTGCTTTGGCATGCTTACGTAAAAACGTATACTTAAGGCTTAGGAAAAGAGTAAGATTTGTTATAGTTTTGAGTTCATGGTATGGTTTGTTTTACCTCCTTGTTTGGAAAAATTCTGTGCAGCCTATGCTGACATTTCCTGGAAGTTTTATTGGTGCTGCTGAAAGAGGCAAAGGGAAGTACAGGGGCTAGAAGTGGCAGGAGAAAGGGTCTGATTGTCTTACACTTATGTTCCTTTCCTAGTCCCCTGCCCCTTACCTTCTCTTCTATTTCCAAATGTAAGACCCAAATTTGGTCTCATCTGCCCAGAGGTTTATTTGCCATTCTTGCAAATCAGCCTCAATGATCTGTTTTAGTAAAATGAAATCTGCAAAATAGAAGAGGGTCGCTATGCAGTTGTCATCAGAGCATTCAATTTTGTATTCTAACAAAGGCTGGCGAGGTTGTGGAGAGATTGGAACTCTAATTCACATCTTTGGTTTCTTCCCCAAAAGTATGTTGATGCTGATGGTTAAAAGAACTAAGAACTTCTTATGTACCAAGCATCGACAGGGCAAGGTTCTGATCTGTTGTTTATAGGGTTGCTATGAGTTGCAGTCGATTCAATGGCACCTAACCAACCACAACAATGACTTATGTCAAGCATTTTTCCATGCCTTTTACATATCATGGAGGTAATGTTGTTAGAGACCATGGAGTTGGTTCTCACTCACATACACCCCAGGTACAACAGAAAAAGGCACTACCCTGTCCTGCACTGTCCTAACAGTCTTTGCTGTGTTTGGTTCCAGTGTTCATCCACCGTGTCACTCTGTCCTCTTTTTCAATGACCCACTGCTTTACCAAGTATGAAGTTCTTCCTCAGAGAGGGACTGGTCTCTCCTGGTAATATATTCAAAGCATGTGAGATAAGCCTCACCATGCTTGCTTCTAGCGAGCATTCTGGTTGTATTTCTTCTAAAACAAATGTGTTCGTTCTTCTGGAAGTTCTTGAGGTATTCTTTGCCAACACCTAGATTCAGAGATATTAATTCTTCTTCAGTTTTTCTTCTGCCCTGTGCAGCTTGCACACATTTATAAGGTAATTGAATAATATATTTTAGTATAATGTAGATATTAATGACAATGGAAGCAAAGCTTCAAAGCCTATTCCTGATAAGTTTTAGAGAAATTCTGTACACCTTTATTTTTTGTGTTGTGAGAAATTCCATAAATGATTTCTTTTTTTTTTAGTTTCTGCTCAATTGTAACAACCAATAAGCCCGGCCAATTTTGATTTAACACTTTATTAAGGAAATGTATTACAGGTTGATGGCATGTATACCACACTTCTAGCTCAAATTGACTTTGTCTAGAAGGCTGAACAAAATTTAACCTTACAGTGTAGTTCTGCCATATTAAGTCTTTACTGCTTGTGACCCAAGTGAAAACATAGCTCTTCTATTATAATAGCATGTGTTTACTAAACTGATACTTTCAGGAGAGGCAATATACTTTAAGGGCACTGTCAAATGATCAGCTGTAACCTTTATGATTTTCCAGGTCGTTCTGTTTGTTAGACATAAGGATATCATGAGTTGGAATCAATAGCAAGTAACAATGAGCCATTATTTACCCCATAAATATCTCTCTTTCTAGAAGCTTATCCTAGAAATGATGCCGTGTGCATCAAAACACACTTGCATAGAGAATTTAACTTAGTATTGTAGTTAGGAGCCAGCACTCTGCATTTAGACAAGCCTGGCTTTGAACACTGACCGTGTGACATTTACTGAGTTTCCTATCTCAAATAAACGGTACAACCTCACTGGACTAGATTATCCTCGTCTGTAACATGAAGATGATAACAATGGTACCTACCCCATAAAATTATTGTGAGGAATAAATGAGTCAGTAGATATAAAGCATGTAGCACAGTCCTTGGCACATTTTTTTCACTTAGCAGTAATTATTATTTGGCCTTTTGACAACTAGCAGTTGTTGGACCAAAAGAAATGGAAAATCATTTTGAGCTTTTGAATACCACTGACATCCTATTATATACTACAGATCCCGGTTTCAAACTGGTTTCAACTTTTCTGTGAGTGATGGCTTTCTTGGAATGTAGATGTTTCTGTCTCTGCTCTCTCTTCACCTATCAATTTAGCATCCTTTTATTTTTTTAAATTATCACCATTTTCATTAAAGTGATGGATAAGTAGAATGGTACTTTAAAAAATCAAATTAAATAAACATTTCTTGGCTTCTCAGTAGGAGATAGACTTTTTTTGCCACTTTACCAAATGCAAGGGGGTAAAAAGAATATTTATTATAGACAGTTGAATATACCCTGAAGAAACCAGAACTGCCACCAAGCAAATATATGCACACCCATATTTATTGTTTCTTTGTTCACAATAGCAAAGATTTGGAAACAACCCAAGTGCCCATCAACAAAGAAATGGATAGAGAAGTTGTGGTATATTCACACAATGGAATATTATGCAGCAATGAAAAACAAGGGACTCATGAAATAGTATACAAAGTGGGTGACCCTGGAGGACATTATGCTGAGTAAAATATCTCAGTCACAAAAGGACAAATACTGCATAATGCCACTGTTATAAAACAGAACTGACATGGGGGTGGGGTGGAAACTAAGGAAAGAGGGGATAAATAATATATATGGCATTGAACACAGAAAATGTACATAGCATTGAAATAGACGAGAGAGAACTCTATAAAAGGAATCTATTATTAGGTTTTAGAGGCATGACATAAGTCCCAAATAAGAGCTGCATAGTAAAGTGGACTTAGGAGGAGGGGGAAACTGTATAATAGTGAAAGATTTTTTCCCCCAAAAAAGTGAATTGGGGGAGGGGGGTGGGCAGGGAGGAAAATGTGCAACAATGAATGAATGGAAGTCCAAGTTCTCTATAAACCTTCATTAAAATATCAATTTTTAAAAAGAAAAAACTATGCTAGCGTTTCAAAAAAAAAACAAACCATACCAGGTGATAGAATCTACCAGAAAAAAATCTAAGTTAGCAAGTGTTCAGAAAGCATTTCTAGAGTTCAATACATTATATCAAACAGCCCCTACTGCCTTAGGAGCATACAAAGTAGTCATAACTAAATCTGTATTTAACCAGTAAGCACTATGTAACAAACACTTTAAACAGAGCAGATGAGGAACCAATAGAGTTATTCCTAGACTTGAGCTCTGTTGCATCCATAAATAAAGTAACCTAAAAGTAACCACACTATAACTCACAAACAAGTATACCTACAGCTGTTGAGTCCATTGTGACTCCTAGCCACCTTCCATCCTGATTCCCAAGGCTGCAAATCTTTATGGGAAGAGACTATCCATCTTTCTTCCATGGAGCAACTAACCTTTGAGTAATAATCCGACACATGCTACATTATGCCATCTCAGCTCTTTATGAACGAGTGTGTCGTTGTTGTTGACTGCCATCGAGTCAGAACCGACCCATACCTCATCCTCCAGCAGGTTTCAAAGGCAGTAAATCACCTGGGACAAGGTGGAGACAGATTACCCATCCTTTTCTCCCATAGATCAGGGGGTGGTTTCAAACCATGTGCCTTTGGGATCAAATTCAGTGCAACTTATTTAAAGTTAGAGAAAGTGAGTTCTGAAAAGGTTAAGGTCACTGAGAGATTGGAAGTGATACCTCCTGGCTTCAATGCTTATATTATTGTTGTTGTTTGTGGGAAGCCAAATTTCATACTAAACATTTATAATAAACCAAAATGCTGTATCAGGATATGAGGTAGGCAGGGATACAAACTGGAATTCACCCTGAATTGCTAAGGCAAACTAGGCAAACTTTAGGTGTTATGATTCTTGTATTGTATTTGCTAACCCCTCCCTCCTGAGTCAGGCATTAGGTTTTCAATAGAAAGAGCTTCGCTTCATTTGCATAGAATTCTCTTTGTGATTTGCTCCCTGGCAATTTTCAATAAAGGCACAAGGAAGCTGAGATTGATGCTTCAGTTGTTGAAAAACTCTTCACCTCCTGCTTTATCTCTTTTTACTTATACATTCTTGGTGTTCTGTCTCATTATTAATATTTATTAATATCTTTTACCCTCAGTCCACAACAGTTGTTGTTTTGTTTTTATCTATTATTGTAATGTAAGTTGCTAAAGAAGTTTTTTTGGAAGCAGGAGTGGCATCCACTTCCTAAATAACATGCCTCCTGAAACTCTGTGAATTTTGATAAATGTCGATAGTTGTAGAGGGGCTTCAGGCCTTTTGTTCCTAGGGTCACTATGAGTCGTGCTCAACTCAAATGCTATCAACAACAAAAAAGAAGTTTTGCCTTAGTAATCTAATACTACAGAACCACAAGTGAGTGGTTTTGAAGAATAAACACTTTCTGTCACACAATTCAGGGAACTAGACATACAAATTTAGCCTACTGTTGTAGAGGGAGATACTTCCTTGCCTGTTTCAGCTTCTAGGAATCATCAGTCCTTGGAGTTCTCAGCCTTGTATTGAATCATCTGCCTCTGTGAGCTTCAGATTATAATCTGTCTTTCCTGTATATGCTTGCTAGTTTCTGTGACTATACCACTGTTTATATCATTCAGAAGTCATTAGGTTTAGGACACACTGTACACTAATGTATCCATATTAACGTACCAAAGGAGTCCTAGCTAGATCTGAACAGGATTACATCCATAGGCACAGGGGTTTTTTTGCTGTTGTTAGGTGCCTTTGAGCCAAGCACAACTCGTAGTGATACTATGAACAACAGACCTGAACCCTGTCCTATCTGTGCCATCCTCATCATCTCTGACACACTTGAGTCTAATGATGCAGTCACTTTGTCAATCCATCCAGTTGAAGGTCTTCCTCTCCTTTGCTGACCCTATACCTTTCCAAGCATGTTATCTCTCTCTAAGGAACAACCTCCCCCAGCAACATGCCCAGAGTATGTGAGATGAAGCTTCACCATCCTTGCCTCAAAAAAAACCTCAAAAAACAAACAACAAACAAACACGCAACAACACTCTAATAGCACCTTCTCCAAGATATAGTTGTTTAGGTTTTTGGGCTGTCCGTGGGGTATTCAGCACTCCTCTCCAACACCCAGGGTTTAAGACTCCAATATATTTTGAGGATCATCATTCAATCCAGTGGTTAAACTCTCAACTGCTCATCAAAATGTCTAACCCACCAACTTCTCTATGAAAGAAAGACGAGAGAGAGTTTGCTTCTGTGAAGCTGTTGTTGTCAGGTGCTGTTGATTTAACTACAACTCATAGCAACCCTATAAACAATAGATCTGAACCTAGCCCTGTCCTATGAGGGTCATTAATCATTCTCTTTTTTGCTCTCCATCCACCTTTTCCAGCATGATGTCTTTTTTCCAAGAACTGGCCCCTCCTGACAATAACCCAAAGTATATGAGATAAAGCTTCACCATCTTTGCCTCTAATGAGAAGTCTTCTTCAACACCACAACTCAAAAACATTGATTCTTTTGTCATCCTGTTCGTTGTCCAACTTTCAAATGAATAGGGGGCAATTGAAAATACTATGTCATGGGCTGTTATATGCCATCGAGTCGTTTCCGACTCATAGCGACCCTATGCACAACAGCTCTAAACCCTGCTCTGTCCTGTGCCAATTGCAACTGTCTCTGACACACCCATCCCGATTACCCCAGTCACCGAATCAATCCATCTCATAGAGGGTCTTCCCCTCCTGCGCTGTCCCTCCACCCTCCC
>NW_006399790.1:15374150-15400473 GCF_000299155.1 Elephantulus edwardii
CCCAGTCACCGAATCAATCCATCTCATAGAGGGTCTTCCCCTCCTGCGCTGTCCCTCCACCCTCCCAAGCATGATGTCCCTCTCCAAGGACCCGTTTAAATTGACATCTTTGCTCTTTAGAACTTTGAAAGGGGTCTTTGAAAGCAGATGTCCCCAAAGCACTATATCTTAATTTCTTGACTGCTGCTACCATAGGTAGATTGTGGATCTAAGTAAAATAAAAGCAATGAAAACTTGAATCATTTTTCCATTTATCACTAAGATGGTACAGACAGGACAAGATTTAGATCTGTTGCTATGTTGCTATGAGACATAGTTGATGACACCTAACAACAATAAAAGCAATCATGGTACTACCTATTGGTCCATTGGTGAGGACTTTTGTTTTCTTGGCATTGACCCTTAACCTACATTAATCTTGTTCAGTAAGTGCTTCAAGTCTTCACTTAGTTATATCACCAGCATAACGCTGATGAGTCATCCTTGAATCTGATCCTGCTGTCACACTCTTCTTGAATGATATATGTGTTCTTTCCTTTTAGCATCCTAACTCCAGCTCCTTGAATGTTTCATTGAAATACTTTGCTTTGTCTTCTTTAACTGAAACCCTCTTTTCAACTCTCTTACCTCTCTAAACTCGTACCCCTTCTCCTTATTTTCGTGCCAGTGTAAGTTACAGAGTCTCTTCTGACATCCATTCCAACTTTGTCTTAGTCTGGAAACACAACTGAAACTTGTCCACCATGAGTGACCTTTCTGATACTGTCTTGTAAGCGCAATATGGTTGTTTTTCTCTGTCCTTTAAGGACTCTATGAGTCAGAATTAACTGGAGGACAATTAGAGATCAATTTAGGACCGTCTTCAGTAAGGACATGTTAAAGGCAAAAACCAGAAAAATAAGCAAATGTCTTTTCTTCAAGCTGTAATAAGAAATAAGAAGTGGAAGGTTCTGTATTTGGCCTTGCCACTACTAACATAAGAGTCAAAGTGTTATTGGAGTCATGAGATATAGTAGATAGGGAGTTTTACCTAAGTGATATGGGGAAGGATGATTTTTCAGAACACAAAATGGTAGAAGGAATTTTTACAAACTATTAGAGGAATTTCTTAGCCAGCTCTGATTTCTGAGAGTATGGGGATCAGATAAAATCTGACATTGTCAAAGTCCAACATAGTGATCTCTCCAAAGATGGAATTATTTTTTTTTATAGTTGATGGTACCAACTTTCTGCAAATTGGATGCCTAAACTGAACACCTAGAACACAGAAGGGGGAGTGGAGGGAGATAGAAGTAAAGAGGTACAAAGACTTTTATCTTCCTTGCAATTTTGCAAAATTCTAGTTTTGGAGAAAAGTAGTACTTCTTTTCAATTCACCCTACAAGATATATCTTCACAAACTCGAAAGGGGGAAAATATATTTTCTAGTCAGTGTCTGCTGAATATATGACCATGTAAACAATATATAGCTGGTCAGTTTGATACAATTTATAGCCTATCAGGAAGATGCTTTGGCCAAGACCAAATAGTGATCTCTCTGGGCTCCAGTCTCTCACCTGAATGTTGAGGGATGTGGATTTCAAACCTCTTGGGGGAGCAAGGATAAGCAGAGATTTATTCATATTAAATCTCACCTTGAATTTACAAACATCAAACAGATAAAAAGTCAACTTCTTCTAGAAAAAAATGCAAGAAGGGAGCAAATTGCTGCTCAAACTGCCATTCTCCTTGCCTTTCCTTTCTTTCCACTTCCTTCTTTTAGCCACTGTTAAGGGTTTCAGAAACACTGGTGATGTAGTTGTTGTTTTTATGTGCCTTCTAGTCAGAACTGAGCTGAGTTGTGATGCTGGAGAAGTCTTGAACATACCATGGACCACCAAGAAAACAGGTCTGTCTTGGAGAGAGTGAAACCAAGTTTCTCCTTGGAGGCTAGAATTGTGATGCTCCATCTCATACTGTGGTCACGTGGCCAAGAGGGACTGGTCCTTGGAGAAGGACATGCTCAGAAGGGTGGAGGGACAGCGCAGGAGAGGAAGGCCCCAGATGAGATGGATTGACACAGTAACTAGGGCAATGGGAGTTGGTATGTCAGAGTCAGTGATAGGCTCAGGGCAGGGCAGGCTTCAGAGATGTTTAACCAGGGTCACTATGAGCTGACTCAACAGCACATAACAACAACAGTCAGAACTGACCCATAGTTGACCCTTCATCAAGTCTTCAGAGACAGTAAAGTTGCAGGGGAAGAGATTGCCCATCCTTCTCTCATGAAGCAGATGGTGAATTCGAACAACCTACTTTTGGCATTATAGACAGTTTCTTACCACTAGGCTTATATCTCAGATCTTACCAGCTGTACATCCAAGGACTGAGTGAATCTAAGTTCAGCTATTAAGCAACAATTAGTCGATCCAAGGAAATGTTGACCCAACTTTGCCAAAGTTACATACTTTAAGCATTAAACTGTAAATCTATTAAGTGTGCAGACCATATCTGCTGTTTAAAGGGCTCACTTTTATCATAATTCAAGTAATTACTACCCTGTCTTCTACTTTATAAGATTTCTTTGTTTTAAATTTGTGTTAAATACATAACAATAATAAATAACACTTAGAAAGTATCTGTAATTTCAAAATAGTCTCAGTTCTTTTTTCTTCACAAGAGTTGATATATTTCTAACACCTATGTTATCCTTGTTTTAAAGTTATAAAAGAAAGCACAAGTAAGTGAAGTGACTAGCCTGTATAAGAGGGGTAACTACAGGTAGACCTGAGATTTGTTGTTGTTAGGTATTGTCCTTCTGTACAACAGAACACGACACTGCTCAATGCTGCCTCTCCTCAAAAATTGTTGCTGGGCTCGAAACGATTGTTGCAGTCATTATGTTAATTCATCTTAGTGAGTGTCCTCCTATTTTTCACTGACTCTTCTCTATTTACCAAACATGAAGATCGTCTCCAGAACTCCTCCCTCCTGATAACCTGTCCAGAGTTTGTGAGAAGAAATCTTGCCATCTTTGTTTCTAGGGAGGATTCTGACTACACTTCTTTCAAGACAAATTTGCTTGTTCTTCTGGCAGTCGATGGTGTATTTAATATTCTTCACTAACATTTTAAATCAAAGGCATCAATCTTTCTTCAGCCTTCTTTATTCGTTGTCCAGCTTTCACATGCATATTGTTGTTATTGTTGTTAGGTGCCGTCGAGTTGAGTGCGACAAATAGCAACCCTATGAACAACAAACCTGAACCCCGTCCTATCCCGTACCATCCTCACACTTCCTAACACACTAGATAGAGCCCTCTGAGGCAGTCACTCTGTCAATCAACCTGGTCGAAGGGCTTCCTCTCCTTCACCAACTCTCTGCCTTTCCAATCATCATGTGCCACTCCAAGGAATAGCCTCTCCTAGCAACATGCCCGGAATATGTGAGATGGAACTCTCACATGCATATTAGGCAATTAAAGATACTGTGTCTTGGACCAGGATCTCTTTAGTCCTCAAAGTGACAACTTTGCTCTTTAACACTTTCAAGATATCTGTTATAATAGGACCTGGGTTTTCTTTACCGTTAGATCATTATTTTTCTTTGAGGCTTTGGAGCTTTTCTGTCTTTGCCTCCCAAGGTCAATTGTTTACGTAAAACTTACTTCAAGCTAAGCTCTCAATGCTTACAGTCAAATGTATATCCCTTCTCTAAGAGTCCTTTTTAAGTCTCATATCCCACACAGGGAATCCACATTCAATGAGAACATTTACTCCTAATAACAGAAGCTATGTGTATGTCCAAACAAGAACTTGAGTTGAAAATGAAGCAACAGCACAGACTATACCTTTTATGATAATTTCTCTCTGTGGCCCTTGCCAAAATGAGGGATATATGTACATGTTTAGTTGTTGCTTTGGATTTTTAGTTGTGTTTGGATTTTTTTGTTTATTTTATTTTGGTTTTGTTTTGTATGCTAGTTGCGCTGGGACAGTTTATGCAGTGACAATTGTGGGGCCTTGAATAATAGTAGAATTCTAAATTTGCTTATGCTTCCACAGATATTTATTTCACAGACCCAGCGAGTAGATAAAAGGTTTATATTGTGTACCAAACAAAAGAACTGTGCTGACCCCCAAGTAATCATTGTGTATTCAGATGGAACGCAGTTCTGCAGTCTAATTCTGTGGTTATTCAATATTGGTGCATTGGACATGTGGATGTTTAAATGCACTAAGTTGCCCTACGAGTCAACCCATAGTTTCTGTATCTTTTACTTAAAGGATATTAGAGCCCAGGACATTGTGATAGAATTGGGAATAATTCATATAAGCACAACAAACCACATGAATAAAATAGTAGTAATGCACTAACGAAGACAACAGTGTTGGGAGCTTAACATTATTATTTTTAAAGATTGATGGCAAATTACAGTAAATGTTTCCTATAATGCCATATAGATGTTTCTCTAGCGCAAGGTTTCAGAGGGCCCTGCTAGAGTGCTGCAACTTGTTTTCAACTATATTAAATCACTTTATCAATATACTTCAGTTTTAACAAAAGCTTTTCTAAAGCATACTGGAGACCTGACTTCTAAAGCAGATTTATGGAAAGGGTTCCCTATGCTAAAAGGCAAACTTATTTGTGGTATAAAAAATTCATGTTAAATGTTCCTGGTCATATATGTGTAATGTTTTAGTCTTGTTCATTTTAATCCTCATTGTACTTATTTTCATTTAAACTACAGCACACCTCTATTGCACACCTCTCCTGTGAAGCCATAAGAAGTGGACCTGGATTGTGGTCACTATTGCCCGATACTCTGTCTACATCTAACAGGAGCTTGAAGTGGGGCGCCATAAAATGACATATTTATCCTCATGAGCTATTCTTTCAAAAGCGAGGAGCTAACATCTTTCAAAATTGAAGGGGATGAGTCCCTTGTAGAAACTTTTCCACAATATGCATATTCAGTTAAATATATTCTTTTGAGCATGCATTTATATCTTTCAGTCTGAATTATTTTTGAAGGAAGCTCAGACATTCACTAACATGTATGTGTGTGTGTCTGCACGTGTGAAGCCAAAATAATTCTAGCTATATAAAATTTACTCATTTTGAAAAATCAAGTCCTAGACTGCAACAATTTAATGAGCAAGTCTGCATTTTCTCTGTAGAGAACTTTTTTTGGATTTTTTTTCTTTCTTAAGATTAATTTTTGTTTTTAAATTTTACACTGGTTTATCTACAACATTTGTATACATTGCCCCTCAGACTGGATACCCCCAGCCTCCCCAATCCACTCCCCTATCAAACCGTGCAACCCCACGATTACCCCCCTGCCCATCCCCACCACTCTGATCCCTCTCCTTAGGTCTGCAAACACATTGTACTAGTTATCCATTTCTACATGCTCTTATGCAGTATTTATCCTTATGGGACTCTGATAGTTCACTTAGGATAGTGTTCTCTGGTCCCTACCAAGTTAAGTAATGATTTGCGAAATCATTGTTCCTGCATGCTGTGTAGTATTCCATCATGTGAATGCACCATGTTCCATGTTTCCACGTTCTTGTGATGGTGAATGATGTTGCTATGAACGTTGGTGTACAAGTCTCCATTTGTGCATCAGTTCTTATTCTCTTGGGGTATATTCCAAGGCTAGGTCACATGGAATTTCCATGTTCAGCTTTCTGAGGAAACACCAAACTGCCTTCTGGAGTGAGTAACTTTGTAAATCTATAGATAACAAGGGAATTTTGGTGGCCTAGTGGTAAGGAGCTGTGCTGCCAACCTGAAGGCAAGCTGTTTAAATCCATCATTTGTTCTGCAGGAGAAAGATGGGCAATCTCATTGCACGCAATTTACTGCCTCTGAAAACCCACTGGAGGGTCAGCTAGGGTCAGTTCCAACTTGATGGAACATAACAATAGATAGTAGGGATCCCTGGTGGCATAACAACAAAAATAGATAATAGAGACCCCTGGATAATAGGAAACCATAGGACGTACTGTTCAGAGCTACTAACCAAAAGGTTCAAGGTTCAAATACAGTATATGTTTCTATGGAAAAGAATGGGCAGTCTCCTCCTGCACAAAAACATAGCCAGGGAAACTAGATGGAGGATCATCACGAATTAGACCAAACCAACTGGCAATGAGTTTTTATGGATATAGATAATAAAAGAGACACTAGTAGCAGGAAGCTCTGGTGGCCTAGTTGCTAGAAGCTGAGCTGCAATTCCAAGGGCACAAGGTTCGAGGCTGCCAGCTGCTCCAAAGGAAAAGGATGGACAATTTCTTCCTGTACAATTAAATGTCTCTGAAAACTCACCTGAGGATCAGCTCTGGGTTGGTTCCAACTCTATGGTATCCAATAACAGTGCTGTAGTAGTTAAAGGACTTGTCTGCTAACCAAAAGGTCAGCAGTTCACACCCACCATCCACTCCCTAGGAGAAGATGAGGTAGTCTACTTCACAGCCTTGGATACCCTGTGGGCAGTTCTGCTCTGTCCTGGAGGGTCGCTGTGGGTTGGAATGTATTTCATGTCAGTGGGGTTTTTTTTTTGTTTTTAATAAAAAATAAAATAATAAGCATGCATTCATTCTCAGCTTTTACCTGTCCAATTGTTAAGAAGAATCTTATTGGTTTTGCACCTTCCTATAGCTCCTACTTCGTAGTTATTTTCCTTTCGTTATTTCCATTTTACACTCTACTGACATTTTCTTTATCAGAACAGCACACAGATAATATCTTTCCTCTTCCAAGGGTTTAGGGAAATGGAAGAATAAAAGTAAAAAGTTGAAGTGAAAGTGAAATGATGCCTGACCACCTCAAATCCTCCATTAAAATAATCTTGAGAGAGGAAGGAAATCGTAGTGTTCAGAAATACAAAAACTCAAGATCTTAAATTCCATATCAGTCAAGCAGTTATTTTAAATGCCCCAGGGAAAGTTCACAAAAGAAGCCCAAGACATATTTTATTTTATTTTTCGCCCTTGAGAAGGTTCCATTTGAATAAGAGAGCTGGAAGAACCTGCCATACATACACATACAGTGCAGAATAACATGCAACCAACTGTGGTGTAGAGATAGAAATGAGATGGTTAGCTGATTGAGAGGCTCGAAAAGAAGAAAGATGAAATGGTGACATTGCGAAATAATTTGAGTTTGACCTTGATAACTAAAAAGAAAAGAAAAAAAAAGTCATCCTAGTTGACCTTGTTAGAGGAGCACATTTTCCGGAGAATGGAATAATAGATTGGAGAACAGTACAGGGTAGACAATAATAAAATAGCCCAAGTGGTAAGTGAATGATGATACAAAAAAGATACTTTAAAAAAGAAATGGAGAGAAATAGTAAAACTAGATTAAAAAACAGTAAGAAAAAACCAAACCCAAACCCACCAAAAACATGTCTATATTGCCATCAAGTCAAAACTAATCCATTGCTATCATTCCAGTGAGGTTGTAGAGGGTACAAATTGCACATGTGGAGACTGGCCATCTTTCTTTCGTGGAGCACCTGGTGGCTTCAAAATATTAAGAGAGGCACCATTTTGTATTTGCAGCACAACACCCTATAGGAACAGTTAGGTAATTTTATGATTTTTTTTTCCTAAAAAAAGGTTTGCTTGCACTCAATTGAAGACATAGAATAAGAAACCAATCTAAAAGGAATATGCTAGCGTAAGAAAGGAGATTACGAACAGATCAAAGATCTGGAGAAAATAGGAGTGAATAAGAGAGTAGAGCCTTATAAGCTAGGTCACTAAATCATATCGATATTGAATATGAGAGAGACATTTTGATATCTTGGTACCAGCAGCCAGGAAATCAAATGATGAAATGCATTTGGAAAATACAGAGTACTCTCCAGAGTACTGAAGAAAAATGATGTCAGTCTAGAGACTAAGGCACGCTTGATCTAGGCCATGGTCTTCAGAATTACTTACTATGCATCAGAACGCTGGACAGTGACTAAGGATGATAGAAGAAGAATTGATGCCTTTTGAGCTGTGGTGCTGAAGAAGAGTATTGAGCATACCGTGGACCGCCAAGAGAACAAAGAGGTCCATCCTGGAGAGAGTAAAATCAGGCTGCTCCTTGGAGGCAAGGGTTTTGAAGCTACATCTGACATACTTTGAGCATGTAGCAAGGAAGGGCCAGTCCTTGGAGAGGGATTTCATGCTTGGAAGGATGGAGGGGCAGCACAGGAAATGAAGACCCTGGATGAGATGGGTTGACCCAGTAACTGGGGTTATAGGGATAGGTGTGTTGAAGACAGAGAGATTGGCTAAGCAGAGTGCATGGTTCAGAGCTGTTGTACATAGGGTCGCTATGAGCCAGAGTCAACTTGATGACATATAACAACAAAAACAAGCTCTGGTGGCCTAATGGTAAGAATCTACACTGCAATCCTCAAGGCACATGGTTCAAATCCACGAGCTTCTCTGTGGAAGAAGGATGGGAAATCTCCTCCCATTCAATCACTGCCTCTGAATACACGCTAGAGAGTCAACTATGGGTCAGTTCTGACTCAATGGCATACAACAACAACAACAGCATCCAGATGACACAACCTTGCTTGCAGAAAACAAAGACAATCTCAAGCACTTAATGATAAAGGTCAAAGACTATAGCCTTCAGTATGGATTACAACTCAACCTCAAGAAAACAAAAGTCTTCATTCACAACTGGAATAATAAGCAGCATCATGACAACAGTGAAACTGTCAAGGGTTTAATTTTCTTTGGGTTCACAATCAATGACCATGAAAGTAGCAGTCAAGAAATAAACAGCTGGTTGCATTGAGCAAATCTCCTATAAAAGAGCTCTTTCATGTGCTAAAGGGTAAAGTTGTCACTCTGAGGACAAGGAATAAGGAAGACTAAAGCAGAATTCATACCGTTGATGTATGGACTTGGTGAAGAATAATGACTATATCATATACTCCCAGAAGAACAAACAATTGTGTCTGGGGAAAAGTACAACCAGAATGTTCCCTACAGTGGATAATGGTGAAATTTGTGACAAGTACATAGGAAACACTCTCAGGAGGGGCCTGACCCTAGAGAAGGATATTCTGCTTGGTAATGTAACACTCTCACTCATTGGCATCAAGGAGAAACCAACACATAGGGATCCTCCATTGGGTGTCTGAGGCTCTAAATCTCAAGAAGATTCCCCATCATCAGAACTCCCTTGGTAACTGAAAGGGTCAGTGCAATAGAGGAATGCCCTTAAGGAGATGGATTGACACAATGGGTGCAACAACGAACTGAAATACAGGAAAATCTGAGATGGTGGCACAGGACCAAGCAATGTTTTGTTCAATTTACCTGAAGTCAAAATTATTTGGAATCAATGAAAATACACCTTAACAACACCTTTTCATATTCTTAGTAATGTCCTTTAAATCCATTTTTTAGGATTTTGTGAAGTCTAATGAGTGTTTCTTTTGTTGTTTCTATTTTCAATACCATGTATAAGTTATTGCTGTTGTCGTGGTTACGTGTCACTGAGACTAGTACAAGTCATAGTGACTCTATGAACATCTGAACCCTATCCTATCCTGTGCCATCCTCACCATATCTGACACACTTGAGCCCATTGCAGCAATAAATGTGTCAATCCACCTGGTTGAAGATCTTCCTCTCTTTGGCCTTCCCTCCACCTTTACAAGCATATGCCTCTCCAAGGAATGACTTGCTTTGATCATCTCTTGGTCTAGGTTTCACACGAGTACAATTAAGTGTTCTGAGATTCCCATTCTTAATGTTAGCCACAGTTTATTATGATCCACACAGTCAAATGCTTTTGCATGGTGAATAAAACACAAATGGACGTTCTAGTATTCTTTGCATTCAGCTAGGATCTATCTGACATCCACAATGGTATCCCCAGTGCCACAGCTGATAGTATTTTGTTTTAATTTTCTCATGTGCAAGTTTCAGTAGAAGCTCAAGCAAATGAAAACAAGTCTACAAGAACCAAAATATGATCTTGAGTCTATCTCACCTGAATTTAAAAATCTGAAAGACTGATACACTGGGAAATTCTATCATTGGAACAAACTAAGAAAAAGCCTAAATAAATAAAAAAAATCCTATGTTTTATGTTCATGGATCAAAAGATTTAGTATTGCTAATATGGTGATGGTTCCCAAGTTGAAAGTTCTAACAAAATCCCAACCTCTTTCTTTGTGTAAAATCAAACAGGATTATAATGAAGTTCATATGGAAAAGCTTGGTAAATGTGTATGTATGTTACAAAACCAAAACTGTCTCTATAAAGAACAAAGTTGGAGGCCTCACACTTCCTGATCTCAAAAATTATTTATAAAGGTATAAAAATTAAGACACTTCAATATTATTGAATAGATATTATACAGATATTATCTAGATACAAGAGTAGATATATAGACACTTGAAAAAGAAGATTGAGATATGAAATAGCGTATTTGTATCAGATTGATTTCAGCAAAGATGCCAAGACCATTTGATGGGGATAAGAACAGTCTTTTCAACAAATGGTGTTAAGATAATTGGATATCATCATGAAACGAATACTGTTGAATCCCCACCTTATGCCATATACAAAAAGTAATTCAAAATTAATCTAAGACCTAAAACTATGAAACACTCATATGAAAATATAGACTTAAATCTTTATGGTCCTGGATTTGGCAATGGTTACTTAGACTGCCAAAAGAACAAACAGGTGTGTCTTGGAGAAAATGCAACCAGAGTGCTCCTTGGAGGCAAATATAATAAAGCTCTGTTTCACATACATTGGTCTTGTTGCTACAAGAGGCTATTCCTTGGAGAAGGACACCATGCTTGGAAATGTGGAGGTATTTCAAAAGAGAGGACAACCCTCAACCAGAAGGATGATTAACACAATTACTGCAACAATGGGCTCATGTGTATCAGAGATTGGGAATATGGCACGGGATAGTTCGGGGTTAAGATCTGTTGTTCGTAGTGTTTCTATGAGTTGCACTTGACTCACTGGCTTCTAACAATAACAAGAGTCTTTCTAAATATTTTTATTTTGTTTTCTTAATTTCATTTTTTCCTCTACATTGCATCTATCCATATTTATTCACTAACCTTTAAGTAATTCTTTGCAAGTCATGTTATTTCTAAGATCATTTATTCCATATAAACATAGTAATAATTGTTATTGTTGTTACGTGTTGTCAAGTCACCTGCGACTCATAATGACCATATGTGCACCAGCCCTAAACCCTGGTCTATCCTGTGCCAATCTCAAAATAGGACCTTGAATTAAAGATTATGTTTTGGCAGTGTCTATTTCAGACTAGAAGACATGTGAAATGATTTGATAAGCTATTGCACAAAAATCTGAAGACTTGCAGTATCTGGACACAGTTGTTCATGCTTTTTGTTGTTATGTTCTATAGTGTTGACTTCAACTCAAAGCAACTCTGTGCACATATCTGAACCTTGCCCTCTCCTATGCCTTCTTCATCTCTGATAAGAGTGAGCCCATCATTATATTCCCTCTGTCAATCTATCTTGTTGAAGATCCTTCTCACTTTCACTGATCTTCTACCTTACAGCTTTTGTTGTAGGTTTGCATGAGTACAGTTAAGTGTCCTGGAATTCCCATCCATATCAATGTTAGTTATAACTTACTATGATCCACCCAGTCAAATGCTTTTGCATAGTCAATAAAGCATAAATAGACATTATTCTGGTATTCTTTACATTCAGCTAGCATTTATCAGACATCACTAATGATATCCCTCATGCCACAACCTCTTTTGAATTTATTTAAATTAGAAGCATTATATTTATGAAATGTAAGATTAGCTAATAAACTTTTCCACCCAGTCAACTACTAGTAAGACAAAAAGATCTGGATTATACACATATTTTATCCACAGTTATTTCCCAAAGTCATCTCGTTTCAATTCTTTCTCATATCAAACTTTGTACTGAAATGCAAAAAAAGTTGTTATTGTTTTTGTTGTTGTTACATGCCATCTGATTTCCAGCAACTCATAGCAACCCAATGTACAACAGCTCTGAGGCCTGCCCTGTCCTCAACCACTCTCACTGACTTGGACACACCTACCCCCATTGTCCCAGTTATGGTATCAGTCCATCTCATCTGCGATCTTCCTCTCTTGGGCTGTCCCTCCACCCTTCTGAGCATGATGTCCTTCTCCAAGGATTGGTCCGTCCTGGCCATGTGCCCAAAATATGTGAAACAGCTTCAAACTCCTGCTTCCAAGGAGAAATTTGGTTTCACCTGCTCCAAGATAGACCTGTTTGTTCTCTTGGCGGTCCATGACTCTTTTCCAGCATTGTCCAGTTTTCTTATCATAGCAAGTAATTCTGAAGACCATGGCCTGTATCATGCACACTTTCATCTCTAGACTAACATTGTTGCTTCTCATTACTCTGAAGAGGTCTCTGACAGCAGATTTTTCCCAGTGCCATTCGTCTTTTGATTTCCAGACTGCTGGTGCAAAGAGCGTTGATTGTAGGGCCAAGCAAGCTGAATTGGTAGCAACATTAATATTAAAAAAATAAATTAACACCATTAGTATTTTATCAATTCATCCAAGAAACATTTATCAAGTGCTTATTACTTGAAAAATTTCTTCTTCCTTTTTCTTCTTTGGACTTCTCTTGCATTATATAACAGCTATAATAGAGCATGTGTAAGAATACCAAACCGAAAAATATGCCTCTGAAGAACAGAAAGTTAAATGCATCATTTTCTTCTTTAGCAAAATTATATGATGGAGATAGTAGAGTTTTGTTTTCCACTTTTGATCTTCACAGCTTTTGATCACAAGAAATATGAGCTGATTTCACCTACCCATTTTTCCCCCAACACTGATATCCTAAACTTGGCAAAGGCTTGCTACTGTGAAATACATATTATATATTTTTAAGAAACACACACAAAAAAAGATGACAGTTAAATCATAAGACACACACAAGGACAAATTTAGCTGAAAAACCATACCAAAGCCCTTTTGTTTCTGCTTTTTTAAGGTATTGAATATCTATAGGCTAAAGTGAAGGGCAAATGTATTCTTAATGTGTATTTCTTTTAATTCCTTTTCTCTTTGGCCAACATTACCTTCTATTAAGGTAATGCCTTCCTAGGATAGGTACATTTTACGGACTTTGTATATGTCTTCATAAGATTAGTTAGCTTGCTGTTGTGTAGAATATCCCTAGTGGTCTAGTCTATAGGGAGTTGTCCTCCTAACCCAAAGCCAACATTTTCTGGTGATTCAAATTCACCAGATCCTCCGTTGGAGAATGGTGGCTAATCTCCTCCTGTGTAATTATAGCCTTGAAAACTTGACAGAAGGCCAGCTATGGGTTGGTTCCAACTCAATAGTAATGAACTTGAGGTTGAGTTTTTGAGAGTTTGTTTGTTTTTGGTTTAGCTTTTTTTGATCATTGATAAAGTCATTTGTACATGAAGACTTTAACAGTGGAATTTTAGTCATTAATAGCTATGTGTTAGTCTTTTCTACCCTCAAGGAAACAAAAATTCTCACCTCTGAATAGATAGATAGGCAACATCATAAATGATGGAGAGATTGAAATTCAGAACTGTCAATGACTTCATCTAACTTAGATCTGTAATCAACATTCTTGCTATTAAGAGTTAGATCAGGACACATATTGCACTGGGAAAGACTTCAGTCAGGGACTTTTCCAAATTATCGAGGAGCAGTGATGCCAGTTTGAGGAATAAGGTGCACCTAATTCATGCCATACCTTTTCAACCTGTATGCAGAGCAGATTATCCGGGAGGCTGGGCTCTATGAGGTGAATTGTGGCATCAGGATTGGTGGAAGATCTAGTAACAGTCTGCATTATGCAGATGACACAACCCTGCTTGCTGAAACTGAGGAGGACCTGAAATGCTTGCTGCAGAGGGTTAAGGACTGCAGCCTTCAGTATGGACTGAGGCTCAGTGTCAAGAAGACAAAGATTCTCACCACTGGACCAATTGGTAGCATCAGGATGGATGGCGAAGAGATTGAGATTGTTATTGTTCACAGCTTCAGTTTGCTCGGCTCCACGGTCAACACTCTTGGCACCAGCAGTCAGGAAATAAAAAAATGTATTGCAATGGGAAAGTCTGCTGTTGGGACCTCTCTAAAGTACTCAAGAGCAACGGTGTCTCTCTGGAGACTAAGGTGCGCCTGATGTAGGCCATGGTCTTTGCAATCACTTGTTATGCATCAGAGAGTTGGACAATGACTAGGGAGGACAGAAGGAGAATGGATGCTTTTGAGCTGTGGTGCTGGAGAAGAGTACTGAATGTACCACGGACTGCCAGTAAAACAAACAGATTCATCTTGGAGAGGATTAAACCAAGCAACTCCTTGGAGGCAAGGATTCTGGGGCTTCGTCTGACATACTTTGGGCATGTTGCAAGGAGGGACAGGTCCTTGGAGAGGGACATCATGCTTGGGAGGGTGGAGGGATGGCACAAGAAGGGAAGACCCTCTATGAGATGGATTGATTCAGTAACTGGGGTAATCCAGATGTGTGTGTCAGAGGCAGTACGATTGGCACAGGATAGAGCAGGGATTAGGGCTGTTGTACACAGGGTCGCTATGAGTCGCAAACGACTCCACGGCACATAACAACAACAACAATTCATGCCATGCTCTTTCCAGTCACTTCCTATCCATCTGAGAGCTGGACAATGAATAAAGGTAACAGATGAATTGATGTCTTTGAGTTGTGATGTTGAAAAATAACATTGTGCTTCCCATGGGCACCCAGAATGTTCCTTGGAGATAAAGATAGTAAAGCTTCATCTCACATAATTTGGGCATATTACTAGGAAAGGCTATTCCTTGGAGAGGGACATTATACTTGGAAAGTCTGCTGGTAGGGACCTCTCCAGGGTACTGAAGAGCAATGGCATCACTCCAGAGTCTAAGATGCACCTGATACAGGTCGTGGTCTTTGCGATTACTTGCTATGCTTAAAAAAACTGGACAATGACTAGGGATGATAGAGCGAGAATTGATGCCTTTGAGCTGTGGTTCTGGGGAAGAGTACTGAATATACCGTGGACCACTAGGAGAAGAAACAGGCTTGTCCTGGAGAGGGTGAAGCCAGGACATGTTGCAGGCAGGACCAATCCTTGGAGAGGGACGTCATGCTTGGGAGGTTGGAGGAACAGTGCAGGAGAGGAAGACCCTCAATGAAGTGGATTGATTCAGTGACTGTGGTAATGAGAATAGGTGTGGTGGAGACAATAAGATTGGCAAGGGATAGAGCAGGGTTTAGGGCTGTTGTACATAGGGTCATTATGAGTTGCAGGCAACTCGATGGCACATAACAACAGCAACTTGGGAGGGACTGAAGAGCATTATGGTAAGTGAACTAATACAGTCTCATAAAGAAAAATACTGTATAAGACCATTATTGTAGAATGAGTATGAGGATTCAAGGAGAGGGAGGGGGAGCCTAGGGGAGAGGATGGGGGAGGCGCTTAATCATAGGGTCGCACAATTTGATGGGTGGAGATGTGGGTCAGTAAAGGACATGGGAAAGATCCGGTGTGAAAAACAATGTATAGGAACTTTGGAAGTAAACCAACGTAAAATTTTTTTAAAGTTATTTATATTTATGTGAGTAGCTGAGTCTTGCCGTAATGAAATATTGCTTTTGTCAATACTCACTGCACATCATGTCTGTCTCCAGTTCCAGCCTCTATATTTACCTTCCAGGTGGCTTGTGCCATCCTCCAACATGGACTCTCTGCCACTGGTTTTCCCTGCTCAGCAGTTGATGTCTGTGTTGTAACCTATAAAGAGAGTGTTTAGCGTAAACTAAATTGGTAGATATTGGTAAGACTGTGATAACTACAGTACTGCACAGTTTGATATGCGACGTGTCTCTCTGAACTTCACCTTGGATTTGTACACAAAAATGTATTCTGTTACTTACTGGAGATTTTGTTCTTCCAAGGCCCTCTGATACGCAGTAAAAGAAATGATTGAATGTCAATTAAAACACAAGTTTTACAAATGCTGCACCTTAATGTTTCCTTTTAGCTCTACTGCTGACAATTTAAAAAGATCTAAACTCAATGTTAAGTTTGGTGAGCACTATTTTACTTACATACATTAATGCTGTTGTTGTTAAGGGCCGTCAAGTCAAGCACAACTCATGGTGACCTTATGAACAAAAGATCTGAACCTTGTTCTATAATTATAATTGTTTCTCTAAATATATAATAATACAGAATTAATAAATAAAATCCTATTTAATGAGTTTTGTTCTGCATGTCATTTACTTCTCTTCAGCCCCTCCTCGCTCATCGTTGAGCTAAAGTATGAAAAATCATGGACTAATAAAGGAGTTCTTAATTAGTACATTTCATCCATACCTGGTTTTGAGATTATAAAATGGATCAGGCTGTGTAGTGGTATAGATTACTAGTACAGAGACATCTTCCTTTCTGATACATGAAGCTTTTAAAGGTTGGGAGATGAGAAGTGTTCCATCTGCAAGCTGTGGAAATTTCTTTTTTTCTAATACCAAATCACTGCAATTAGCTTGCCTTGCTATTTTTATTTAAATTATAGTCCACATGTTCATTCATTTCATGTCATTTCTGTTCAGTTACCTTGTTTTAACTAATGTAAGCTCGCCATCTCCTTTTAAAAGAATGTTTTATAAATATCTTATGCACATTAGATGCTTCACAGATATTTATCGAAGCTAATAACCGGGAAACCTCAACAACACAGCATCATGAGTTTCTTTTGATTTAGTGAATAACATTTAAATGGCCTCATTATGCAATATATGGGACAATAAAGTGAGGAAGCAAAAGATGATGGGGCATTCAGTTAGCACAGCTTGGATATAATGGTTAATACCCATCAACCAGTTTTGTCCCAATTTTTCTTAAATAACTGTGTCTGTACTAATTAAAGGCTGTTCCGAATACCTTTAAATTACTGTTTGTTGAACCTAGAAACAGTTTAATGTTTTGTTTTTATAATATTTTCCACGATCAAATGATGCATTTTAAGAAGTGATAAAAACCCCTAATGAGGAGAGCCGTTAAATAAACAGTGGTTTGAGAATAGAAGTGGCCACATAAACACTGTCTATTAATTACTTGTTCATTGAAGAGGCCTGTCAGCTCAAGGACCTTAAGAGTTAAATATGTAGCCAACCCTTTGGGGACCAAATCTCTCTGTCTCCTATGGGGGGGGGGAAGGTAACTTTCAGTGAAAATAAGGTTCTCAGTTGGTCATTTATCATCTCAAAGGTCGTATTTTATTATAAATGTCAATTCCACAAAATTATGTGTCCTGTAATACATAATTATGTTCAAAATTGCATTTGAAATCTATTATTAACAGTTAACAGTGAACATTCTTAAAATAGTTATTACTCTTGGCCTTAACACAAAAAAGCAATAATGGAGGTATTTTAGGGAGTTAAAAGCCGCGAGGCATTGGCCTCTGAATAAAGCCACTGCAGGTGTGTTTCTTAATGGGCTGTTAATTTTATACAGGGTGAACACAAAGGACAGAGACCATGTGTGTTTTTAAAGCTGTGTTTGGTGTGGAGAAGGAGTTGATGGCTAGGAAATAAATAGAAAGGTGGTATGAACTGAGGCCAAATTGAACTTTCCCTCCTGAGGTGTAATCCTGATAGCTTCAAATCAAGGCAAATTCATTTCCTTCCCTCCAATTGTATCGCTCCTCTGCCCACCGTCATGTAACAAAATAATTCCACAGAAGACAACAATACATTACAGCCTGATTTTTCCAAACACAAACAATCTTTCTCACAAACAAGTTCCTTCCTGAGTTTTCTGGGTTTTGCTACTGTAATGATATCTGAATCACTTCGTCTCTTATGCTTGGGACATGTTGTCAGGAAAGTCAACCTGGGAGAAGGTCTTCATACTTGTTAGAGAGTCAATGAAAAAGAGAAGATGATCTTGGATTCAAACATACAATGATTAGGAGGATGGTGCAGTTGTTCATTCTGTTGTACCTTGTATCACAATGAGTTGACTAATACTGGCCTGATGACACCTAACAACAAAGCCCCTGATTCTCATAATTATGAAAGCAGTTTGACTCTCCCTTAGCCACTGCACCTAATATCCTCTAGAACTTTGCACTTCAAGGTGTAGATCCTGCGATACAGGTTTCATTTGGGAACCTGTTAGAAATGCCTGACCACAGACTTGCTGAATCACAAGGTGCAGTTTAACATATGCACACTGAAGTGTGAGAAGCGGTGCTTTTGAGCCTTTTTTGCGTTGTTTCTAATATCTTTCACTTTTCCATGCATACTGTGGTTACTTATTATTGGGATGTACTTTTTACCATATGAGAAGTTTGAGAATACCCAAAATTTCGACCATTATACTATTTCACTAAAGTATTTCCCCTGTAATTACTGTATCAGGAGCCTTGTTGGTATAGGTGGTAAGCACACCACTGCTAATCAAAAGGTCAGCACTTCAAATCTACCAGCCACACTGTGGGAGAAAGCTTAGTCCATTTCCGTAAAGATTACAGCCTTGGAAATCGTATAGTTCTATCCTATTACTTGCCTGTGAATCAGGACTGACTGGATAGCAATGGCTAATTCTTTTATCATTTTTATGCCTTTTGTACCTCATCCTAAGAATATTTTTTAAATGTATGCAAACATCTCTAATCCTCTTTTTTAAAAAAAGCAAATGTGCTTTACTTAAAATGTATGCTTTGGTAAAGGCATCAGCCTGACATTAATTTTTCCCCCATTTTTATCATCTTTTGTTTTTAATTTTATTTTATGCTGATTTATTTTAAAAGTTCCAATGCATTGTTTTTCACAACAGCTCCTTCCCATTTTCCTCACCACCCTCACCCATCAAATTGTATGACCCCATGATTAATCCTCCCCCCCACCGCCCTCCTCACCCCTCTGCTTCCACCCTCCACTTGCATCTTCATACTCATTCTACAATAATGATCTTAAACAGTATTTGTCCTTATGGGACTGAGTTAGTCACTTAGCATAATGCTCTCCAGTCCCTCCCAAGTTAGGCAGTAATTTACAAAATCATTGTTCCTGAGTGTTGTATAGTATTCCATTGTGTGAATCTACTTCTCTTACAGTGGATTCCAATTCTCCTTTAAGTAATCTCTTTTGACTAACTCTCAAAGCCCCCAAAATACAATACTGTCTTTTCCCTCGAGCCCCATTTCTTACTACTTCTCTCTTTCCTATGTACATTGGTCCAAGACATTACGTTCAGGTTGAACACCCAAATGAATGTTGCTAAGTGCTATCCAGTCAACTTCAACTCATGATAATCCCACAGGAATGAGTACAACTGTCTTGGTATTATTGTTCGGGTTTTAATCCTTGTGTAAAGGGCCCCCAGTGTTGTAGAGGCTAAGTACTTGGCTACTGGCCAAAAGGTGGGAAACCCTCAGGCCAAATCTACTCATTTTAAAAGAATATTCTTAAAAAGACACAGCAATCATTTGTCTATTTGCTGTACTGAACAACTTGGAGTTGCTGTGATGCTGAACACTGTTCCATACTCGTGTCGAATACCATAATGGTTACCCACTATGTACAATGGGTGGATGAGCTTCCAGATTGATTCATGGTGGCAAGCAGGAGTGGCATCCACTTCCTAAATGAGGTGCCTCTGGAAACTCTACAAACTCTTTATAAATGTACAAAAATGATGTTAATTATAGAACAGAGTTCACATCTCTTGTGCAAAGCTTACTCTGAGTTGTATTTGACTCGATGATACTTAACCACTGCTAAATGACCCTCGTGCTGTTATATCTGGAGGAACATTCTTCCACTTTGCACCTCACTCTCTGTCAATGTGCTATATGAGGCAACCTGGGTTTGCTGTGATGCTGAACCTTGTGCCAGGGGAATATTAAATACTATAATGGTTTCCCATTGTGGACAGTGTTGTTTGGAGCTCCCAGTTGTAAAACAAGTTGGGAAGCAGGAGTGGCATCCACTTCCTAAACCACATGCCTCTGGAAACTCTATGAACTTGGAGAAACAACGATAGCTGTGAAAGGCATTAGGTGTTTTGTTCATAGAATCACTCTGAGTCATACTCAACTCGACGGCAAGCAATAACAACAACAACAAACCGTTCAATCGAAAAAAGAGTTGACAGTCAGATTCTATAAAGATTTCAACCTTGAATACTATGAAACAGTTCTAATCTGCCTCATAGGTCACTATGGGCAGAAGTGATTCAATGGCAATAATAGCAGTTTGCCAGTTCTTTTCTCCCCTGAACATTCTGGTGGGTTTGAACCACCAACCATTTTTGTTCACTGTTGCGTGTTTAACCATTGTACTATCTCATCTCCTTCCTAATGTTAGTTGCCACTGAGATGACTAGAGCTCATGATGGCTCTGTGAGCAGCAGATATCAGCCTTGCTCTTTCCTGTGCCGTCTTCATCATCTCTGATATACTAGAGGCCACTGTTGCAATCCATCTTGTTGGGAATCTTCCTCTCTTTCTCTGGCCGTCCAACTTTCCAAGAATGGTGTCCTTTTCTAAAGACAAAATTTCACTGTCCTTGCCTGTAAGGAGCACCCTGGATATACTTCTTCCAAAATAGACTTGCCCTTTTGGCAGACCATAAGGTATTCAATAGCTCTGTTGAAATATTTTTCTCCTTTCAGGACCCTTTTTAGTGCCATTTCCCCAAATAAACTATTTGAGGATTCATTCTATAAATATACTGATTGTACATTATTTGCCTGCATTTTTCTTGGTAGTCGGGACAAAGCTATGGACAAACCAGCCACTGTTCTGTCCTTGTGGAGTTTATATTTTATTAAAAAAACCAAATAACTTCCCCACCCCACAAATATGATAAATCATTTACAATTTCAAAAAGAAAGGTGAGAGTTGTCTACTGTCCTCTCTACGAAAGGCTTTTCTGTAATTACATAAAAGAAACGTTTGCTTTAGCTTCATCTTAAAAGTAAAATAAAAGTAAATCTAATAACAACAAAGATTCTTCAATGAAGTGACCGGGAAGAAGTACCTGAGTAGATCAAGTTGTGATGTATTTGTTGTTGAAAAATGAAAATGTGTTGTTTTATAAAATTAATATGATGTATAATCCTCTGTTTTTAAAACCAGTGTTTCAGAAGGGACGTGCAATAGACACCGGAGAGGTCGACATTGGCGCACAAGTCATGCAAACGATTCCACCTGGCTTATTTTGGCGTTTCCAGATTACGATCCACCATCCAATATATCTGAAATTCAATATTTCTTTAGCCAAGGACTCTCTGCTGGGAATTTATGGCAGAAGAAACATTCCACCTACACATACTCAGGTATTTCATATTATTGGTATTTTTGTAAACCTTCTTAGAGGGTGGCGGAGTGAACAGTTTACGGATTGTGACTTGTAATGTGTGGGAGTCACAGGTGAGAGAAGGGAATGTTGATAATGAACAAATTTTCAGAATAATAATCCCCAAGGTAAAGAAGCAAAGGACTTTGAGAACTAAGGAATGGCATTTAGCCAAGAACATTCTGAGGAAGGAGTTTAAGAAAATACTCTTGAAATTTCAGCTGGAACAGGGTGACCCTGACCATATCAGCACCCCCTACCCCTACTCAGCCCTGGCACATACACACTCCCTTCTCTGGTTCCTATATCTTACCCGCCCCCCACTCCCACCCTGCCTCCAGGAAATGGTAGAAGATTAGCAAAAAAGCACACCCTTCTACATATTAAGGCATGTTGAAATGGTTTCTCCAGTTAGTGTTAATAATAAATTGAACATGTACAATAGTCTATGGGTTGCATCAGGTTGCTAAGAGTATGAGTCCACCAGCGCCTCCTCAGGAGAAAGATGGCTACACTCATCTAATCATCATTTATAGCCTCAGAAAGCCAATGGAGATTCCTTACGAGTTGAAACCAATTCAACAACAGTGGATTAGATAGAGTTTTCTATATGTTTAGCCACCTTTTTTCTTTTTCCCTTATCTATTCTCTGCATAAATTGATTTGGGACTCTTTTAAATCAAACAAGTAGTGAAAAGGAGTTATCAGGTAGACCCTGTGTTACAAGCATCTGATTTACATACAACCTGTAGTAATATCCCAACTCTGGAAAACCTATTATAAATTTGAGATACATCCAAAGGGTCATAACAACAAATGGAATGTATTTTGAAACATCTATCAAAATATAATTATTATATTATTAATATATTACTGTATTAAAGATTGTTTCATGTATTTGGAAGTATTTCTTGAAAATTTGCTATACAATATACTACATACTAAGACAAAGATTTGACTAATTGACATTGGATGTAATTTCTACGTATCTGTTTTAACTTACCTGTATATCAAGACAAGTATATCACTAGTTGATAATAGATAGAAACTCTGCATAAAAGTTATAACTTAATGATGTACAACTTTGACTGAAAGACATTACCTGAACTCATCTGTAGTTTAGGGGCTTTATAATCATTTAGGCTTACTTAAGGAGGCCTGGTGGCCTAGTGGTACAGAGCTGTGCAGCCAACCCAAAGGCATGCAGGTTGAATCTACCAGCTGCTCTATAATAGGCAATCTGCTCTCATGCAGTTTACAGCTTCTGAAAACCCACTGGAGGGTCAGCTATGAGTCAATTTCAACTCCACAATGCATAGCAGCAACAGAGCTTACTTGGTTTTCAGGCAATATGACTATATTCAGAGCCTTCCTTCTGTATCAGAATAAGCAGGGAATATGTGTGATGTTCAAATGTGACCAAAATAAATGCTAAAGCAAAGAAGTGTTATGTGCTTCACTGGCTGGAGAAAAAAAAAGAAAGTCATTTGAATATTCAAATATGTTACCACAATGGTAGTAAATTATGATGACTTTTCTCAAGTTCTCCACTATTCATTTGTTTTTAAAAACTATAGAACTGTTTCTGTTTTGTAGAGAAGGTCACAGGAGCATTTCTGAAAAGAATGTCTTTTCAAATCTCTTTCATCAGATACATTAATAAAAGATCAAGATGATCTTGCATAATACTAATAATTGTAAACATTCAAATATTTTAAAATATTTTTCTTTTTCTTGGTTTTATCTTTAAACAATTGTTTCTAATGCTCCAAAGCTGAAAGGTTTATAGCAATTCTAAATACAAAGGGGTTTTGTAATTATTAATAATGCAATTTTGGTTTTGGATATTAATTAATAGCCTCTTTTTCTGCTTTCTCCATCTCTGAAGAAGGAACAGGAAATAGAACAATTAAAGTTAGAGATGTTCGTCATCAGTCTAGAAGCATTGAGTTTCAGAAATAACCTCTTATTTGTATTTGTTTCAGTTTGACTTTGTAAAACTAATGGATGGAAAACAACTGGGCAAACAAGACTCCAGGGGCTCTGATGACACCCAGCACTCCCCTCGGAACCTGATCTTGACCTCACTGCAGGAGACAGGTTTCATAGAGTACATGGACCAAGGACCGTGGTATCTGGCATTTTACAATGATGGGAAAAAGATGGAGCAAGTGTTTGTACTGACTACAGCTATTGGTAAGCTGGCTTAGCTACTGTGTTGAATTGATATAACTCTCGAAAGACACAATCTGGGATGAAAGTGTTACTGGGTGTATTTAAGCTTATTGATCATTCTTCCTTAAAGTCATTATTCAAGATAGGTGGGTTTCAATGAGAAAGGCTTCTAATGTTGTTGTCACTGATGTTGTTTAAATGCTGATTAAGATTTTTTAAATGCTCAATTATTGGCTGCTACTTACAAACCCTTATTAGGGACCTTTTTATAGATGCACAGCACCAACAATTTCCTGGAAAATATTAATTCCAACACTGTATAGATGAACAACCTCAGTGAAGAGGCAAATAAGGAGGAGAGCGCTTCTTAATTCAAGTTCTGTTGTGAACAGAGAAGAAATAAATACCTTTTAACAAATTTAAATAAAGCCTATCATCTATACAGTTCTTCTTTAGAGCAGCTGTTTGTCAAATCATTGAGACTTCAAAATAGAACACTATTTAGAGAAGAGTCTTAATGATAATAATATAGGTCATTCCAAGCCTCTCTTTAAAAATTATTAACTTCAAAATCATCAAAAAGGCTCACGTTCCATGTACTTGGGATCTTTTGGAGCATATTCTTTTTAATTCAATGTCTGCACATACTCTGATTCACTTTGACCCTAGTGATTCACAGATGTCTCACTCCCTTATCATCCTTTGATGAATTCATTCCCATTGACCCTGTGTGTAAATGAAGCTGAGCTTTTTAGCAATTTTAGAGCTCTGAGGGTAAACAACTCATAGACACGCTATTTAATTGCATGAATTTTCCTAAAACACATGTCTTTTAAAAGAAGGGAAAATATTTTACAGCTGTCGGTTTTCTACACAACTCTCCCCACTTTATCCTTTAGGTAGCCTGTTCAACCATATGTTTGGGAAGATGTGTTGACTGTTAATAGATATACCATCTGCTCTTTGTAACAATTACGTTCTATTTTTACTTGAAGCTGAAGACCTTGAGTCGGTAGAAACTGGTATCCCAGCCATATGATTATCAGAAAATTTTCTCTAAATAATCACAAAGGCAATAAGAATATGCACTGATGAGTGTTGGCCCTGGAGAATAACTCCACCAATTCTAAATCTTCAAAAGACAAACCACTTGTTAGTTAAATAGAGGAAAATTGAAAATGGTACTCTAGACTGACACAGTGACTCAAACTCAGAGGAAGGATCGTTAATAATATTTTTCTATCAAGACCCAGTTTTGATAATGCAGTGTGACAATGAGGTTATTTTTCTCCTATGAAATCAGGAAAATTAAAAGACATAAATTTTTGTAAAGATTTTGTCACTTCTTGTTATCCTAACACCTAATAAGCTGAAGCTAAAACCACTTAACCTGCCAAAAGAACAAACCAATATGTGTTGGAGAAGTTGCAGCCAGAGTGCTTCTTGAAGGCAAAGATGATACTGCTTCACTTCACATACACTGAACATCTTGCTATTCCTTGGAGAGGGACGTGATGCTTGGAAAGGTAGAAGATTGGTGAAAGAGAGGAAGACCGTCAGTCAGGTAGATTGGCACAGTGACTGCTGCAATGGGCTCTAGTGTGTCAGGAAGTGTGAGGATGGCACAGGACAGAACAGGGTTCAGATCTGTTGTTCATGGATCACTATGAATCATACTCGACTCAACAACAACAGCAGCAACGGAACAATAACCAACCAAGTCATTAACCTTTAAAAAAATTAATAAACCCGATGTGTTGGTGTTTTGGCATTAGTGAAACTGGCTGAGGACAGGAAAGGGTTCAGAGCTGCTGTACATAGGGTTGCTATGGGTCGCAGGAGACTCGATGGCACATAACAACAACAACAACATATTATATTGGTTGTTTTTATTTAAGCCTCTTGTTTAGAGTCAATAAGACCTCATGGGGGCCTTTGTATTAAAAAATCAGTTATGTTTGGAAGGAACATTCTTCTAAGTGATACAGCATTCTTCTGTTAATTTGCCATACTGAGGTAACCTGGGGTGCTGTGATGCTGAACCTTGTGCCACTGGCTTGTTAAATGTCGTAACGATTACCCATGGTGAACAGTGTTTGGTGGAGCTCCCATATTAAGACAGGTTGGGAAGCAGATGTAGCATCAACTTCCTAAATCACAAGCCTCTGGAAACTCTATGAACTTGGAGAAACGACGATAGTTCTAGAAAGGCTTCAGGTCTTTTGTTCATAGGGTCGCTATGAGTGGTGCTTGACTCGATGACAATCAACAGCAATAACAAACATACTTGGAAATTTTTCCTGTTTCTGGCTTTCTCCTATAAAAAGAGTCTTTGAGATCCAATTCCTATCACCAATCTAATAGTTTCATGTGCAACAACATACCTGGTTTTTCTCAGGATCAACTCAGTTACTATTCTGTTACCTGTTTTAAGATTTGAAACAGCACATTTGCCCTACAATTCCACTTAAAGAGAATCAAAGTGAAGTGCAGATAATGAAAAGGTGGTATAAGTTATTTGCTCTTTAAATTCTTCTTATTATACTTAAAAAAATTTTATCTTAATTATAGTAAAAAGCACATGATATGTTTGATTAAACATAGCGAGCTTTGTGAGAACTTAACTGTTCGGAGTGTCACTGATTCATCTATTTGATGATAATATTAGAAAATCAACTATGAGATATCATCTCACCCCAGTCAGAATAGCAAAATTTAACAGAACAGCAAGCAACAAATGCTGGCAAGGTTGTGGA
>NW_006399790.1:15400848-15405539 GCF_000299155.1 Elephantulus edwardii
AAATGGGTGACCCTGGAGGACATTATGCTGAGTGAAGTATCTCAGTCACAAAAGGACAAATACTGCATGGTGCCACTGTTGTAAAACAGGACTGACATCGGGGTTGAGGGGAGAGTGAGAAAGATGGGTTCAATAATGTATACTGCATTGAAACAGATGTGGGAGAAAACTGTTTAAAAGGGATATGTGATCAGGTATTTTTGTCATGACAGGAGAAATTTTAAAAAAAGAAATAGTTGACTGAATGAAACTGTGTTTGGTCTACTACTGCTAAAGTTCAAGACAGTATTGTTAGTTAATACTATTGAGTCTTTTATAGGACCTGGTATGCATCTGTAGGTGTGCATGCACACCAACACTATAACTCTGGGGCACAGTCCATAACCTAAAGGCAGTGCCTCTTATAGTTCAAATCCACCAGTGCTCCACAGGCAAAATATAGGCAATATCCTTCCATGCCATTAACTGCCTTGAAACCCAATGGAGGGTTGGCTAGTGGGTCATTTCACTCAACAGCAATGGATTATGAGTTATACACTCATATACATACATGTACACACACACACATATATATATATACATATAGCATAAGGATTAGAGGAGGACTCATTAACATCCTACATTATGCAAATGACACAACCTTGCTTGCTGAAACTGAAGCTGACCTGAAGCACTTGCTGAAAAAGGTCATGGACTGTTGGCTTCAATATGGATTGAAGCGCAACATTTAAAAAAAAAAAAGATTCTCACCACTGGGCTGATAGGCAGCATCATGATAGACAGTGAAGAGAATAGATTACAGCGTGCTTGGCTCCACAATCAACAGTCTTGGCACTAGCAGTCAGGAAAACAAGAGACGAATAGCACTGGGAAAACCTGCTGTCAGAGACCTCTCCAGAGTACTGAGAAACAATGATGTCAGTCTAAAGACTAAGGTGCACCTGTCATGGTCTTCATAAATACTTGCTATGCATCAGAGAGCTGGACAATGACTAAGGATGACAGAAGAATTGGTGCCTTTGAGTTGTGGTGCTGGAGAAGAGTCTTGGACATACCCTGGATGTCCAAGAAAATGACTAAGTCTGTCTTCGAGAGGGTAAAACCAAGTCTTTCCTTGGAGGCTAGGATTTTGAAGCTCTATCTCACATACTTTGGGCATGTGGCCAAGAGGGACCAGTCCTTGGAGAAAGACATCATGCTTGGAAGGGTGGAGGGACAGCAGAGGAGAGGAAGACTCTGCGTTAGATGGATTGACATAGTAACTAGGGCAATGGGGGTAGGTGTGTCAGAGTCAGTAAGACTGGCTCAGGTCTGTGCAGGCTTCAGAGTTGGACCTAGGGTCATTATGAATCACAAGCAACTTGACAGGACATAACAACAACTATATATATATACATAACAACAACTATATATATATACATAACAACAACTATATATATATATATATATATATATAGTTGTTGTTATGTGCTGTTGAGTCAGAACCAGCTCATAGCTGACCCTCTAGGGAGTTATGAGAGGCTGTAAATACCATGGGAGGAGACTGTCCATCTTTATCCCACAGAGCCATTCTACACACACACACACACACACACACCAGCATCAGCTAGGGAGTTATGCTGCTAAAGCCAAAGTTTTGGAACAAAGCCACCAGTATCTCTACATGAGAAAACTGGGCAATCTCCTCCCTTGTGATTTAGTGCATCTTGAAAACTTGCTGAAAGGTCAACTTTTACTCTGTTCAGAGTCGACTGAAATACATTTAAGTTTTGAGTTGTGTATACACATATATGATGTCTTTTTCCAAGAACTGGCTCCTCTCAATACTATCCACTAATTGTGTGAGACGAAGTTTCACCATCCTTGCCTCTAAGGAGCACCCTATTTGCAACTCCTCCAAGACAGATTCCCCCGCCCCCCAGTATGTGAGATATTCAATACTCTTTGACAGCATCACATGTCAAAGGCTTTCTCCACTCTTCTTTCTTCATTATGCATCTTTCAGATACATAGAAAGAAACTGAAAAGACCGTGGCTTTTATCAGGCACACTTTAGTCTTTAAAGTGATATCCTCATTCTTTAGCACTTCGGAGACGTCTTTGACAGTAGATTTTTCTCATTGTAACTTGTCCAGTCTTTGAGAAAAGGCACCATTCTGGTCAGTGAAGGAGAGGAGAGCCCTTGATGAGATGAACTGACATGGGTTTCAGAGACACTGAGTAATTGTAACAATGGACTTGAGCATGACGGAGCTCATGAGGATAGGAAACGTGTTGTTTATACGCTTGCTACAAGTAGTTGCTGATTTCACAGCGCCTAAAAACAACAAAAACAAATATATATTCCTAGTAGTGCAGGCAGAAATGTCAATATCTCCTGATCCAAGCTATGCTTCTCTGTAATATGATAATATCTATCATTTTTGGAGTGCCATTCTGCCCCAAGCTCTGTACTGGCTGTTTTATATTCAGTTATCTTGTTTCATTCTCATCATAACCCTGATAACACAGGTAGAATGCTATTTAGATTACAAATAAGGAAACAGAGGCCTGTAAAGGGTAAGTGATTGTGCAAAGCCCCACAGCCAGCACGTGGCAACACCAGGATTTGAAAGCCAGTGTGTTTGATCCCAGAACCCGTGCCTTTCAGGCTGTGCCAACTCCGCCAAGATTGGCCACTGCATTTCATTTCTTCAAAAAGAAAAAACTTCTGCCAGACGAAAAACCTGTCATTGAGACAGATGCAGATACCAAGGGGCTTTTGACTCTAGCATAAGAACAGTTTTAAACAGAGAACTTGAAAATGATTCTTAACTCTAATGAGCTGGAGTCTAGGAAGTTGTTCAGAAGTAAGATTAAAGAGCTAGACGGCGAAGTGTACTGCAGGCCAACATGAATAGAAAAGCACATTCTTTTTTATCGCTACTTGTTTGTATGTTCCTGCTGCAGCCATCTTCCTCCCAGGGGTCCCTAGACTGTCTCAGTGTCCCTTTGATACCCAGTGGGTGGAGGTAGCAGATTCCTAAGCTCCTATATTGGCTTCTCTTCTCATTTGCATTGCTGGTGGTAAGCTCTGTGCTGTAGTGTAGGCCCCGAGACAGCTCTCGGATAAGTCAATAAAAAGTAGGCTTTTTATTTATTTGGATAAAAAACTTTATTAAACATTTCTCCTGGAATAACTACATCCCCACAAGGCTGCTCCCCCAAAGTTGTCGGTAGGATCTGGTATGAAATTAAATCCAAATCCCTTTACCTTTGAAAACTTTCTCTGTGGCCTCCTATTAACCGTCCAGGACAGATGAAACCCAAATGTAGATTTAACTGCTGCCACTCTTCCTTGACCCAAGTGAACTAGTTAAGTAAAAATAAAGAAATACATACATACATACATACATACATACATACATACATACATACATACGTACATACATACATACAAGAACTAGCTGTTCCATCTCCAGGGAAAGAGAAAGAACTCCTTGTTCCATTTCATAATTACCTTTTAAAAATAATAATTAATAATGATTTTCCGAAAATAAAGTTTGAATAGGTTCAGAATGGTACTCTAATTGCCAAATTCTGCATTCTTTTCAGCAGCTGTAGTTCAGTAAGTATTCTGTGTGAATTGCTAATCCAGGTCAGGTTTCTAATGCAGGGACCAGAAAATGCAGACTATTTTAAGCCTATAAAAGGCCATCTGTATGTATTCACACAAGTATGAGGGGAATAATCATCTCTGCTTTGTGATAGGATGGCTTGCCACACAGCCACTGAATTCATTCTGTTTTCTAAGAATCCTCCTAATGGTCTAGATGTCATTTTTCATCCTCTTGCTTTTCTTGTGTCCCAAGGCAGAGCAAGTCTAGATCAGAAGTTCTCTAACTAGAAGTTTACCCTTTAAGGCACTGGTTCTTCAGCTTCAACGAGCACCTTCTGGGTCACCTAGGATGTTTGTTAAAATGTAGATTGCAAGGCTACACCCTTCAGAGACAGAGTCATTCGATCAAAGCCAAGTCTCAGGCCTGTAAGAGTGGCCAGAGGATCCTATCCATACAAGTGCTCCATAGGTCACAGCTGAAGAAATGCTACTTCATGATCCTTGCTGTGTACCCTCTTATAGTTCAGTGGAAGCTACCGGAACCACTTCCTTTCGTTCTCTTTGGAAATGGCTTATTTGAGTGAAACTTCACCAAGTAGATCATTTGGATTGAAAAAAGGAAAAGAGTGCCATTTAAACAGACCAGAGCCCGAGACCTCAGAATCCAAGAATGTTAAGGATGGGAAAATTATAGAAAGGAGTTATGAGAAAAATGAAACAGAATTTGTTGTTAGCTGACCTTCATGGGCCCTAGACCCATTGTGACCCCCTTCACAATGGCGTAAAATGCTTTCTGGTCCTGAACTATCCTCCTGATTGCTTTTGGATTGGACTGTGATATTTGGAGGTGGACAACCAGGCATTTCTGACTCATCCATCTTAGTTCAGATGCTCATCTGAAACCTGCACAACCTCATAGTAACTAACAAACTCGCATCTGCTGACAGACAGATGGCGGCCGTACAAGATGTGCATTGGCTGCGAATGGAACAAGAGTCTCCCCTAGGTTGAAGTATACCACTGAGCCACCACTGCCCTTAAACAGTAGATGAGAATAGACACTAGAATAGAATTAATAATAAAATATAATAAA
>NW_006399790.1:15406335-15443683 GCF_000299155.1 Elephantulus edwardii
TAATGGTAAAGGGTTGCATTGCCAACCCAAAAGCAAGGAGTTTGAATCCACCAGCTGCTCCACTGGAGAAAGGGGCAGCCTCCTCCCATGTGAAAACCCACTGGAGGATCAGCTATGGGTCAACTCTGACCCAACAGCACATAACAACAATATAATGAACTTAGAATTGAATTGGATGTTCTTATAATCAAATCCAATCTTAAACTAGAAACAAGTTTTACTGCCACTCTTGGAATCTGGCATCTGAATCACTTTGTACTGTGCCAGTCAAGCTACTTCCCACACAACTTAGCAAAATTCTGTTGCGCTGCATGACGTTATGTCACCAGCACTACCTCTGGGCACTTTCAAGGCCTTCTCAAGTCCCCTGAAACCTACTCTTCTCTGAGAATGGATTGTAAGGAAATCAGTGGCAGAGTACTGATAAGCATTTACAGTCAAGAAAGCATTTCTCAACAAAATACTTAGGTTCTAATGCTTTTAGTGGTGGTGAATTTAATATGAACACTTACTTTAAAAGCCTCTCATTGTCACTTATTAATGAAAATGAAATACTGATTATCATATTTAAGCTGTCAAGATGGTAGATTAAATATTCCAAGTTTCAAAGGAGAAACTTTATTTGCTACAGCCTAAAGTTTAAAAATAAACAGTGTACTTAGTCTTCGGGGATGAATTTTTAAGCTCTTTCGCTTTTGAAAGATGTCCTGTAATCCTAGTACATTTTTTAGCTTTATCAGGAATGTCTCATAAGAATACAATTCATCTAGACCCTTTATGCACTTTAGAGATGAGGTTGGTTTTTAGTTCCATTCTTGAATAGCCAATTCAGCAAAACCAGGGCTCTTTTAATAATTTGGTGCCGCATGTGACATCTTACAGAAGCCTTTGGCATCTGATTATAAGTAGTAAGTGCTCCAAAGACAGCAGAGGGCAAGATTGTTAGAGGCCCAGAGTTCCTGCAACTGGGGAGGGGAAAAAAAGTTTGATTCTACAGCCTGGAGGTTTGCTCATTTACACCCACCTCTTTTTCTCTGTATGAATAGAAATCATGGATGACTGTTCAACCAACTGCAATGGAAATGGCGAATGCATCTCTGGCCATTGTCATTGTTTCCCAGGATTCCTTGGGCCTGACTGCGCAAGAGGTAATGTAGCTCTGTGGTTCTGAATGGTTTCAGGATATAAGTGTCATCCAGAAACTTGGAAATATTGGTAGTAGTCCCAGCAGCAGCAACAGCAGTAAAATCCCCTTTCTGGTAGCCACCAAAAAATGACCACTTACCACGCCAGCACGGTTCTAAACACTTGGTGTTAGTTCTTTTAATTATTATAATAACCCCGGTTAAAGTAACCCTGATGAACTGATATGTCTACGTTATCAATTTAAAGAAAATGGAAACAATGTTAGAGCCATTAAGCCGCTTCCGTTGGACTGTTTAACATCTGAAGTAGATACCTAGACTGTCTGCCCTGGCCACTACATGATATTTTTATTTCTTTCATACACTAATTTCTAATAGGTTGGCTTTAAAAGCGAGTGAAATTTGTTAACAGTTTATATATACCAGTGTAAACTAGACAGGTTCACCAGATGTGTAAATAGCCCAGAAAAGTTGTCACCAAATGGGTAAATAGCCTAGAAAGTGATCACTGAAGAGTCAGAAGTTCAACTTTGGAAACATTACTACACCTGAGACAAGGCCACAGCATAGTTATTGAAAACCTTTGGCTAATTCACACTGTTTCTTACAGCATTACAAAGATTATTGTAGAGATGTTTTTTGACTCATTTTCAATGCTTTCTTAAATAGTCCATTCTCCTAATGGTGTAACCTTAGTTTTCTTAGCCACTCCATTTTTTAAATTTTATTCTTTTTTGTGTGTGTACCGTCAAATTGAATCTGACTGGTACAGGAGGAGATTTCCACTCCTTCTCCAGCAGAGCATCTGGTGGATTTGAACCGTGCACCTCTGGGATTGCAGTGCAGCTTCTTGCCACTAGGCCACTAGAGCTCTCTGGGCAACCAGCCACTCTATTTTGTAAAGGTAAATTCCAAAGACTCCTTACTAGGTCCCCAGTATTGTGATAGGTCCTGGGGAAGCAGGGTGAGGGGAAGCAGTGGTTGGTACTGAACTAAAAATTGTACAAGAGAAAAGAGGCAGAGGAACTCTTTCTAACAAGGGTCTGTAAACTATACTATAAGACACAACCTCTGTATAGCATAAATATATACAAATGCACAACTGTTTGTTAATACCATTAATAATATTGTATAACATAACTAACTTTTTATTTACTTGAGTTTTTTTGAGTTTCACTTTCTTAAAAGTAGCACACATCTTCTTGAGAAAGGAAACCCATAATATAATAAATTGCTGGCTTCAAAGAACAGCTGCTTAAGAGCAGAGTCCAAAAGCAAATTTTTTAAAATAATTTCTCCACTCTGAGGATATTTTTATAATTTTTCTTCCCCCTCACTCCCTTAAGAGGAAAATGTCTGTGTTTGTAATCACGAACACGCTCCCATTTAATAAAGGGTAAGACGGGAATTGTACAGTTTTTTTGCCTGAAATATTATACAGGAATCAATAGCGAATTGCTCTTTAGAGAGTTTGAAAGCATTATGAAAACATTACAAGTTCATTTGCCAACCTTCAGATTCGTGCCCTGTGCTGTGTGGCGGGAATGGAGAATACGAGAAAGGACACTGTGTCTGCCGGAATGGCTGGAAGGGGCCAGAGTGCGACGTTCCAGAAGAGCAGTGCATTGACCCAACGTGCTTTGGCCACGGCACCTGCATCATGGGAGTGTGCATCTGTGTGCCAGGATACAAAGGAGAAATATGCGAAGAAGGTCAGCTCTCCATTTTAATCTATCGCTTCAGGCTTTCCTCTCGCTAAATTATCCAAAGTGTCATTCATTCCAGGCCTCTAGTAGAAATGCAAGTGGTCTTTGTAAACCATAAAGGCTCAACAACTCCTTAGTGCACCAGTGATTTGCAGGCGGCTGGAGGAGGAGGGCTGCGGGGACGGGGGAGCGCAAGCCTCTTCTGACAGTCTCTCATATTATACATGAGGCCAAATCTATGATACTCGCTGCAGCCATGAAAAAATGGCATTTTCTCCCTCATTTCTAGCACTGTTTTATAACTCGCAAATTTCCATATTGATGATTTTAGGTGTTAATTCATATGCTTTCATTATTTCACAGTGCATTATGCTACATCTTACTTTAAAGCACATAATAAAAATATAATCTATGCATATTTGGAGCCATTTTGTGAATGTTTTCTTGGGGAGTGATTTGTAATTACCATTATTATTATTGCTTTATGTTATTTATTTTTACATACCTCGTGCTGAAGCTTGACCTCCATGTCTCAGGAAGCAGACTTACTACTAATGAGTTTTAAGACAGTGCCTATGTATTAAAATTTACCCCAGAGGAGCCTTTACAAAAAGGAAAAAAACAATCTTTTGAAATGTCAATAGTTTTATCATTTAAAGAGACACACTGGAAAATAAGTTTACTAGTAATCAGACCTTTTTCATGCCACATTTCTCAAACAAGACTGATTCCAGAAATAATATTAAACCATTACCATGGGAGATACTCTCATCACAACTGTTGTTCAGGAAAGAGGCTGCTGAAAATGCACTATAATTGCTTTTTAAAGATGGCTCATTAAGACTATTACACAGCATTCTAAAGGGTTTAATCTCATTCCACTCCATGAACAAGCAAGACTTTAGCTTTCCTCCTCCCATTAGCAACAGCAGAATTTTCCAGTGAAGATTGTATCCGTTCCAAGTGCAGTGGGGCTAGACAAGGCACCAGAGTTCTCGAGTTATTTTTAGAAACAAGTTTTATGGTGATCCAACCTCAGCCATTCTATTTGAATTGCAAATTTAGATACTATATAGACACACATATTCACACACACACACACACACACACACACACGCACAAAAACACAGTTAAAGTATCTGTTCCAATATCTGCAATTCCCATGGGGGGGGGGGAATTTACCTTGAGTTGTAGTGGTATGATGTGTTATGGGTTGTGCTGCAAGCCCAAAGTTCAACAGTTCGAATCCATCGGCTGTTCAAAGAGAAACCAAAGATAATCTCTCTCCTCCAGCAAAAATTATAACCTCGATGGAGGGAGGTGATGAGTCACAACAGACTCAGTGACAGTTTGTTGTTTTGGTTTTTTTAAAAAAAAAATAAATAAATTTAGGCTGTGAAGGAGACCTGGTGGCCTAAGTATAGGTTTACTACCCAAATTCACAAGGAGCCCTGGCTGTGTAGTTCTTAAGGCCTTGCACTCAAAGGCTGCGCCCTCTGGTGGTCAAAATCTGCTAGTGACTCTGAGGAGGAAAGATGGGCAATCTCTTCCCGTGCAATTTGCAACCTAAAATAATCCCATGGGGGGTCGGCTGTAAATAGATTCTGACTTGCTGGCAATGAGACAGAGAGGAATGAATCTCTGGGGGCAAATAAGTGGCCTCCACCCATAAAGATGTGAAGCCTCAGAAATCAAAACGGAAACTAGTTGAGTTGAAATGGACTCTGTTGCAGTGGGTTTGGATTATTCAGAATTGAAGTGCTCAAATGGTACAGTGGATTAATGTTTGGTCAGCTAATTTAAACTTTATGGTTTAAGCCCACCAGCCACCCTGTGGGAGAAATAGGAGGTAACGTGCTTTCTTCAACATTTACAGCCTTGGAGACCTAATGTGGCATTTCTGCCCTGTGCTATAGGCGCCCTGTGGGTTGGAACCAAGTGTATGAGAATGGGTTTGGCTTTTCATTTCAAATTTATGAACTGTTGCATAGGATTAAGCGTCAAGATTATCTTCTTGGAGGTAATGAAGAAAATTTCTAGAATAAACACAATCCCAAGAGGAAAATGAGTGTCATATTTGAGAGTGTGAACTTTTCAAATGCAATAGGAAAAAAAATTGTCGAGAGTCAGTGTCACAGATCAGGAGCTCACAACCTGGGCCTATTTACAAGAGTTTCCTTTGATTCACATAGTGTCACTGTTATGTTGTAATGTGACATAATTACCCAAATTTTAAAATGGAAAAGCATTGTGCAAAAAGACTATTTCTGGAAGAAATAGAAAATCTGATAGCCATGAACCTGAGTGGATCCATGGTCTCACCAACTGGAGCTGAGTAGTAATAGTTTCCTTTAAACTGGACACATGCTCTCAGATTGCCCCAGTACATGTGATTTTCTTACACCAAACCCGTTTCATTCGCGTGTGCTGCCTGCCTAACCCCCTTTTGTCATTTACCTTTATGCCTTTGACTTAAGTTTGTTGCACTGTTAACCCAAAGACTGTGCCTCTTTCCCAAATCCACCAACTGTTCCAAGGGAGTAATATGGACAGTCTCCTCTCTGTCATTTTATTTTTTTTCTATATTTTATTAATTTTCATAAACATTTACAGAGATTTTGGGTTTCCATTCATTCATTGTTGTACTATTCTCTCTACCCTCCTCCCAGTTTGTTCTTGTCCAAATGCCACAGTGCTTGTCAAAGCCAGTTCTGATTAATCTTCTTTGTCAGTGTGTCCTTTGCCATTCCCTATCACTCCTCCCTGAGAGAGACTTCACCCTGAGTCATAAGGAAAAGGGGATGGTGTATTCTCTTAGCTACTTTCTGCTGAAAAGGGACGCTGTGGGTTTCAGGGTGAAGATCTTCTCTCACTACTCTAAAGGGCCCCTTTGGCAGTAGGAAACACATAGACTATTATGGAGATTGATTTTGGAATTTAGATGCACTCTTATTGATTGTGCTTGGCCGTACATGTTCATATCCTTGAAGATGTATCATGGGGGTGTTGCAACCTAGAAGACACAAATTTGAATAACAAGTTATAAGTACACGAGTCCAAAAATCATGGAAAAGTAAAAGAAAAGATTCTTTCATTGTTTTACAAACCCTCCCCCAGGTCCCCTCTCTGTCATTTTATAACATCACAAACCAGGTGGAGGGTCAGCTGTAAGTCAATTCTGACTAGATAGGTAGTGAGTTTGTTAAGAGTACCTATTCATTGAAATGGGGCTCTTACTAAAATAGGCTATGTTAAATTATTTATTTAGTTTGGTTTTTTAAATGTTTGCTATACACCGTAACACTTGGCTGTACATTACATAGGAGGAGGTCATCCATCTTTCTCCCTCAGAGCAACAGGTGGGTTTGAACAAACTGCCTTTGGATTGGCAGTGCAGCTCCCTCCCAACTAGACCACCAGAGCTCCTTCAGCTCTGACTTACTGGTAAAAATTGCGCTGTTAACCCAATGGTATGTAGTTCAAATCCACTAGCTTCTCCATAGCAAAAAGACGAATAATCTCCTCCCATGTGAATTACTATCTCTGAAAAGTCACTGGAGGGTCAGCTATGGGTTGATTCCAACTTGACAACACTCAACAACAACAACAGCATACTACAATACAACAGAGTGACTTCTTTTTTAAAATCTTCTTTTCCCTGTCCCTCAAATATTGGATCTAATTAGATCTACCATCTAGTATTTATTTGCTAACTAAGCCAAAGTGGCCTAGTGGCAAGAAACTTGTGCTGCCATCCCAAAGGCATGAGGTTTGAGGCCACCAGCTGCTCCGAAGGAGATGATGGACAATCTCTTCCCGTGCAACTAACTGCCTCTGAAAACCCGCCGGAGAGTCAGCTATGGGTAGGCTCTGACTCTACAGTACACAGCAGCAACAACAACAAGCCAAAACTATTGTCATAGCACTACTTCCAACTCAATAATTCTATAGGACAAAGCAAAACCTCCCCCTTGGGTTTCAACTGCCACATCTTTTTTCCCATGGAGCAGTTAGTGAGTTTGAACCACAGATCTTTCAGTTATCAGCCAAATGCTTAAACACTGTGTCATCAGGGTCCCTATTTTATTGACTAATAAATAGAGACTTTAATTTATTGATTAAGTCATCATGCTAAGGAACCTGAGAGCCTGTTCAAAGTATAAGGGCAATAATATTTTCGATTGCTCTGTCCCATGGCCACACGCCCCACCCTCAAAGTAGACATGTTCTGCTTATACAGGTGGGTGTCTCAGTCCCTTTCTGCCGCTGGAAATGTCATTCAAAACTTATCTCCTAATTATGGTCAGTTATTTCAGTGTCATCTGCTTTGTATGAGAAGGCCATTATTGTTAGATGCTATCAAATCGATTTCAACTCATCCTGACCCTATGTGACAGAGTAGAATTGCCCCACAGGGTGCTCATGGCTGGAGTCTTTACAGGAGCGGTTCCTCATGCAGTTTCTGGGTGGTTTTGAACTACCCACATTTTGGTTACTCGGCAAGTCTTTAACCATTACTTCATAAGGGCTTGTTTATGGAAAGACCGGAAATTTAGAAAGCCATCTTCCTATTTGCACTGGAATGGTCCCTCTATTAAAATCACACAACAAACAACATTCTTCCAAGAAGTTACATCCCAAATTGTTTATGCATCTGGCAGGATATGTCAAGAACTCTTTTAGACTCACACAAAGAGACAAGTGGAACTTGGGTTCTTCTAAGACACTGGAAGGTATGTCACAGTATCCTGATAGAAGGAGAAACCAGGAAGAAAAGACTTTTAAAATTGGGTTTAAAATGTTGCATCTCAGTGCTTCTGGGAATAAATAAGAGATTACAGTAAATTGATTTAAATTTTATGATTTCATGCAACAGCAATCACCTCACCCAATACCTTGAATAATTTGAACTGGAAAAGAAAAATAAACTCCTCTAAACATATCAAGTGTAAAGCCCTTTATGGGAGCTTTGATCCAATTTCAGAAAGGATAAGGAATGACTTGGCCAAAACCTTCAGCGTTTTGACAACGCCGAGGAGTTTCTATTGAAAGCCCACAGTGCCCCGCCCAGCCATTTATGTGGGGGTACCGCAGCACCGCTTATGATTTCACCCAGCATATGCATGGTCTCCTTCAACCTTTATGAAACATCACCATATTTTTAAGTGTTAATAACCCTCTGGTTTGAACACAGTGTTTGCATGAGTCATTTTATTGCCTAATTAAAGCAGCATTGATGATATAACATTAGGAAATCAATGTGAATGTCTGTTTCATTCCTCAAGTATGCTGTCCATGGCTATTCCCTTTTAACCTGTTTCCCCCCACCCCACCTCTTTTTTTTGCCTTCAGAGGACTGCTTAGACCCAATGTGTTCCGGCCATGGCATCTGTGTTAAAGGAGAATGCCACTGCTCCACGGGCTGGGGAGGAGTCAACTGCGAAACTCCACTTCCTATATGTCAAGAACAGTGTTCGGGACACGGGACTTTTCTTCTGGACACCGGAATGTGCAGTTGCGACCCCAAGTGGACAGGATCTGACTGTTCAACAGGTACACTGGGCTCACCTCCTCTTTCTTCCATTCCCAAGTTCCCATTGGTTGGTCTTGTCTTGAAAATGGTGCTGCTTAAGGTGGGTCGTAAGGAACTCCCGGGTACTTTATAGTCTCGTTTTATATCGTGCTTTCATTTCTACACTGCTATTCCCTGTGTTTGGCAGTTGTAATTTTTTCGTTCTCCTAGGTCTGAGCTTGAAGCGCTGTCTTTATTGTCTAGTCACCTGCCGTTATTTACCCCGCTCTCAGTTCTGTGCAGGTTATTTCCATTTTCTCTCTCTTCAACTCTAACAGTTGTACATTTCCACCCGTCTTCTTGGTGTTTCCACTGAGTGTTACAGCCCCTGAAAGCGCAACTAACCTTCTTTGCCCAGGGACTCCCCCCCATTTTAGCTATTTCTACGCAGTTTCCATTTTCATGATTATTTCTTGTCTTATATCTTTCCTTCCTTAAAACCAAGTCCTGGCGGTGTGGTCTATAGGAATGAATTTGCGCTGCTTACGTGAAGGCTAGCACTGCTCTGGTGGTTTGAGTCTGCCAGCAGATTCCCAGGAGAAAGCTGAGCGATATCTTCTCGCGTGATTTACAGCCTTGACCACACAATGGAGAGTCCGCTCTGAGCCAGTTCTGACTTGATTATAGTGAATTTGAATTCTAGGGCACTCTTGTGGCATAGCCAGTAGGGAGTTGCATGGCATTACTTTTCTTGTCTCATTCCTGCCTTAAAATCAATGAAACAATTTTAATTTTCAAAGAGAAGAGCGAACTTGGGGGGGGGTGAGGTGGGCAGGGAGAAAAGTGCTACAATGAATGAATGGAAATCCAAAGTCTCTGTAAACTTTGACTAAAACTAATAATAATAATAATGATAATTATGGGGAAAACAATCAAGTTCTGGTGCTGTAGCCTATGGGGGATTGTGCGACTAACAACAACAATAAAAACCCATGCTTTTCAAATCCACCAGCAGCAGCTCTGCAGGAAAAAGATGTGTGATCTCCTCCCCTGTGATTTACAGCCTTAGAAACACAATAGAGCGTCAGCTGTGAGTTGGTGCCAACTTGAGAGCAAAGAGTATACCTAAAAGCTTCCTGAGCTGCCCCTTATCCTTAGATGCTTAGTTTGTAATCGAAAGCCAAATACCAACTATTGAAAATGTGTATCTTCAGCCTTCTCTTGATTCCACTTCCTCCACAATCTTTCTGCCACAGCAACCCGTGTGATCTCAACACTTCAGATTTCTATCCTGTTGTCCATGCCCTTTTCTTAGCATGTCACTTTACCTTGCATTCTGTGAAAACCCCCATCCGCCACGACCAGCTACTATTTTAGCTGTAAAACTTTTCCTGTCAACAAGGCCTGCCTGCAATTCTACTCTGCTTATTGCTAGCGCTACAGTGCGTAGCTGAGAAGGCACTGGACTGGAATGTAGGTATTTCTGTGTATGACGTTTCTCCATGTGAATTATAATCATCATGAATAATGGAGCTTTTATACTATTTTTTTGTTATCAATAGAGCTCATTAAATGAATAGAATCGACAACGGTTATCTATTACAGGGGTCTCTGGTTGGCAAAAAATGGTGAAACGTTCAAGTACTAACTGAGAGGTTGGTGGTTTCTAATTCACCTAGATGTGCCTTATAAGAAAGCCATGACTATCTCCTTTTGAAAGTGTACAGCCTTGGAAAAATCCTGCAGGATTCATTTGTACTCTTGAAACACACAGAGTCACCATGAGTTGTAATCAACTTCACAGCAACTAGTTTGAATTTTTGTCTTTGTCTGTTTTTTTTTTAAATTTCTACAAAACCTCTACCAATGGATTTTGTTGCGGATGTAAAATGATATGTGGTAGCAGGTACACTGGGGGACTTTTTGTACCACTGTATATAAAAGCACTTGAACGGAAAGGTCTCATGTTGTAAGGAAACCAGCATAAACCTCTGTTAAGAGAATTTATTCTAACAGTCCATCTCATTATAATAAACATGTGTTGCCTTGAATGGAAATAATATGAGGGAGAGGATTGCATTTTATGGTATATGGTATATGATATGAAAATATATCAAAATGCTAAAGGCAGTCTAATAATAATCAAAATGCAAGTCTTTAAAAATCATTCATTTTTATAGCTAGCAACTATCTGGATGACTGCTATGTGTTTGACACAGTGCTTGCTGCTGGAGACACAGTGGTGAGTTAGATGGATGTGGGTCTCACACAAAACGAACCCTCCCCCCAGTCTAATGGGGGAGATGCCTTGAAAAGGTTAGAAAAGAGCTGCAAAATATGTTACTGTGGGGGTGGATGATAGAGCAGTAACATTATATTCATTCTTTTGCTAAATATTATTAAACTCTTCCTGTCCATTCATGTGCCAGACATAGTATCATGGCCTGGAATTTCAAGTATACGTTAATAGTTATAATAATAGCATTAGTGGTATGAGGATTACTATTATCATTATATCAAACACATAACAGTTATTATGTATGAGGTACTATGCTAAGTGCTGTAAACATATTCATTCACTTAATCCTCATGACAATTCTAAGAGGTAAGCACTATAATTATGTCCATTGGCTAGATGAAGAATCTGAGCACAGGGAGGTTAAATAAATTGCCCGAGGTCACCCAGCTAACAAATGGCAGGGCCAGGGTTTGGACTGCAGTATTCTGACTTCACAATTCCTGAACTGAATCTCTGTACTGTGCTGATCTCTAAGAGCCCATCTTCTACTTCACTATTTATAAAAGGGTGTCATTGTTAGATTATGTCCTGAGCCACGTACCCAAGAGCACAAAGGAATGAATAGCAGGTTGTTTCTGTGAGAAGAGTCCCTACAGTCAGGAAAAGCTCTGTAGAAGTCTGAACCCTTAAATTAACACTATGAAGATGATTACAAGTGTATCAGGTGGACAAAGGAGGGTTGGGGGAAATATTCTAGGAAGAAGTAGTAGTGTATACACACACAGAATTTGAGATCTCACTCCACATGAGACATGTAGGAACTTAAAAGTCATTGAATACAGCTGTAGCTTTGGAGTATAAGAGATGAAATTGGAGCGGTACAGAGGGACCAGCACATGGAGGGTTTTATTAACAACTCATATTGAGGAATTTGTAGTTCTTCTTGAAGAACTGAAAAAGAAATTCAAGCCTCACGTTGCAATACTGGGAGATGCCCTGAGTAAAATCTTGAATGAGCCAGAAAGCATCAAAAGAAGATAAAAGGACTATACAGAATCATTGTACCAAAAAAGAACTGGTTGACACTGAAAAATTTCAGGGAGTATCATATGAACAAGAGCCAACAATAATGAAGGAAGAATTTCAAGCTACCCTGAAGGCACTGGCAAAAACATAAGACCCAAGGAATCGATGGAATATCAACTGATGCGTTTCCACTAACAGGTGTAGCCCTTGACACGCTCACAAGTCTAGACCAGGAAGTTTGGAGTACAGTTGCCTAAGCCAATTGATGGAAGAGGACCGTGTTTGTTTCCATTCACAAGAAACGTGATCTAACAGAATGTGGAAACTATCCAAAATTAGAATGTGGGCTCAGTTGCAGATGGACTGAGATTAAGGTGCCTACAGGTGATCTAGGTGGATATGCTCACTGAGGCGTTGATGATCAAGGATGAGACACATATCACACGCAAACAAAATATTGCTGAAGACCATCCAAAAATGGCTAGAACAATAGAGAACTGCCAGAAGTTCAACCTGGGTTTAGAAGAGGCCATGCCACCAAGGAGAATATCATTATAATGTCTATTTGTGTTTCATTGACTATGCAAAGGCATTTGGCTGTGTGGATCATGACAAACTATGAGTAATATTGAGAAGAATGGGAATCCGAGAACACTTAATTGTGCTTATGTGAAACCAATACCTAGACCAAGAACCCGTTGTCTGATTGGAGCAAGGGAACATTGGATGGTTTAAAATCAAGAAAGGTGGATGTCAAGGTTGTATCCTTTCTCTCTATATATTCAATCTGTACTGAATTAATAATTCAAGAAGCTGGACTCTCAAAAGAAGAATGTGGCATCAGGGTCGGAGGAAGATTCATCAGCAACCTGTGCCATACAAAATGACACAACCTTGTTTGCTGAAAGTGAAGAGGATTTGAAGTACTTATTGCAAAGGTCAAAAAATACAGCCTTCAATATGGATTGCATCTCAACATGGGCACAACATCGTGATAGATGAAGAAAAGATTGAAATTGTCAGGTATTTCTTTCATCCTACTCAGATCCACAATCAACACCGTTGGTACCAGCAGTCAGAAAATCAGTGGGTGTATTGCCCTGGGCAAATCCACTGTTAAGGATCTCTCCAAACTACGGCGGCTCTATGATGTCAGAGTGAAGACTAAAGTGCACCTGATTCAAGTCATGGTCTTTTCAATCATTTAAGATACATCTTAGAATTAGACAGTGAATAAGGTGACAGAAGAATAATTGATGTCGTTGAGTTGTGATGTTGGAGAAGAATACTGAATATCCCACCGACTGTAAAAAAACAAAACAAAACAACAAAACCCAAACAAAAAAAACCACAACAAGCAGGTATGTCTTAGGGAAAGTTCAGACAAAGGGCTCCTTGGTGGCAAGAATGGCAAAAGTTCATCTCACCTATTTTGGGCATGTTGCAAGAAGAGGCTTATTCCTTGGAAACAGATACCATCTTTGGAAAGGGAAAGGGTCAGCTAAAGAAAGGATGGCTGTCTATCAGGTGGGTTGACATAGTGACTGTAGCAATGGGCTTAAGTATATCAGAGAGGATGAGGATGGTACAGGATAGGATAGGATTTAGATCTGTTGTTCATAAGGTGTCTGTGAGTTGGACTTGACTGGATGGCACCTAATAACAGCAACTTGATACCCTAGGACGCCACCGCGCAATCTGACACCACTGACAGCAACTGAGAGACTCTATTGGAGGTAATGAGCTAGGGATCTAAGAGACAAGTATAGTGACAATTAGAGTAGGCCAGGAGAAAGGAGGTGCCGAGGGTCTGAACAGAAACTGGGTTTGTGAGAATGGTGAAGTGGGAACAGCCTGGAGTGAATTTACCAAGAGAAATGAGAGAAAAGGGGGGGAACTGGCTTAACTGTATTAGGCAGCCGGGTTAAAGGAAGCACCGTCAGCACTGGGACTTAAAGCACCATCAGAAAAGCAGGTTTGAGGCAGCAAGCCAAGACAGGAGGCGCTTAATTGTGGCTGGACCAAGATTAAGCGACCTGCAGATGATCCAGGTGGATATACCCACTAAGGAGTTGATGATCAAGAATGAGTCTTAGAAGAGACTCCTAAGTTCAGACTCCAAAAATCTACATCATCCTCTGGAGAGAGTGTAGAAAGTGAGACCCAAGACACTCAGAACCCTAGAGAACATTATTTACCATAACAAGATTATCAACATTGAGAGGAATAGAGGGGGGGAAAAATCACCTCGTTGTATATGGTTTAGGGCGGAAAAGTATCAATTGAATAGAGCTTGTGTGTCATATAATTGCTCCCTCAGGCCCTTTACATCCCTTTAGATGTACTTCCTGGTGCTTCAGACTTCTGTAAAACTGCTGGAAAGATGCCACTCATCAGTTATGCAAATTTAAATGTTTGCATTTCTAATGGATCGCTACTCAATTCCACACACTGTGAGTTTTCCTCTCCTTTCATCCCTTTCTTCTAGTACACAGGCAGGCACCTGCAAAGAAGGTGGTCACATCTAAGGGGAGGGATGGCCAATATAGATAAGCCTCTACATTCCCCCTCTTCACTTCCAGAGCGAGTACCCTAACCCTCACCCCACACCTATTCACCCACTAAAACAAATCAACTAAGAAGAAAAAAGATGTCCTCCTAGAAGGTTAGATCTGGAGGAAAGATCAGGGGTCCTGTGGTTCAATATTTGTCTGATTGTGACGACCTCTAATCCACGTGCCTCAGCATTCCTGGGAACTCTGATGCATGGAGCCACAGAGGGAGGCAGTTCGCCCCACGTTGAGAACCACTGCTCTTGTCTAACCTCCTTATTTCATTGTATACTTACCAAGCATTTACTGAGCCCCTCACATGTCTCTGTCGGTTTGTGAAGACAATAAAGAAGGATGACACATTTTATCAATACTTGGAGACAAAAATGTGAACAAAGATTTAAAACATTGTTGCACTAAGTGCTGAAGAGAAGAGATATATACAATATGCAAGGAGTATTTAATCTTGCCTGCAGGTCTAGAAAATGGTCACAGAAAGACATCACAGATCATGAAGATCTGTGATCATGAAGATCTGTTCCATGCCCAAGTGTTTATACTTCATCCCAGGAGCAAAACCACTGGAAAGAAAGCCACCGGAAGGGGTTTCAAGAGGATAGTTCCATGACCACGTTCACATTTCAGAAAGGTTGATCTGGAAGCAATTTGAAGAATGCAGGCAATAAATTATAAAAAATCTTAAAGAATAGAATTTTGGTGCAGATGAAAGCCCCAGAGGGGTTTTGAAGTTATACTAGTGGCTATGTGATGTAAGTGAAGGAAGGAATTTTTACTGATTTGATGCTTTCCACTTTGTGAGACTGCAAATCATCATACCAGTAACTGCGATACAGAATCTTGACCTATTAAACAAATTTTCATTAAGCAACTATTTGTGTGCTGTGCGCTAGGAACTGTGCATGTCTCTTAAGCTAAATCAATGGAGTTTGTGTCCTGCCTGGGAGATGCAGACAATAATTCATGAACAATAAATGTGTGAGGGTTGGAAAGACGAAGAAACTGAGGAACAGAAAGATGAACGAGCTAGTCCCTGTTTTGTAGACCTGACCAGTGTTGTTATTATGTGTCGTCGAGTCTCTTGTGACTCATACATAGCGACTCTATGTACAAGAGCCCTAAACTCTGTTCTATCCTGTACCAAGCTCACTGTCACCGACACATGAACTCCCACCACCCCAATCACAGAATTGATCCATCTAATCGAGGGTCTTCCTCTCCTGCGCCGTCCGTCCACTCTCCCAAACATGATGTCCCTCTCCAAGGACTAGTCCCTCCTTGCAACATGCCCAAAGTATGTCAGGTGAAAAGCTTCAGAATCTTTGCCTCCAAGGAGCAGCCTGGCTTCACACTCTCCGGGACAAACCTGTTTGTTCTTCTACCAGTCCATGGCATATTCAACTCTCTTCTCCATACCTGACTAATAGCAAACCTATTTTGTGAATAGAAGCCAGATCTGCTGATTTCATTCTACAGCTAGTGCTAGTCTCTCCCCACATGCTTACCACTGAAGGAGGAAGGAAGATTTAGCTAGAAAGATGGTAGGAATCTGGGGACTGGATTAGCTGTCTGTAACAAGAAAGTGCGAGGAGATGAAAGGCATCGAATATTAATTGAATGAATGACACCTTTTGTGCAGAAAGCCTAGACCAAAGCAACATTCATCTATTTAGGATCCAAGTAAAAGAATAATAGCAGCAACTCTTGCTCAAAGAAGAAAAAAAAGGGGGGAGGGTCGATATAGCCCCAAAGCCTCTCAGATAAGAGGCTTCCTAATAAAAATACCAAATGGGAAAAATAGGGGAAGTAAATGCCTTCCAAACCTCCAGTGTCATGGTAGCAATAGTCCTTCTGTGATTTTTAAGCTCCATAAAGGTTGTTCCCACAGAGCATATTTAACTATCGAGATGATCTCACAGAGCAGACTTTTAATTGAGTGCACTCAGTACAGGAAGCAATTTAACATCTGATTCTTATAATGGATCATGTCATTTCAAAGGTGGATATGCTCTTTGCCATTGATCATTTTCTCCCTCTAAGCACATGAAGCTTAGCTGTTAGCATGTTAACTGTGCTGCTCTGACACCAAGGGGACTGGAGTGAATGGTTTACTGATTATTCCTAGTGTTTTTCTAGGTGCACTGAGTATTGTTAGCGGTGTTCCATTGATACTTGATACAGGCTTCTTTAACCTGGGGGTCTCATGGCACCTCACAAAGGTTAACTCATTAGTCTTTAGAAACACCTCAAGAGGGATACAATAGAAGCTTGTTAGGACATGGTTTGGATTTGGATAGACCACAGGTCAAATCATGTTTCCGTAAAACCTCACTCCTCACTGTACAAACTCAGTAATACATTTAGCTCTATGAAGGGGATTAGCCCTAGTCTCAGAGTTCAGCATTGTAAAATGCATCTACTCTATTTTTTATTTTGTAAAATCTGGCTCTTCCTGGTCACATAGACTTTGAAAGGAGGCATGGAAGCCATTTAGGGCTTTGTGCCTCTCTCTTGGGAAAACGTCCTCTGAGCCCCTTTAGCCTGATTTGCTAATAACTTGCAGCAGAATTTGTAGACATTAAGCAGTCACATAGAGAGAAAGACAACTCTTGGCCCTTTCTCTGTCCCCAATCTGTCTTATTATATTGTGTCTTAGAAGTGGATTAATCGGCTAGAGATAAATGGAGCATTGGGCTCTGTGGTGTTTCTGATCATGGCTACTTGCTATAAAACAAATCAAATGAAGCATCGTCATTTTAGACCCCATCCAAGGAGGGGTTCCTGAAGATGCCAGAAGGCAATAGTTTTGTGAGAACAATGATATTTGTTTTCACACTGTCCTGTTAAATGTTTCCCTCTTGACATGCATGCACACTGATTCGCAGCAAAGCGGCTTTGGGTAAGTCACTTTAATGATTTGGAGTCTCAACTGCTTCTTTTGTGCAATGGTAGAAGATTAGCCAAATTACCCACCTGTATCTTGGATCCTTCCAATGCTAAAAGTTGTGATTCTGGATCTCGTGTATTAGACTTTTGACACTTAGTATGAATAGTTCATGAACACAGTCCACAAGTTCTCTTAACTCTATTTTTTAATTGTGAAGGGGGAAAAATTCATTCCAAAGAACTCTGTTTTCACTCTTATAAAGACTTCTTCACATTGATACACAGAAGATATTGTTTGAGGATTTGCCTCTTTAGTTGGAGATATATATACACACACACACATACACACACACACGCGCGAGTGTGTGTGGATATATATTTTCATTATAACAATGTCTCATTTATGTTTTTAAGTGTTCCCTAATGGACGATGATATGCATCTACTAATAAAACTGATAATTAGAGAAGGAGGTTCTAAGAGGCTTGTATAATTATTATTGTTGCTAGGGAAAGTTCCACTGATTGTGCAAGGACCATATGTTACTAGTTTTCCCCATTCTTAAAAGTGCCCATGTTTAAACGATTTTTTTTCCACCTGACTGCAAGTTTAGCATATATAATGCATCACTTTCCTGAAATTTCCAGGAATTGATTAGGCCTTTTAAAATGATTAGTGTGTGCACTTTATTTTTTTACCCCCTGCCCACATTATAGTTACAGCAAGGCCGTACATGCTATTGGATGCAAAAGGTTTGTTCATACTATAATGCACATGATATGAGGACAACTATTTAGCCATTCATCATGCCATTGAAGGGGAAAGTCTATTCGTGTATAAATAGTAACTATAATTTAGCATCTCCAGTAGAAAAGAGATCATTAATGTAACCAAATTAAGAACCTAGGATTGGAGGTACTTCTTTCCCCATGTTCAATTTTGGACACGTGCCTGACATTTCTTTGGAATAGTAGCTGATTTCTCAGAAGAAATGTTTTTATTAGTTAGCAAACAGTATTAACGTACAAACGACAAGGGTGCACAATTCGGTGGATGGAGTGGGTAAAGGAAATGGGAAAGATCTGACATGGACCCAAAAAGACAGGGTAATGATGGGCATAGTCCAATGGTGATTAATTTTATAAAATATAATGCATGGGAATGATTGCATGAAACACAATGTGAGTGAATAATAGTGTAAAACATAATGTATATGAACTTTGTAAGCAAAGCAATATAAAATAGATATTTTTTAAAAAGAAAAGTTTCAATATAGACAACTAGTCACTGAAACATGGTGGGGGTTTATAGTAATTTTTAACTTAGAGTGACAACAGGAATATGTAATGTGCTTGTGACTAATACCTATGTAGGCTTAATTATCTTTAACTTGATATTCAAAATATGACAACCTGAGATCAAACTTCTTTTAAAGGAATGCTTTTTCTACTCATTAAAAATTAGAGGATAAACCTTGAGGTGATTTTAATTTGAATGGTTTAATAAAATGAATCCCGACTTGAGACATGGTGACTTGACTTTACTGAAGTGAAAAATGTTACCTCTAGAATATTGATGTCAGTAAAGGATGTTCCTTGGTGGCACTAGAAATGCAACCCCAAAACCTCCTGAAGAAAATCCCACGTCAAATTAAGTGTGAAAACCTGAATCCACAGACATATCCTTGAGAAGTAGAGATGAAATGGGGGAGGGAGCTGGACCCACCCTGTTATAATGATTTCCTAGCAACACATCCTACTCAGAGATGGCTTGTCACCCCTAAGCCTTTTTTTCTTTCTCTCAAGTAGAAATAAAAATTGAACCCAAAAATATTCTTAGATTAAAAGTTAATTTGTCTTTATAAAAGTGAATTTGTCTAATGACCAGAAGATTGTATATATAGTGAAGGTATACAAAGCACGGCAAATAGCAAATGCTTTTAAAAAAAAGTACCTTTTATCTTTATTGTTCTGGAACAACACCAAAACCACACTTCACATATCACACCATCACTAGCAAGCAACAATGCCAAAGCGCAGTTAAACTTTTGACAACAATCTGACAAGTTTGAACTAAGAAGTAAATTTCCAGCTGCTTCCCTGTAAAAATCTGAGCCAATACTACTAACTCTTCAAGCCCATTAAAGATTTAAAATTATTTTTTCCAAACTGGAGACATATATTTAATAAAAAAGCAGCAATTGTAAAGCAAGGGAATATTTCTATGCCTGGATTTGAGGAAGAATGTTTATTTGCATAGTTATAGTATAATAAGGAGCATATTTAGACAATTCAATAGGAAAAGCCAGAGAGGGAGAGAAGCAAATTTTGTGTTCCGCCATTAAATGCATTTCGCACATTTAGTCAAATCCTTACTCTGAAGCCCAGGTTTCCGTCGTCTTTGGCGTTTTTCTCAACACATTTAGCAACATGAACTGAAAACAGACCTAGGACATAGATGGATCTAAAAGGTCTTATCTTGTGAGATAACCCCACATGGGTAGGAGGGTGTAGAAAAGCTGTACTGGGACATGGCTGAGAGATGGTGAAAGAAACCTCCAACTGTGCTAAACTGCTAGTCAATGTAGTCAGAAGGAGCAAAATAAGACACCCTCCCCCCGCCCCAGCTCCTTCACACTCAAATCAGACGTTTAGTTAGAGATACCCCATTCTGTTCCCATCAAATAAGCTGAACAATATTTTCATTCTTTTAATAAAAATATACTTCACTAATCAGATTGTTTTGTATTTCCCTATACATCTTGTTGTATGCCTTCAAGTAATTCTGACTCATAGTGACCCTCTTCGACAGAGCAGAATGAGCCCTATAGGTTTTCATAGACCGGAATTTTATGGAAAAATAATTTTAGTTCTTCTCTCTACTAGTGGGTTTGAACCACTGACTTTTCATTTTGCAGTAAAGTATTTTAACCATTGTGCCACCAGGACTCCTTCTACAAATACTAACATACCCATTTCTTCATTCCATAATATGGTCATAATCCAGTGTCTAAGTTAGCTTGCCTGCTCACTTTTAATGATACAGAATAACAGGAGTCTCTGAGTTATGAACATCTGATTTGCATACAATATGTAGTTATAAACCAACCCTTGTAGCAACTATCATACTAAAAATCCAAGGAATATGTAAAGGCTCATAACAATAAATAAATGCTACTTTGTGGCAGACATTAAAACTATTATTATTATTATTATTATTATGTTAAAATGTTTATCTTCAAGTGTTTTTATTCGTAGAAAAACACACCTTCTCCTAAGATTTGACAAATAACTGACATTAGATACAAAGTGTACCTAACTACTCCAATTTATATACAAATTTGACTTAAAGACATACTTAGGTTATGTGCTGTAAGTACATTCATGTATATAACAGACCAAGATGCGATTTTCTGAACAGAAAAAGGGAACATTGTACGGTTTTAAATCAGAAAATGATTTAGTATATCAGGATTGTATCTTTTCTCCATACCTAGTCAATCTGTATGCTGGGCAAATCTTTCCAGAAGCTAGAATATATGAAGAAGAATGCAGCATCAGGATTGGAGGAATACTCATCAATGACCTGCATATTTTGCAGATGACACAAACTTACTTGCTGAAAATGAAGAGGACTTGAAACACTTGCTATTTATAGGGTCACTATGAATCATTCCTGGCATTGACTTGTGAGCATGTCTAGGGCTGCATCTGTTAATTGAAACATGTCAACTGGTATTCCATCAATTCTAGGAATCTTATCTTTTGCCATTGCTTTCAGTGCAGCTTGAACTTCTTCTTATCATTGGCTTTTGCTTATATGATACTTCCTGAAATTTTTCAGTGTCAACTCATTCTTTTTACAGTGATTCTGTGTATTCCTTACATCTTCTTTTGATGTTTCTTGGATTATTCAAGATTATACCCATAGCATCTCTTGGTATTGCAACTCAAGACTTAAATTTGTTTTTCAGTTCTCTCATCTTGAGAAATGCTGAGCAAGTTCTTCCCTTTTAATTTTCTGACTCTAGCTCTCTATATATTTCCTTGCAATACTTTGCTTTATCTTCTCAAATTGCCCTTTGACATTTTCTCTTCAACTCCCTTACCTCCGCATCTCTTCCTTTTGTTTTGGCTTTTCAATGTTCAAATGCAATTTTCATAATCTCTTCAGACATCCATTTTGGTTTTTTCTTTCTATTCTTTCTTTATAATGACCTTTTGTGCTCTTCATGGATAGTATCTTTGATTCCCTGCCACAGTTCTTCTGATCTTTGACCATTGGTATTTCAGTGCCCTGAATGTGCTCACCAGTTTATGCAATGAAAGTTGAAGGATAGCTAATTGGCCAACTGGTTGGAAACCATCCGTATTTGTCCCCTTTCCCAAGAAAGGTGATCCAACAAAATATGGAAATTATTTAACAATATCATTAATATCTTATGCAAGCAAAATATTGTTGAAGATCATTCAGAAGTGGACAGGGAACTACCAGAAGTGCAAGCTGATTTTAGAAGAGACCATGATGTCAGATGGATCCTGGCTGAAAGCAGAGAATACAAGAAGAATGTCTATTTGTGTTTCATTGACGATGTGGATCATAACAAATTGTGAAAACTGGAAATCCAAGCACAATTGTTTGCGGAAGGAAAGATAGTGAAGTTTCATCTTTCATACTTTGGGCATGTAGCTAGGTGAGGCTATTCCTTGGAAATGGGGATCATGTCTAGAAAGATGGAGGGTTAGCAAAGGAAAGAAAGACCCCCCCCCCAATGAGATGAAGTGACATGATAACTTCAGCAATGGGATTTAGTGTGTCAGCAATGATTAGGATGGCATAGGATAGAGCAGGGTTCAGGTCGACTGCTTAGAGGATTGCTATGAATCATACTCAACTTGATGCCTGTACCTACAGGACTTTTCCATTGATACGCGTTGCCTCTGTGTGTCATCCAGTTGACTATGACTCATAGCAAGCCTATGAATAATAGCTCAGAGCATGCCCTACCTTGAGACAGTCTAACTCTCCTCTCCCTGACACACCAGACCCCATTGCCACAGTCACTGTTTCAATCCATCTTATCCAAGGTCTTTCTCTCCTTTGATGACCCTCTACCCTTCTAAGCACAATACTCTTCTCCAAGGACTGGTGTCTCCTGCCAAAATGCCCAAAATATGTGAAACAGTACTTCAGTCCTTGCCTCCAAAGAGCAGTCTGGTTTCACCCTCTCCAGGATAGACTTGTTTGTTCTCTTGGCAGTCCATGGTATGTGCAATATTCTTCTCCAGCACCACAACTCAATGGCTTTAATTTTTCTTCTGTCATCATTACTCATTGTCTAGTTCTCATGTACATAGCAAGTAATTTAGAAGACTATGACTTGAATCCCTTAGTCTCTAGATTAACATCATTGCTCCTTAGCACTCTGGAGGAGGTTCCTGACAGCAGATTTTTTCCCAAAACAACTAATCTTTTGATTTCTTGATTGCTGCAGAGCCAGCCAAAGGATTGTGGACCTGAATATATATGTTGTTGTTGAATGCCATCGAGCCCAACTCATAGAAACCCTAACAAAACAGACCTGAAGCCTTTCTATAACTATTTTCATATATATATATATATAAAATCTCAGGTTACAGGTTGTTGGGTTTTTTTTTTTAGGTTACAGTTTTTAAGGTCACACAAACAGTATATATTTAGACCTAAAAACCACATGGAATCTGATAATAGCGGACATAAAGTCTCAGAAGAAGCTTGTTGTTTATCAGTTTCATAGCCTCAAGTACAAGATAAATTATTTTAATCTGGTCCATCTACGCAAGGCATACTTTCTACTAGGTTGGATTCCAGTAGGGTTCTAGAATGTTTTCCAGTAGATCTCTGCTGTGGACCATCACCAAAAGTCTATATCCCTCAGATCAGCAGATATTCCCAGAGCTATGATGTTCCATGTAATCTGTGACAGATCAACCATTATGGGTTTTAATTACTTTCAAAAATGCGTTTTTATGTAGCAGTGCAAATTATACCTATTTTGAAAAAAAACACATAGCCATTAATTTGGGGAAAAAATCTAAATATACTTTCCACAGATGTAGTTGATTGATTTCTGTGCAGTCCTTCAGGTGAGGTCCATGTATAAAATCACCATTTGTGGGGTTCTTTTTTAATGTGTTTGTGATGAATAAAATCATTGAACATTTAAAAAAAATGCATTTTTTGTGGCAGTTCTCATTTTATTTTCCTTCAAACTGGGGGAGGGAGGAATGTTATGTGCTAGTTAAACCAAGCATTTATTCTACTGGGGTATGGTTAAAAGCATTAGAGCTCACAAAACCTAGAAGATACCATTCCATGTTAGCAAAATATTACGTTAATGTACATTAGAGGGATGCCCTGAGAAGAATTCTTGAAAAGACATTTCTGAAATTATAGCAGTCAAACTCAGAGAGGTTGACTGACATTGGAGTCAAGAGGTAACAGTTATAGCAATCAAATCAAGCTTCCTACACTTCTTTTTTTTAGGTTCATTCATTAATTTTCATTAAATCCTGCATGTCAAATATTTCTTAGGCTTTAAACACTGTTATCAGATTTCTTTTACAACAGTTTCCCTTTGTTCCTTTCTTGGTTGAAAGATTAATTGATAGAATCATGGAATGTTGATACTAGATTAAACCTTAGAGATAACATAGTTTTGCTCATTCCTTTTATAGATGAGGAAACTTGGGCCTAGAGGGTTAAGTAAGTTGTTTATGGTCAGGTAGTTGATAGTTAAAATGGAAGATGAGTATCATGATTTCTGATTTTAATTATCTTTGTCAAACAGCTTTTTGTATTTTTTCCTTCTCATATTTTTCTTGATTTGCATACAAGCATTCATTAGCATTGTGTTTCGTGACTGTACATTGTATTTTCTCTCCATGGCCTGTATCAGGCGCACCTTAGTCTCCAGAAACCAAGCTACTCCTTGGAGGCAAGGATTCTGGGGCTTCGTCTGACATACTTTGGACATGTAGCCACAAGGGACGGGTCCTTGGAGAGGGACATCATGCTTGGGAGGGTGGAGGGCAGACACAGGAGGGGAAGGTCCTCTAGGAGATGTCTTGATTCAGTGACTGGGGTAATCGGGATGGGTGTGTCAGAGACAGTGTGGTTGGCACAGGATAGAGCAGGGTTTAGGGCTGTTGTACATAGGGTCGCTATGAGTCGCAAACGACTCAACGGCACATAACAACAACAACAACAACATAGTGTATTTTATACAATCTTCCTTTTATATTATGCTTCCTTCAAATACATTGTGCTTTGTACAATCATTCATATATATTTTATTTTATCGAATTAATTACTATTGATCCATGACTATCATTATCTTATCTTTTCAAGTCCCCGTTGACTCTTTCCTATTCCTTCACCCCCTCATCCACCCACTAGCCTCCGCTTTCCTAGTAATTTGCTTCCTTCCCCTTTTTCTGCCCCCTTCTCCTTTTCCCCATTCCTATTTTGAAAATTCATATACATCCTGTTCAGTTATCCTTTTATTTTTTTTCTATAATTATATTTTATTAATTTTCATAAACATTTACAGAGATTTTGGGCTTCCACTCATTCATTGTTGCATTATTCTCTCTACCCTCCTCCCAGTTTGTTCTTGTCCAAATGCCACAGTGCTTGTCAAAGCCAGTTCTGATTAATCTTCTTTGTCAGTGTGTCCTTTGCCATTCCCTATCACTCCTCCCTGAGAGAGACTTCACCCTGAGTCATAAGGAAAAGGGGACGGCGTATTCTCTTAGCTACTTCCTGCTGAAAAGGGACGCTGTGGGTTTCAGGGTGAAGATCTTCTCTCACTACTCTAAAGGGCCCCTTTGGCAGTAGGAAACACATAGACTATTATGGAGATTGATTTTGGAATTCAGATGCACTCTTATTGATTGTGCTTGGCTGTACATGTACATATCCTTCAAGATGTATCATGGGGGTGTTGCAACCTAGAAGACACAAATTTGACTAACAAGTTATAAGTACATGAGTCAAAAATTATGGAAAAGTAAAAGAAAAGATTCTTTCATTGTTTTACAAACCCTCCCCCAGGTCCCCTCCACCATGCAGCCCTCGCTCTAGTCTCCTGTGAGTTATCCTTTTATTTTTTTAAATAAATACTTTCCCCTTGTTAACACTTCTGTTTAATATCTAGAAAGTTGGCATTGAGTATATGATCACAATATTGCTTTCTTGATCTTCAAGATGTCATGAAAATTGCCAGAGATTTAGCATTAAAAAACAAAACAAAGCAAAAACCAACCCAGACAGTAAGTAGCTCAATTCCAGCTCTGTTTCTTAATTACTATGTGAGGTTGTGTGAGTTACTTGACTTTCTTTTTAAATTATTATTAAATTTTATTAGTTTTAATGAACATTTACAGAGATAGAGCAACAATTCTTGTCTTCAATTTCATGAACAACCATTCTGAGTTACTTGACTTTTTAAAACTTCTTTTGTAAAATGGCGAAGTCAGTCTTACTTTGTAGGATATTTTAAAGGGTTAAAGGAGATGATAAAGGTTGAATGTCTAGCATATAGTGCTTCTTTCATTGTAGACACTAAATGTTAATAATAAATGCTAAACATCATATTTAAAGTCTAATTTTAGAGACAAATCTTTTCTAAGTACAAGATAAATTAGTAGCTGTCTCAGAGAATTTCATTCTCATATACTCTAAACCTGAACTAAGTTGAAGCAGGACTTCCCCTCCACTCCAAATTTTTCTCTTCTTTTATTTCTACACAATTGGAGTAGTTTTGAGTGTTTGTAGACTAAACAACTGGAAAGTTGAAAATTGATTGTTCTCTCTCTTTATTCTATTACTTTTAGCCCTGTTAATAAGCATAAATAATATTGAAGGAAAACTTCTATTATGGGCTTATATTAAGAGTACAGTTTGGTGATAGGAAATATCTCTTTCAAGGAAAATACTTTTCTCTCTTGCAAAAGAAGAAGCAGGCAATTCAAAGTTGGTGCAGTAACTCCACAAAGTTTCTTCCACCTCATAATTCTCCTGTCCCTTGTTTTTTTGGTTACGTATTTACCCATATGGTACTTAGTGGCAGGCATCATATCCTCATTCCACGAAGCAAGGTTGAAAAATGAGTCTGAGAGCAATGGATCGGTTTCCTCGTTTTTAATCCAATTCAACTCTAATTGTTGCTAGAAATATCCACTTTTATCTCATTGACCAAGAACTTAGTTACCTGTCCACATTTTAATTTAAAGAAAGATAAGCAATATAATCTTTATTTTTCCAAAATCATGTACACAAATAAATAATCATTTTTCAATTACTAGTAAAAGATCAAGGAAAAGCATAGTGTTATGGGCGTTTTGTTGAACATTGAATGAAGATATCACTTATTAATTAACAAGTGTATTAAAGCCCTAGATATACAGCAGTAAATAAAACTTAGCTCTTGGCCTAGTGGAGTATACACCCCAATATGGGAAAGCATAGTAAGTTCACATTTCAAAAAGTACCTCGGTATTTAGAGAAATAGGCCAACAAGAAGTAAGAGCGTAAGGGGATAAGGAGTTCATCCAGAAAGGCCTTTACATTTCCACTTCCTAAACAACATGGCTCCAGAAGCTCTATGAACTTTGATAAATGTCACTAGTTGTAGAGGGGCTTCAGGCATTATGTTCATAGGGTCATTATGAGTCATTATGAGTGCTTAACTCGGAGGCAGTCAACAATAACAACAGGTGTGGCTAGGAGCTTGGGCAGCCTAGTGAGTAAAGAGTTGAGTGGCCAACCCAAAAGTGGGAGATCTGCATCTTCAAGTGGCTCAGATGGAGAAAGATGGACAATCTTCTACCATATGATTTACAGCCTCTGAAAACTCACTGAAAGGTCAGCTATGAATTGGTTCCAACTTGCTGCCAATAAGAGCGATGTGGGGATAAATGGCCTCTGGTGTCATAGTGGATTATGTGTTCTACTGCAGACAGTTGTTTGAATCCATAGCTACTCAACCAAAGAAAAGTGGTCAACCCAATGGTCACAGGAGAACTGACTCAAGGACAGCGGCCAGTAAGTTGAGGGGAAGATACAAACTCCATTGTATTTTGAGCATCTATTATTTTTTTTAACTTCACAAAATATTCATTTATTTTAAGTGTTGATCTGTGGATAGTCAGATTCATTAAAAAAAGTTTGTGATGCTTTCATTAAAATTAATAAAATATTTTATTTAATCTTCATTTTGTTTTTTATTATTCTTTTTATTAATTATAATGAAGATTTACAGAGACTTTGGATTTCCATTCATTCATTGTTGCACTTTTCTCCCTGCCCACCCCCACCCCAGTTCGCTCTTCTCTTGAAAAGTAAAAGAAAAAATTTTTCTTTGTTATACAATCCCTCCCCCCAGCTCCACTCCACTGTGCAGCCTTCATTTTGGACTCCTGTCATGACAATAATATCTAATCATATATCCCTTTTAAACAGTTCTCTCCCTCATATGTTTCAAAGCAGTATACATTTATTCCATCTTTCTCAGTCTCCCCCCAACCTTGATGTCAGTCCCGTTTTACAACAGTGACACTATGCACTAGTGAGCATCAGTTATTTTATATGCTCTAAATGGACTAATATCTGACATAATAGACCATTTGACATCAGCATAATCCACATCAATGTTGCCCCAGTCAGATAAATAGTAATATGAATAACAGATAAGCAAATTGTCCCAATAAATACATTCTAGACTATCATGTAATTAATGTTATGTATAATAAAGGAATCCACATTGGCTAAAATCATCAGTAAAAAATAAACATGGTAGATGATTGAACAATTTTTACACGTTTCTATTATAAAAGATAATTAAGGTTTTTGGTTTCTGAGTGTTTTTTTTTTTATTTTCTAAATTACTTAAGAGAACTTACAGATGATGGTGATGATTTTGTCCATAATGGTAATGGTAACACTTAAATAGCACCTACTACATACCAACGGTGTCTCTCTGGAGACTAAGGCGCGTCTGATACAGGCCATGGTCTTTGCAATCACTTGTTATGTGTCAGAGAGTTGGACAATGACCATGGATGATAGAAGGAGAATTGATGCCTTTGAGCTTTGGTGTTGGAGAAGAGTATTGAGGGTACCATGGACTGATAAGAAAACAAACAGATTTATCCTGGAGAGTGTTAAGCTGGGCTGCTTCTTGGAGACAAGGATTCTGAGGCTCCGTCTAACATACTTTGGACATGTTGTAAGGAGACACCGGTCCTTGGAGTGGGATATCATGCTTGGGAGGGTGGAGGGACAGCACAGGAGGGGAAGGCCCTCTATGAGGTGGATTGATTCAGTGACTGGGGTAATCGGGACGGGCGTGTCGGAGACAATGAGATTGGCACGGAACAGAGCAGAGTTTAGGTCTGTTGTACATAGGGTCTCTATGAGTTGCAAGCGACTTGACGGCACATAACAACAACATACCAAAAAGAATCTGTTCCTTTGAGTTGTGGTGCTGGAGCAGAGTACTGAATAAAAGAATGAGCATGTCTATCTTAGAGGAAGTGTAATCAGGGTGCTCCTTAAAGGCAAGTGTGGTCAAACTTCATCTCCCATACTTTGGGCATGTTGTCAGGAGGGGCCGGTCATTGGAAAAAGGCATCACATTAAGAAAGGTGGAGAGTCAGAGGAAGAAAGGAGTACTTCCACCAATATGGCCTGACATAGTGACTATAATAATAGGCTAAAGCATGAATATGGTGCAGGATAGGGTAAGGTTGAGATATGTTGTTCAAAAGGTTGCTATAAGCAGTTCAATGGCTCTGTTATTAAAATTCATTTTAATGAAAGTTTACAGAGATCTTGGATTTCCATACCTTCAATGTTGTGTTTGCAGGTCAATGGCTCTTCACAATGACACGTACCAAGCTCTGTTTTAAACACTTTCGACTCATCTAACAGTCAGAGCAATCCTAAGCAACACGTATCAGTAGCCTATATTGCCAATGTGGAAACTGACAAATGAGATTAAGTTATTTTTCCAGGCGACACAATAAATGGCAGAATCAAGGACATAAACCTAGACTGTTGGGAACAGCCTAGGCTTGAGTTTTGGTTTTATACTATACCACTTCACTATAGAAGCAAGGCAGTGGAACATTACGGTAAAAATTAGAAGGATGAAAAATAACAAGATGTGGAAAAGACAAGGAGCAGAAATTAAAGGGAGGTAGGGTGAGTACCTAAGGGGCAGTCTATAAGGTGAACTTCGAATTCCACTGTAGTTTTCTTAACTCTTCAAAGAAGGCAATGTGATCAGTCATATGTACCACTATATTAAGATAAAGACATTAACCCATATCTTAATGGGGGAGGAAAAACAACAACCACCACCCCAAACCAAACATTTTCTTTATGTGAGATCACCGAGACATCCCTGCATCCTCTTCAAGACTTGCTGTGGAAAAGAATGAATATGTAGCATTTTGTTTGAGAAAGCGTCTGCCCAGTTGCAATGTTAGTTGCTGTTGAATAGGCCTTGATTCATAGCGACACTATGTGCAAAGAACCAAAAACTGACCAGCCCTGCCCCATTCTGTACTTGAGACCAACAGTTTCTGTGTCAGTCTGTTTCATCATCTTGTTTTCCTATGATTCTCTGCTATTCCAAGTATGATGTCTCTTTCTAAGAACTAGTTTTTCTGATACTGTTCCCAAACTATATGAAAAAAGCATATAGTTTGGGAATCACTTGGTATGCATCAGAGAGCTGGACAGTGACTAGGGATGATAGAAGCAGAATTGATGCCTTTGAGCTGTGGTGCTGGAGAAAAGGATTGAATAGACCATGGACTGCTAGGAGAACAAACAGGTTCGTCCTGGAGAGGGTAAAAACAAGCTGCTCCTTGGAGGCAAGGATTCTGAAGCTTCATCCGACATACTTCGAACATGTTGCAAGGTGGGATCAGTCCTTGGAGAGGGATGTCATGCTTGGGAGGGTGAAGGGACAGCACAGGAAAGGAAGACCCTTGATGAGATGGATTGATTCAGTGACTGGGCTAGTGGGGATAGGTGTGTCGGAGACAATAAGATTGGCACAGGGTAGATCAGGGTTCAGGGCTGTTGTATATAGAGAGTCACTATGAGTCGCAGGCGACTCAATGGCACATAACAACAACAACAACATACGAGATAAAGTCTTGCCATCCTTGTGTCTAAGAAACTTTCTGGCTTCATTTCTTTGAAAAGAGATCTATTTGTTCTTTTGACATTCTATAATATACTCAGTGCTCTTCACCAACGCCACAATTCAAAGACCACAATTGTTGTCTGTTGTAGTCCTTGTCCAACTGTTCCATACATATGAGACCATTAAAAACAGCAGGCACAACTTAGTCCTCAACACACCATCCTTCCTTTAGCATGTTAGAGAAATAGTTTGCAGCAAATTTGCCTGCTGCAGAGCACCATTTGACTTCTCAATTGCTGCTTTCCTAGATGGTAATTGTGGATCCAAGAAAAATTAAATCCTTGACAACTGATTTCACCCTAATCTAATAAGTAAGACTGGATGCAGAATTTGGAGATCCCGTTTCTATGACTATGAGGACAGTACTGGTAGTAGCAGTAGTAGTAATAGTCATAAGAATGTTACTTTTTTAAATCTCTTGCCGTATGTGCATGTGCATGCTTTAAAAGAGCCATTTACTCTTTTTTTAAAAAAAGTTTTTTACTATGAGTTGGGTGAAAGTTTACAGAGGAAATAGGGTTTGCTTTCACAGTTTGGTTTTTTGACATTGATTACTATTCTCCACCTCCTTCCTGTCTTAACATTTCCACCGGCCCTTCCTTTTGTATCCCTTCCTGCATTCTGAGCTTTATCCCTGGGCATATGTTGCCCTTTGATTTCCTGTGGTGGCTGACTGTTCTAAGAAGTGCAAACTTCTGTGGTGCTACAATTCACCTTATAGGCCTGTCTATTATTTGGCTAAAAGGTGAGCTCTGGGGAATGAGTTCACTTCCAAGTTCAAAGACTTCTTAAGGAACATAGTTTTCTAACAGTTTCCATATCACACCAAGTAAGCTAGGTTGGTTTTTTTTTCCTGATCTTCAGTTATTTTACTTACACTCCATCAGAGACTTTTTTTTGGTAATTCTTTTCAGAGTGGTCACCAGGAGTAAACAGACACCATCTAGTTCTACTACTAATTTCAGAATCATGGAAGTTGACGTTAGCGTAGTCCCTTTGGACTAATTGCTACCGTGGCTCTTCGATTTTACTAACTCTTCTTTTCTCTGTGTGGGAGAGAATCCAATGGTTGTAATTTAGATGGCTTTTAAGACCTTAATGGCTACTCATCAAAATAGTATGTAAAACAAAGTCTTTCTCTGTTGACTATATTATGCTCATTGACCATGTGGACTACATTTTTTTTTTTTCCTGAAACCATGATAGAAAACCTCCAGACCCAGGACTCATTGTGTGAAGATAGTTGGTTATGGCTAAGAAGTTGTCTTAACGTTGTATTCTGTATTCACAGGATGAAATTTGCATTAAATCTTCATATATGTATATCAATATTTCCATAATATTTACTGTAGAAAAATTTCCCTGGAAGATACTATAGAAAACAAAAAACATTCTGTGATTTGCCAAAAAAAAATATAAGATAAATACTGCATGTGTTCACTCCTTCTTGGAAATTCACAAAGTACATTCGCATATTGTCAATTCTATGAAGTTTGAATAAGGAACTATGACTACCACAGCTTCCCACAATTCTTTGATCAGCAAACCCGGGCTTGGTCTAAAACTTCTTTATATCCTATGGAGATAATGCTCTTTGGAATACACTTAGGGGAAAGGTATTGTATAACCCTATCCTTATTTCATAGATGAGGAAATAAAAATGTAAAGAAATTCAGCAGTATGCCTCAAATAACATAATCAGCAGGAGGCAGAGCCTTTGAAGCTAGTTCTATTTAGTGAGAATGTTGTTGTTGTTAGGTGCCACCGAGTTAACTATCACTCAAAGAGATCCTATAAATAACAGAGTTGAACCTTGCACTGTTCTGCTCCATCCTCATGCGTTCTGAAATGTTCAAGTCCATTGTTAAAGTCACTGTGTCAGTTCATCTTACTGAGGATCTTCCTGTATTTCCCTGAACCTCTTCCTTTCCCAGCATGATGTCTCTCTCCAAGAACTGCCTCCTCCTGAAAATAGGCCCAAAGTAAGTGAGACAAACTTTCATCATCTTTGCCTCTAAGGAACATCCTAGTTATACTTCATCCAAGAAAATTTTGTTGTTTTGACAGTCCATGTGATTTTCAGTACTCTTAGCCAATACTACAATTCCAAGACATCTCTTTGCCTTTGTTTTGCATTATTCAGTGTCAAACTTTCAGCTTCACTGCCAGTAATTGAAAATACCATGGCTTGGATCAGGTGTGATTTAACTCTTTAAAGTGACGCCATTGCTTCTCAGAACTTTGGAGAGGTCTTTGAGAGCAGATTCTCCAACCCAAGACATCTTTTCATATCTTGACTGCTGTTACCATGGGTATTGATTGTGGATCCAAGTAAAATGAAATTGCTGACAATTTCAATCTTCTCTCCACCTATCATGGTATTGTCTATCAGTCCAGTGGTGAGGATTTTTGTTTTCTTGATGTGTAGATGCAATCCATCTTCATGATAGTAAATGCTAGTGGCTGTCCCCATTCTCATCACTAACAGTTGTGGCTCAGGTAATTGCTATCATGTGTTAACTAACTGCCTTTTATGTTCAAGATTTGTTTAATATACTGTTTCTAATAACATCTTGAAGTAAAAGCATTGTTAGTAACATTTTTTAATTGAAGAAATGAAAATTTGAATTCTTCCTTTCATTATCCCAGACCTAGCCATGCAAAGAGATTATTCAGAACTGTCAACAGAGATGCAATCTGGACATATAGTCTTAAGTCTAGTATGTATATTGCCTAATTGCATAAGCTGTCAGTTTCCATGTCCGTGCAATGTATGTAATATATGTAAATGCTCTCTCACGTAGTAGGTACTCAGTAAATATTATCTATACCCAGAAACCAATTAGTTTATTTTTCAAGTCAGCTGTGAGGGACCTCTCCAGAGTAGTAAAAAGCAATGACGTCAGGCTGGAGACTAAGGTACGCCTGATCCTGGCTATAGTCTTCCCAATTGTGTGCTATGCATCGGAGAGTTGGACAGTGACTAAGGATGGTAGAAAGAGAATTGATGCCTTTGCGCTGTGGTGCTGGAGAAGAGTGTTGAATATACCATGAACTGCTAGGAGAACAAACAGGTATGTCCTGGAGAAGGTGAAGCTGGAATGCTCCTTGGAGTCAAGGATTCTGAAGCTTCGTCTGATGTACTTTGGGCATGTTGCAAGGAGGGACTGGTCCTTGGAGAGGGACATCATGTTTGGGAGAGCAGAGGGGCGGCACAAGAGAGGAAGACCCTCAATGAGATGGATTGATTCTGTGATTGGCGTGGTGGGGTAAGTGTGTTGGACATGATGAGGTTGGCACAGGATAGAACAGGGTTTAGGGCTCTTATACATAGGGTCGTTATGAGTCGCAGGCGACTTGACGACACATAACAACAACAACAAGTTTATTTACAGAATTTGATTACACTGTTTTCAGAAACAAATTCTTTCAATTTTACCTCATCCTCCCATCAAATTGTACAACCCCATGATTAATGCCCCCCACCCCGTGCACATCCTCATCCCTCTGTTTCCAGCCTCTCTCACCCCTCTTGGATCCTTATACTCATTCTACAATAATGGTTTCCTACAATATTTATCCTTGTGAGATTGAGTTACTTCACTCAGCATAATGCTTTCCAGTCCCTCTCAAGTTAGGTAATAATTTGCAAAATCATTGCTCCTGTGTACAACAGTAATTAGTTTACTCAAGGCATGATACTTTAAGTATATGGTGAGATATAATATTTTACATATGGTCTAATAATATATTCATTGCCTCTAAGGTAAATATGAGTTTTCTATCAATCAACTTTTTCAGTCTCATTTGAAAAGGCCTTTGAGGGCCACTGAGTAGCAGGCAACTCGATAAGCCATATATTTAGGAAGAGAAAGGATAAAATCTGAGAAGAACATACTTACAGATTCCATTAAAAAGATTATCATGGTATAATGCAAAGAACAGAGATTTTTGGGTTATGATTTTTATTCATTATTGCATATTTTCTCCCCCCCCCACATTCCTCAACACACTCTTTGTTCCAGGTTGTCCTTATACATAAAATGCATAATCATATATTCCTTTCAGATAGTTCTTCCCCTCATCGGTTCTAATGCAGTATTTATTACCTAGCTACTCTCTCCATTTCCTTCCCAATACCCACTCATGTCTAAGAACAGAGTTTTCGAGTCAAGCATACCTGAGTTGGATGCCAGCCACACCTCTAATTAGCCACTAGACTTTAAGCAACGTATTCAGTCTTTCTGACCACAGTTACCATGTCCGAAAGTAGAATTGACACTGCTTTGCACACCGGAAGTGGAAATGAAATATTTAAAAATTCTAGCACTGAGCCTGGCAGTGGTTGTCACTTATTACATAAAAGTGTTCTTTCCAGAGCTTTGCCGTCTTCTTTCTGAAACAACATTCTTTAACAAAACAAAAAAAGGGAATCTGTTGTAGCAATGATGGAGCATCAGCCTTGTCCCAGAAATGTGTTTCCTGCCCTTTGCCATGGAAGGGTAGTCTAGGGTAGAAACCGAAAGGAACTACCTTCTTTTAAATATTAATCTCTAAGTATTCCACAATCACTTCATGAGTGACATCTGTCATTATCAATGAGGAATCCTGAAAGGGAAAAAAGCAATCAGATAGAAAAGCAACAGGGGAAGGAGGGTTTCCCAACTTTTGCAGCTGGTGTACATCTATTAAACAGTTATAACCGGGTGTGAAATCTTGAGACAAAATTTGAATACAGCTATTTTGTCCTGCAAATTTCTAGCAAGAGATAAGTTGTATACATGTTTAATAGAAATAGCTCTTCCATATACTATGGAGACACTTGTGGGGAGCCATTTCCCCTCCTGTTATCTTGAAATAAAACAATTTCCAGAGCACATTCATGGCTTGAATAAAAGTGCAGGCAATGTTTTAGCTCCAAACATGTACTTCTATTAGAAAGATAAAAACACTTGCACACCCACAGAGACACTCAATTCTTGCACACACATGCAAAGACATGCCTTTATTTTGTTAATATCTTCATCATTCATATGCTTTGAGTTTCATGCATGTACTTTGTGCTTTGTACCATCTTTTATTTTTATTATATACTGTGGAGGTTATTCCCTCCTTACAATCATCTCACTAAATAACTACTTATGTAAAAGTGTGTAAGCCAGCCCCTTCATGCCTCATGCCCTAATATTCCCCCCTCTACAAAGCAAATTTCTGATTTGCCCGTCCCTGTCAAACTAGTACACCAAGGGAACAAGCATATCCCTTTTGCAGAAGGATCCTCTGTTCAACTTGGAAACTTTGAGCATCTGCGTCCACAAGCAAGGTCCAGTCCAGAGCGAGCAGCAGCACATACACTCTTAAACACAATCTCCTACACATGCATACACCCACACTCCCACACTGAAAGGACCCTTGTGCATCCATAGACACCTGTGCATACACTCAGTCCCATGGACATGCTCACACAGTTATGTTTATATTGAAATACACTGTCACATATGCACTCAAGCACATTCTAACATACTCATATGCTGACACATTCTCCCAAGTCCATTCTTGCCCAATTTTACGTACTAACGTACACTTGAAATCAAGTTCACATATTCAACCTGTCCCTTTGCAAAGACTACCATCATTACTTTCAGTGAAAAGAAAATAGTTTTTAATAATGTCCTCACCATACACAGATTTGTTAATAATGTCCATTGACCAGTTATGTTTTTATTTATTTAGGCTGTACTCTCCACCAGAGAGGAGAGCAATTTTTACAAGCTGTAGATTGTATTCACGCCATCTTAAAAGTTAACTCTCTCTCATGCTCTCTTCAAGTACAGAACATCTTTAAAACTGAAGTGCTTTGGGGAAAAAAAATGTAAAATTTTGTAATAGTCCTAAATTGGTATGTGCACTGTAGAGTAATTTAAAATCATTAGAATGATGCATTTTTTTAAAGTAAGTGCTTCGGAAGAAAATGAGTGAAGTAATATCATAGTGTATTAATGGAGCTGGAGACATCTTAAATTGATTTTGAAATTAAACATCAAAAACTGCAACTTGAAAAAATAATTAGGTAAATCATTATATAGCAATCACACATACCAAAAAAAAAGTCCTCTTGAAATTTAGGAAATTGCAAATTAAGGGTGTCAGTCAGCCTGATTTGGCAAGGGCAGGGACTGTCAGTGAAGAGAGTCATTCTTTTCATGAATATCAGTGCATGCGTGTTAGGCAAGAAAGGACGTGTAACTCTTTTATCACTAGAAGACCTAACCATGGGAACTGGTTGCTGATGAAGCTGGCCAATTGTTGTTTTTGTTATGTACCTTCCGGTTGAATACAACTTGCAGAGACCCTACAAACAATGGCTCTGAACCCTGCTCTATCCTGTGCCGGCTTTACCATCTCTGACACACTTGAGCCCATTGTTGCAGTCTCTGTGTCAAACCGTCTTGTTGAGGGTCTTCCTCCCTCTTTCTTTGACTCTCCACCTTTCTAAGCATTACATCCTTCTCCAAGGACTGCCCTCCTTCTAACAAGGTGCCCAAAGTAACATTGTTGGTCTTGTTGATATGTGCTGTCTAGTTGGAACCAACCCATAGCTGGCCATCCAGTGGGTTTTCAGAAGCAGTAAATGGCACAGGAGGAGAACGTCCATCCTCTTCCCATGAAGCAGCTGGTGGTTTGATTGCAGTGCAGCGTCTTCCTTTTTTAATGTTAAAATATTATTTTTAATTTTTTTATTTTATTAATTTTAATGAAAGTTTACAGAGACTTAGGGTTTCCAGTCATTCGTTGTTGCGCTTTTCTCCCTGCCCACCTCCTCCCCCCTCCAATTCACTCTTCTCCTTGAAAAGAAAAAGAAAAACTTTTTCATTGTTATGCAATTGCTCCCCCCAAGTCCACTCCACTATATACCCTTCACTCTGGACTTCTCTAATGACAAGAATACCCATTCATATATTCCTTTTTACTTGCTGGTCTGTCTGATACTTCTCTAAATCAGA
>NW_006399790.1:15445271-15483595 GCF_000299155.1 Elephantulus edwardii
CATCCTTACTGTCTCTGAAAATCCACTGGATGGTCAGTTATGGGTCATTTCTGACTCCATGGCAATGAGGGCATGGATCTTGTTGCTTGCACTGAATTTGAGATAAAACGGACTTGTAATTGAGAAGTGGCATTCTTGGTATTCCTGGCCATTGCAGTAAAGTGGAGGGGAAACCGTAATTGAAAAAGTTTCTGAATCTTGTGGAAGGTTCAGTATTGCTTTATTAATTAATTGACACATGACTGAAATCCTTACAGTAGACAAAGCATACATTTTAATCCTTCCTACATCAACTATCAAATTCTACCACCTTTGTATAGTTTCAGTGTTATTATTACAAAGAGGTTAGAAATTGTTTTATTTAAAAAATACTTTTTAAGCACTTTGATGCAAAAAATAAAAAGGTTCAGAGACATATATCTATATTTATATGTCTATCTATGCATATAGCGCAAGAGAAGACCCTCAAAGAGATGTATAATTCTGTTCTACTCTTCTATTAGGGAACTCTTGTGGTTTAGTGGTAAGAAGTTGCACTGCTAAACTAAAGGCAGGTGGCTTGCCCCCGAGAAAAAGAGACAGTCTCCTCTTGTGTGCTTTACAGACTCTTTTAAAAAAACCACAACAGTTTATTTATGAAATTTGAATACATTGTTTTCCAGAACAGATTCTTCCAATTTCCCTCACCCCCCTCCACCCATCAAATTGTACAACTCCATGATTAATCCCTCCCTCCCCCTGTACATCCTCATCCTTCTGGTGGAAGTGGAGAGACTTACAGACTCTTAAAGCTTACTGCAATGTCAGCTCTGAGCTGCTTTCCAACTCGATGACACATTAACAATAGCAGCAACAACCTTCTATCAGCTTGAGTCTCCAACTACTCCTTGTAAAGCTATCCCTTCCTTTAAGGGTAACACCCTTTATTCTTCAGTAACCCATAGATGGTATTTCATATGTATGGTTGCGGCCTTGAATCCTTTTTAATAACTGCTGTTGTTGTTAAGTGCCATTGAGTCGTAGGAGACTCATAGTGACCCTATCAACGAAAGTCCTAGGCCCTTGTGTGACTTTCATCCTTTCTCCAGGTTCATAGTGTTTCCGGAGGCAATCTATTACGGAAGTGGGTGCCACTCCTGCTACCAAGCTTGTTTTAATCAGGGAGCTCCACCAAACACTGTCCACTATGGGGAACCATTATCACATTTGACACATCAGTGTACAGTGTTCAGCTTCACAGCAACCACAAGTTACCTCTGTACAGAAAGTGGACAGACCAGGGCTATATGACCTAGAAGAATGTTTGACCAAAAACTATGAAAAACAGGGCCCTCAGGCCCTACCCTGTTTTATCATTCCAGCTTGTTCCAGAGACGCATAGTTCATCTGGCAAGTCCACTCTGTCAACACTCACTTGTGGCAAAAAGAAAACCACAAGCACCCCAGCGTTCCATACTTGCCTCTCTATTTCCTTAAAACAGGAATAGTGGTGTTGGTAGGGAACAATTATGCTCAGGCTCTGTTTTGGGCAACCAGCTTGTGTTTAGCCCCTGCTATGTGCTATATCAAATATGTGCCAAATCTGAGACATATAAACGGTATAGTTCTCCACACAAGTTTTCAAGACAGACATTTGACCATAGGTTCGGAGAGCTTTAAAACTGTTCATCTTTTTTTGTGCTATTCATTTCTTTGTTCAAACTCAAACTCACTGCAGTTGAGTCAGTTCCAACTCTTACCTCCCCTCCATGGAGTTTCTGGAAGCTGTAGCCCTTAGCAGGAAGAGAGACTGTCCATCTTTGTTCCAAAGATTCACTAGTGGATTTGAGCCTCTAGTAAAACAGCCCAGCCTTTTGCTTAACAGGGCTACACCCTATGACTACAACACCAGTGTTCTGGTGACATCCTATGTGGTGTGTTGTGCTCCTAACCAAAAGGTCTTTGGTTTGAATCCACCAGTAGTTCAGCAGGAGAAAGATAGGAATTCTTTTCCTGTTAAGATTTACATTCTTCAAAACCCATCAAGGGCTGCAATGAGTTGGAATTGAACCATGACAGTGGAATTTTTTTTCTATGAATCTATTATAAGGAAACCACCCAAGAAGCTATTTTTTAAAAAAAAAAAACAAAACCAAATGTGAAGCTATTTCCGGAAATTATTCAAAACAGGAAAAAGAGAATCTCAACTGAAATGTGAAATATAATCACAAAGGCTACAGTGCGTTTTAAAATATCTTACCCATTACAAATGTTTACAAACAGTATTTTAGCATATTAGAAATGTCTTAATATATTGTTGCTGTTGTTAAGTGCCGTTGAGTGGCCTGCTACTCATAGCGACCCTAACTATGTGCTGCAGCTCTGAAGCCTGCCGTGTCCTGAGCCAGTCTCACTGATTCTGACACACCAACACCCATTGCCCCAGTTACTGTATCAATTCATCTCATCCAGAGTCTTCCTCTCCTGCACTGTCCCTCCACCCTTCTGAGTATGATGTCCTTTTCCAAGGACTGGTCTATATAGGAAATAGGCTAAAAAGTATCTACTATCTCAGCAAAATATGTAAAGTACAGACTCAAAGGAAAGATACCAAAACACCAGCACTGGTTTTTACATTTGCTGACTTGAAAGATATTTTTCCCCCTTCTTCTTTACTATTTGTCTGTGTTAGAGACTTTGAGAATGTGGAATATAGAAAGCAATGTAACTTAAAATCTGGATAAAACTATAATTGAAACAAGCTAGGACCTTTATTTATTCAATGAAAAGGGATTAGGAAGAGACCTGGTAATAGATGTCAAGTACTTGAAAAGCAGGGCTCTTCCAATTCCATAGAAAACAGAAGAAGAAGAAGGAAGTAATCAACAGCCAGAGAAATCAAGTTTGGCTAGATGGAAGAATTTTATTGTAGGAGATAAATTGAAAATGAGAACCGCTTATGATGATAAACCATGGTATTTCCTTTTTAGGAGATTTGAAGAGCAACTTTTTTTTGCCTCTGCCTACCAAGATTCAGGAATAATCTGGGCACTTCCTGAAGGCAGACGAGTTGGCTGATTATACTCTTGAAGTCACTTCAAGTCCTTTGATTGCATCATTTGTTCTGTGCTCACAGAGTAGTGCATGGTGTAGCTCTGGCCTCTGAACATTATACCCTTTACTATGGATCATTCTCGAGTCTATTCAAACCCATCTTAATAGTCTTCAGTAAAGCAACTGGAAATGATGCTTATTTTGCTAGTAATCAGGGAGATACACATTTAAATGCTGCCTTTTAAAAAATACTCCATTTATTGACATATTGGTCAAGGTTAGGAAGAAATGTATTCTTTTTATTGTACTTATGCGTATAAAAATTGATGCAGTATTTGACATTAGCCTTCAAAACTTAAAATGCATGTAGCCTTTATCCATATCAAAGAATGGTCCTAGAGAAATGCTAGCAAATGGTCAAAAAGGAGCATGTACAGCTAGAGAAAGCACTGGATATAATGGGAGGGGGGAGTTTGGAAACCATATAAACATCCATTTGTAAAACATGAGTAAACTACAGAACTTCCAGAATATAATACATATAAACACAATATGTTGTTGTGTGCCGTTGAGGCTCTTGTAACACAATAGCTCTGAACTCTGCTCTATCCTGAGCCAATCTCACTGTCTGTGACACACCTACCGTGATTACCCCAGTTATTCTGTCAATCCATCTCATCCAGAATCTTCCTCTCCTGTGCTGCCCCTCTACCCTTCCAAGCATGATGTCCTTCTCCAAGGACTAGTCCTTCCTGGTTTAAAAGAATTAGTTCATTCTTTAAGAATTCAATAATATGTCCTGAAGATCTATTGTAGAGTAATATGCATAATACTAAACCATTCTGAGTCTAACTGGTGGCATCATCTGTAGGGTGTTGTGCTGCTAGCCAAAATGTCACCCATCTGTGGTGGTTAGAATCCACTAGTGATTCCACAGAAGAACGGTGGGTCTCCTGTTAAGATTTACAGTGTCAGAAACCTGATGGAGCGTTCCTATGAGCCGAAATAGATTCAGTGACAGCGATTTTTTTTTGAGCGGGAAATGTTTTTTGAGATTAAATATACCCACAAACCCATTATGTTGTTGTGCTTGTTAGGTGCTGTCAAGTACAACTCAGAGACTCTATGAACAAAAGATCTGAATCTTGTTCTATCCTGCACCATCCTCACACTTCCTGACACACAAGAGGCCACTGCAGCAGCCACTGTGTCAATCCACCTCGCCAATCCTCCACTCTTCCCAGCCAGCATCATGCCCCTCTCTGAGGAATAGCACCTCCTAGCAACATGCCCAAAGTATGAGAGGCAAAGCCTCCTCATTCTTGTCTCCAAAGAGCATTCAGGCTGCACCCTCTCCAAGAAATATCTGTTCATTCTCTTGGCTGCACATGGGATGTTCAGTGCTCTTCTCCAACAACACAGCTCAAAGGCATCAATTCTTTTTCCATCATCCTTTTTCATTGTCCAGGTCTCAGATGCATAGCTAGTAATCACACACCTTAGTCCTCAAACTGACATCACTACTCCTCAATAATTTGGAAAGGTCCCTAACTGCAGCTTTAATGCATCTCCTTATTTCCTGACTGCTCATACCAAAGGGTGAACCAATATATATATGTATATGTAGGTGTAGGTGTATATGTATGTGTACATGTATATATTAATATGAATGCAGAGAAAGCTATCTGCAAAGAATATTTAGCAAGAATATATAATATCTACCACTTGAGAAGGAAATATGATTAGACACTCAAAATTAATTGTTGTGTTATCTGTATTTGAAAGTTTTACATTGAGAATGTATTATTTAATTACTTGTAATAGCATGTAATTAAAGACAAACATAAATAAAAATTAGAGACTAGATATAGAAGCAATGTTTAAAATATATGTCTGTGGCATATCAGAATCACAAAGACTGGGAAGATTAAACCAAACAAAGAGGACTATGAGGGAAGATAATAAACATGGTAGTCACATTTTGTTGTTACTATGTACCATCAAGTAGCCTATGACTCATAGCGAACTTATATGTACATTAGCTCTGAACCCTGTCCTGTCCTGAACCAATCTCATCATCTTTGACAGACTCAATCCCATTTCTCCAGTCACTGAATCAATCCATCTCATTGAGTGTCTTCTGTCCTGTGCTGTCCCTCCACCCTTCCAAGCATAATGTCCTTCTCCAAGGACTGGTCCCTCCTGGCCATGTGCCCCAAGTATACGAGACAGAGCTTCAAAAGCCTTGCTTCCAGGGGGCAGTTTGGTTTCACCCACTCCAGGACAGACCTGGGGTTGGGAAACCCGTAAACAAAAGGGAAAAAACGTAGGAATCAAACTATGGAAAAACTCTTTTGGGTAATAAATGATAACCTGACCTACCAGATATTAAAATGTAGTGTGTTCTAAAACTTAAGTAGGGGAGCTCTGGTGGCCTAGTGGCAAGAAGCTGCACTGCAATCCCAGAGGAGCACGGTTCGAATCCACCAGATGCTCTGCCGGAAAAGGAGGGGCAATCCCCTCCTGTACCAGTCAGATCTGATTTGACGGTACACGCACACGCACGAATAATAAAATTTAAAAAAATTTAAAAAAAAACAACTAAAACTTAAGTAAATACAGAAAGTTGGATCGACCTGAATAGACAGATCATGCAATAAGATATAAAGTCCCGAATGCAATACAAATGTATATAACTATGTGGAATACACTATATCAGTTAACTATTCAATAGATAACCTGAAACCAAAAGATAAACAAATAAACTGGTCTTTTGCTGTCAATTCTGACTTCAGCTACCATATATAATTGTTGTTAGGTCCCCTTGAGTCAAGTGCGACTCAGTGACCCTATGAACAACAGATCTGAACCCTGTCCTACCCTGTGCCATCTCATCATCTCTGACACACTTGAGCTCATTGCTGCAGTCACTGTGTCAATCCATCTCTTCAAGAGTCTTCCTCTCTTTCTCTGACCCTCCACATACAGGATGGAATAAAACTGGGTTTGGAAGCCAGAGTACTTCTAAGGCTGTATTCTTTACATAGGGAGCTTTGATGGCATAGTCCACAGGCAGTTACATTGCTAATTCAAAGGTCATGCCACTCTGGTGCTTCAAATCCTCCAGCAACTCTGAGAGACCAAAAAAAAAAAAGGTTACATCCCATGTGAGTTACAGCTTCCAAAACCCCAGTGGAAGATCAACTATGAGTTGGTTCTGACTTGACGGCGATGAGAATAAACTTTGTGATCATGTCTCTGTCCCATGGAAAGGCTAGTAGACATAAATGGCTAATCCTCCAGTTAACAAAATACTGCTTTAACCACTGCACTACCATTGCTCTTGTGACAGTCCCTTTTCAATTGAAAAACCCTGTACTATACAGTAGAGTCTGGCTCATGGCTGTCCTATAGGACAGAGAAGAGTTTGCCCCATAAAGTTAACAAAGCTATATAAATCTTTGCAGAACCAGACTGCCACATCTTTTTCCCGTGGAGCACTGCTAGTTTGAACTGCCAATGTTTTAATTAGCCACCAAGTACTCTAAACTTCACATCACCAGGCTTTTCAGATAGCTCAAAGAATTAAAAATAAAACCCCAAACACCCTCACTTCGTCTTCCTCCAAATAGCAGTGTGACCAAATCTTTCAGAATAAGAAAGAAAATGATGGGTGGAACAGAAAATTTCTAGATTTTCCCATAATAGGAGAAATTCCCCAGAATAAAGTGCTCCTGGTTCACATATGCTAAGATTTCAGAGTTCTTATATTTTACACTTTTATCTAAAGATTTAACAGGAAGGGGAGATTCTTAGAGAACGGTATGGTTATGAAGGAGACCAGGAAATGTTTTCCCTTAATTATTTAACCTTCTCTTTCTTTTCGTGGACAGCCTCTTGCTTCTTTCAGTGAAGTGATAAAGAAGATCTTTTTGTCTAGGAGTCTCAATGTTTCTTATAGACTCTAAAAGAACTCAGGAGAAAACAATGTGGTGAACTAGTTTCCTTTCTGAGGAGTGGGGGAAACCTACCACCATCATCGTAACAGGAAGAAAAGCTTAATTCAAGTCCCTAAGGAATTTAAAGTAAAAAAAACATGGCAGCAAGATGGAGACCCCTAGGTTTTTGGAACCAATCCAAGCTGAACCAAGAAGGCCCTAATGTAGTCATTCATTGATTTGAGAGATAAGACATGTCAAAGATATTAGAGTTACAACGAGACAAACTACAAGTCAGAGGCTCTCCTGCCAACGTTTACTTGATCATTTGCTGCTAGATATTACTGGCAGAAGGGTCAGAAATACTTACTACCTCTTCCCTGCCCCCTTTCCTCTTTGTTTTATATCTAGTCAATTATCAATTTTCATCTGCTTTATTTCCAGTTACAAAAAAAAACAAATCTCCAGAAAGCCTCCCTTTATTCCACATACACCATTTGCCTCTGTTCAATCTAGTCAGGTGTGAAAATTAGGGAGAGATGATTGGAAACTCATTAGTGTCCCTTTGTCTCAAGCCCACCACCCGCCTCCTTGTCATTCTTATTTCATGACACTGCTAGGGCATTAAGGCAAGATACGAGGCATCTTAACTGCTACTTCAGAGAAGGAAACCTAATTAATAATTAGTAAAGACACTCAAAACTTTGGCACCCCCAAAAAGAATCTTTTTTTTTTATTCAGAGGAACCTCATATTCTGAAGAATCGCTAAGGAGTCTGCATATTCCTCAAGACAATTCTCCTTTGTTACATACTGCTACTGCTTCTTATTCTTCTTCTCTTCCCCCTCCTACTTATCTTCACCTTCCTTCTTCTTATATATTTAGCATTAGATCCAAAGGAAAGAGGACTCCCGATAAATCATCTTGTAGAGCGTCCCTCTTTCAGATGGAAATATCTTTGACAGATACTTTTCAACCTGTTTTCATGTTTTCTGTTTGGCCTCTAGTTCTTTAAGTTTCATATACAGGAAATCTGGTTTATATACATAAAATCTATTATCTATGTGCATTTCTTCCACTTGTCAGTCTATAAATATTTTTCAGACAGCCCTTATGTTTCAGGCACTGTGCTTAGGTGCTAGAGGTAGACCAGTAAGCAGACTGAAAGCAATCCTCTGACTTCATAGAATTCAGCTCTTGGTGGTCTAGTAGGTAAAGTGTCTTCTCTACATACTAGGCCATCTATTCTAATACTATTAGTATATAGTATTATGCTATGCTATGCTATGCTATGCTATGCTATGCTATGCTATGCTATGCTATGCTATGCTACAGTAATATACTGTAGCTCTGGTAGCCTAGTGGCAAGAAGTTGCACTGCAATCCTGAAGGCACGTGGTTTGAGGCCATCAGCTGCTCAGCGGGAGAAGGATGGACAATCTCCTCCCATGTGATTAACCGTCTCTGAAAACCCACTGCAGGGTCAGCTATGGGTCAGTCCCAACTCAAGGGTACACAATAGCAGCAAAAACAACAGTAATATACTATTCCAATACTGTTAGACTGGGTGGTCCAGCATGTCGAGAATGACTTCTAATACTATTTTGAGTACAGCAATGCCCATTTGCTGTACAGAGGTAACTCGTGGTTGCTGTGAAGCTAAACACTGCGACGCTGATGTGTCAAATGTAATTATGGTTCCCCATGGTGGACAGTGTTTGGTGGAGCTCTACAATTAAAACAGACTTGGAAGCAGGAGTGGCATCCCCTTCCAAACTAGCTTGCTTCCGGAAACTCTATGAACTTGGAGAAACGATGAAAGTTATACAAGTGTTCAGCCCTTTTGTTCATAGGGTGGCTATGAGTTGTCTACAACTGGTTGATCCTTAACAACAACAGCAGCAGCAGCAACAGCAGCATAGAGAGACCTCTGTTGGCCTGGTGGATAGAAAGTTATGCTACCGGGCCAAAGGTGGGTGATTTTAATCTGTGGCCCTCAGGCCTGGTTTTAATGGTTTCTGGTCAAACATTCTTCTAAGTAGCATAGTAGTGTCTGCAACAGTGTTCAGGTCTTTCATTCATAGGGTTGCGATGAGTCGTCTATGACTTGACGGCACTTAACAACAGCAACATAGCAATGTCCCCAAGTAAAAGCACTGACTTGCTCGTTGAATATGTTCCTTAAAGTTCTACAGAGGAGCAGGCACTGTAGGACAGGTTCTAAAACATTAATGTGCATCAGACATAAGTGCAGATTTCTGGGCCTCACTGCCAGAGATCCAGATATAAGGAGTCTGAAATATAAGGATCCAAGGAAGCAGAGTTTTTATCCACTTTCCCAGATGATCCTGATGCAGACGAGATGAGGAAAACATGTTTACAATACTGCCTCTTCTCTTCTTTATGACTAACTAGCATCTAATTCTAATTTAAGACCATTAACTTTTTGTTCAGTCTTCTCTGAATACAGAAGTCAGATGCTCAGCATCTTCTTCATCTAAGAAGTCTAGGCACAGTCTAGGAATAGCCATTTTGTGGTTGATTTGGGGCTTTGGTCCATATTAATAACCCGTTGCTGTGCAATCAATCTGAACTAATACATGGTTAATTCAGTCATGGAAGACTGCCAAGAAAATATTCAAGTTGCTGGTGCCATGTTAATAACATTTAAACATGGCCAACGTCTGACAAGTCACAGAAAAGGTAGGGTTCGTTTTGTTTAGTTTTGTTTTGGGTTCTCCCCCCCCCCCTTTATCATGCTTAAATGATGGAATAATACTCTGTGTAATTTCCATTGAAATGGTTTCCGTTTGTGACCCACCAGATGGCCAGTTCAGATTGAGTGTTGGCAGCTAATCACTGCAAGGAATGCTTATTGGCCTCATCCCTAAAAGGAACACAATAATAACACCAACTTCTTTGAGGATGAAATGCGAAAAAGTCTCCTGCTGGGCTCCAGTGGGTGTTCTATAAATATCCTTTTCCTACAGAGTTGATCTAGATTTTTGCAGACATTAATCTGTATCCAAAAGGGTTCAAGTAATTCTGATAGTAGCGTACATGCCACTACTTGAGAAAAGAAGTAAATAAAAAGATAGACTAAGGACAATCTCACTTGGATAATTAATGGAGTCTTGTTGTTTTTCTATTTTGCTTCCTACCTATTAGGTTCAGCAAGATGTTTTGTCTAAAAATAAAGCTATGTACCTTTGTGTGGCATTGCACTTTTCAAAGCTCACTTTACTTCCATTAGTACGTTTGGTACAAGAACCCAGTGAGGAAATGGTATTATTTGCCTGATGAGGAAACCAATGTTCAGAGAGGACAAATGATTTGTTCAAATCCACTCCATTAAATTCTCCAGAGTACGTAGAAAGCTTTATAAGTTAGTATTTAATAATTGCGATTCTGCTTGGGTATGAATAGGTTGGGCGTGGATTTGTGCCCTTGAGTTAAAAATGACTTACTCGTAGCAGACCCTCCAGAGGGTTTCCAGAGACTGTCAATCATGTGGGAGGAGACTGCCCATCTTTGGTTCACAAAGCGTCTGGTGGATTTGAATCACATGCCTTAGAGTTGGCAGCACAAACTCCTTATCACTAGGCCGCCAGAGCTCCCTTGAGTGCAAGTAAGTGTGGTTGAATTTCACAGATTTTTTTTTTTAAATTCAAGATTTGAAGCCAAGTTTGGCTGGCTTGATTGTGTAGGAGCTCCTCTGATGTAGGCATGGAATGCTATTTCAACTAACATATACTTTACCTCTGTGTGCCTTCTCTGTTGACAGCTACACCTATTCTAAAAAGTAAGCATCAATCTTCATGTTATCATCAAGCTGCATTGCTTTCTCCTCCCTTTTGTAGGAGAAATGGAATTATGAATGCTGTAGAGCGTGTGGCTGCTAGACACAACGTGGACTGCTTTATAGTTACGTTCTGGGCTTGTTCCTAGCAAAGGGACCCTGTTTTGTTCATGGCCACAACCTTTATCATAATTTTCCGAAGTGGAGCATTTGACAAATGCATTAAGCAAACAAGAACATGCACATAAGAGATTCCTCACACTGTGCCCTGATGGATAGATTTAGAACCATTTGGGCTCAATCACCTCATTCATTATTTCTTGCATCTGTCCTTTCAACTCTATTGATTATAAAGCGTCTACCCCTGTACAGCCAGTTCTGTTCTCGCCCATTTAAGATGTGCACCACTAGTCCCTATTTTTGGTTCTGCCTTCTGGTTACCACTCAACACTGTTAAAGTGCTCTCTGGGTAATCTCCCTTCAAGCTTGAGTTAACCCTGGTTCCGTTTCTCCTGTACGCCATCCCCTGGGCAGCCAGCCTGTGCAGTCTAGCCTAGTTTTACATGCATGACCTGTAAGTGGAAGAATAGGAAGTTGTTTTCATGGGCCACCAATAATAGCACTCAGCTTCTTAAGTACAACAGTCCATGTCATGGCTGATTTTCTGGATTTCCTTCAACCCTACACACTAGATTATCAAGAGAGAACCTTGTGGAAAGATTGCATTCTTTATATGTACATAATCAGTTTTTATTGTTGTTACATGCTGTCAAGTGGGAACCAACTCATAGCTGATGCTCTGGCATCTTTTCAGGGGTTTTAAACTTCATGGGAGGAGTGAGCCCACTGCTCTCCCACAGAGCTGTTGGTGGATTTGAACCTCAGCAGGACAGCTCCTTTCCCACAAGGTCACCAGAGACCCATATAAAAGGGATATGCAGGGCCATACGTTACATTTGTGGAGCCAAGGACAAGAATACAAACAGGTACACATCTCTTTACCTCACATGCTAAACTTTATGCACATATACAGCTATGATTGGCTTGACTCCACAATCAACACTCTTGGTACCAGCAGCCAGGAATTCAAAAGATGAATTGCATTGGGAAAATCCACTGTCAGGGACCTCGCCAGAGTACTGGAGAACAATGACATCAGTCTGGAGACTAAGGTGCACCTGATCCAGGCCATGATCTTCTCAGTTACTTGCTAAGTGTCAGAAAGTTGGACAGTGAAAGAAGGAGAGTTGATGTCTTTGAGCTGAGGTGCTGGGGAAGCATATTGAATATACTATCGCCTGCTAGGGGAACAAACAGGTTCATCCTAGAGAGAGTGATACCAGGCTGCTCCTTGGAAGCAAAGATTCTGAAGCTCTTTCTGACATACTTTGGGCATGTTACCAGGAGGGACCAGTCCTAGAAGAGGGATATCATGCTTGGGAGTGTGGAGGGACAGCGCAAGAGAGGAAGTTCCTGGCATGAGATGGATTGAGTCAGTTACTGGGGTAATGGGGCTGGATGTGTCGGAGACAATGAGATTGGCTCAGGATACAGCAAGTTTCAGAGCTGTTGTACAAAGGGTCGCTACGAGTCTTAAGTGACTCAATGGCACTTAACAACAAGAACAACATGCTTGGACATAACAACCAAATCTATCTACATACCACATTTCACTCCAACTCCATTAAAAGAGTATCCATTGCCCACCACGGAAGGCTACAGTAGTTAGGTGTCAATGAGTTGCCTCCAGATCATAGCGACCCAATAAACAAGGTGTCTGAACCGTGCTCTGTCTGGCACCATCATCATAATCTTCAATATGCTCGAGCCCCATTGTTGGGGTCACTGTATCAGTTCATCTTGTTGGGGGGTCTTCTCTTTCTCTGACCCTCCACATTACCCAGCATGATGTCCTTTTCCGAGGACTGGCCCCCCTGACAACATACCCGAAGTATGTGAGACAAGAGTTTCACTAACCTTGCCTCTAAGGATCACTGTGGTTGCATATTGGCAACACCAACCAGACAGGGCAAAAAATCACACTGCGAAATGGGTTTGATGTCGTATATACAGGGATCCTATAGTTCCTATTTAAGCAGGGAGTAAAGAGTCTTAACAAAGAGGTGGATGGAGTGTAAACCGCTATTAGCTATAGACCACTGAATTTCTCATTCCAGGAAAGTTAATTTCAGGAAGGTATTTTGGGACCATTTGAAATGGCTTAAGGAAGATCTTTGTCGCTCAAGTATAAGAAGCCATGTTTACAAAGGAGGTTAAATGTTGGGCTGCTAACTGAAAGGTTAGCAGTTCAAACCCACTACCCACACTCTATAGAAGAAAAATGAGGCAGTCTCCTCTTGTTAAAATTTATAGCCTCTGAAATCTGATGTAGGGTCATTGTGAATTGGAAGTCAACTTCAAGGCTTCAAGGCTTCAAGTTTTGGTTTGGAGCAGCAATACTAGAGGCAGAAATAGTGTAGTGTCTTGAAGTTTCATTATCTTTAAATTAAAGCCCTACCACCTAGTGCTATAGGAAAAATATTGAAAGATTACAGATGACATATTGTCAGGCAGTGATAGAAATTAAATAGAGGATGAGATGAGCAGATTTAAAGATTATAAGAGTAATTTGAAGAATGAAATATTTTATGGTCATCTGACCCATATTATAATTGGCTCTCCTGTTTCCTTTTAATTCTATGTCCCTGTGCTACCTGAATTTTTCAAGGGCACATGATTTTTTAAGTGTTTTATCAAATATTTTTAAACTAAGATGATACCCTCCTTCCTTTACTTTATTTGAAAAATAAGTTTGACTTTCATATACATTAAAATCAGATATACTTGACTCACCAAGTGTCTCTCCAGAATTTTCTCAACATCATTTATACTCTTTGTGTTTTCTGTCCCCAGTACAGGAAATAGGTAAAGTTCAAGGTGATTATACCTGACTTGAGATATTATGATGAGTTGGAAAGTGCTTTGTAAAAATATAAATCTCAAGATGACTATCAGTTGTAGATGATCTCTGCAGGCAGCATCTTTGTGTAGCAATCTTGTTTCAAATAGTAGTTGTCATTCTACAACAAAAAGAAGTGGGGGTGGGGGGATGTAGCATTCAGTCAATAGAATGGATTGTAGATTCCATTCTAGAAAGTACATTGGAAGACTGCCAATTGATTTATTAATCTGCAAGATGATCACTGCATATGTGCTATATGTTCAGAGTTTTTTCATTTATATGTGAACACAAAATTTATGTGTAAACAGGCAGGAGATAAATTCACAGATAAGGTCAGTGGGTGAACAGATAAATAAAAGGGATGGATAGAGGGTTGGAAGGTAGGAAGACAGACATATTTTACTATAAAATAGAGACGTTTGGGGAAATACATCTTCCTCTGCTTAATCTAGAGGTACAGGCAACCAGATTTAATCTGTGATCAACTGTCATTTTCAAATACACAGAACAACAACAATGACAACAAACACTTCTTTCTTGGGAATTTGCTGTTGGGTAACAAATGTTGGCAAGCATATTGCTATTCTCAACTTCCATTGGGAATGGATGACATCACAGAAAGGATCATTCAGGATTCAGTTCCTAAGTACACCTTTGATATAAATGATTCCAGATCAAAATAGTGTTCAAAGCTGGCAGATTTCAACCTTTGCAGCATTCCACCTAACTTACTTGAAGACTATATCAGATGTCTCCTATTGGTAAGTGTGACTTATCCCAATAGAGATCCTCAGTTTGAGGTGGTTATCAGAATGGGATAGCAGAATGTTTATAGTTTGGAAAAGCTTTCCCCAACTACTTTTGATATGCCCTGCAAAACACACATACATACCCACACAGACAAGCACACGATTTTTGAGATCCGTTTTCTAACAATCTTTATTCTATGTCTAAACTAGCAACCCTGAAATATATATACACTTTGATTTTTCTGTCTTGATTGAAAATGTTTTTCATAAAAGCTTATGACACCGAATGACCTTTCTCATATTCAAAAGGATCATTTTCCTTCCAGCCACAATCCAATAAAAGAATTTTTGTTTTCTGAGCATACCGTGTTTTAAAATTCAGCTAGGCTGAAACTTACAGACATATTATATTAATACATTTACTCTTGCATGCAAGGCAAGTTGCTTAGTGGTAAGAGGCAGCTGTGGAGTTCAAAATGAATCTAAAAATGTGTACCTCCTTTAGAAATTAGCTTCCAAACCATGCTGTGCACTTGAGACTTAGCATTCATTACGGGTAACATTATGTGCACCTAATACATTGTGACATGAAAAGTCACAATATTCTTGAAGATTCTTTGTATCACAGTGGGAGACCCAAAGTCTAGTGAGTAGAACAAGAGACAAAGAATGAAGCATTGTATGATGTGTTCCCATTTTAGGTTCTATTTTATCTCATGACCCTGAAAAGAGATGACTGGCTCTCTTATCTTTGTTATAAAGATACATATTCTGTGTGCTTACTTTCCATGTATATTTGGGGTACTTCACTGAATCCTGACGTTCATGAAAGGTGCCTCAGGTGCTATCAAAGGTGCAAAGACGATGTTAAGTGGTTTTGAACCTCCTCACTACTTTGTATCTATTTTATATAGCGGGGCTTTAAACAACATTTAGTTTTTCTTTGTCTGATTATATATTTATTTTATTTTTGTTAAAAATACACACAGCAGCACATACACCAATCCACAGTTGTTGTTTTTGTTAAGTGCCGTTGAGTTGTAGGTGACTCACAGCGACCCTATGAACGAAAGTCCTCGACCCTTGTGTGATTTTCATCCTCTCTCAGGTTCATAGGGTTTCCAGAGGCAAACTGTTATGGAAGTGGATGCCACTCCTGCTGTCAAGCTTGTTTTAATAGGGGAACTCCACCAAACAATGTCCACTATGGGTAACCATTATCGCATTTGACACATCAGTGTACAGTGTTCAGCCTCACAGTAACCATGAGTTACCTCTGTACAGCAAGTGGACAGACCAGGGCTATACGACCTACGAGAATGTTTCACCAAAAACAATTAAAGGCAGGCCTGAGGGCCACAGAGTAGTGTCACCCACCTTTGGCTCGGGAGCATGACTTTCTGTCCACTAGGCCAACTGAGCTCTCTCTGTGTTGTGTATATTTGTTGTTGTTGTTGTGTATGGTCACATTGGAACCAACCCAAAGCTGATGTTTCAGTGGATTTTTAAAAAATTATTATTATTAATTTTAATGAACATTTACAGAGACTTTGGATTTCCATTCATTCATAGTTGCACTTTTCTCCTGCCCGGCCCTCCCCCTCAATACACTCTTCTCTTAGAAAAGTAAAATGCTTTCATTTTTATGCAATCCCTCAAGTCCACTGCATTCATTCTGGACTCCTGTCATGACAATAATACCTAATAATATATCGCTTTTCGGTGGATCTTTAGAAGCAGTAAATCTCATAGGAAGAGATTGCCCATCCTTTACACACAGAGCAGCTGCCGGTCTTGAACCATGTGCCATTGGGATTGCAGTGCAGCTTCTTACCATGTGTATGTTTAGTGACACTGAATCCTATCCTTCAAGTTAGGTAGTCATCTTCCACCATTCCTTTTCTGAGTTGATGCGGCTCATCCATGAACATAAATTCATTGCTCCTTCTGTTTCCTGTTTAATCTTTTAAGTTGCTGTTGTCCATTTGAGCACATATACATAGTTCATGTACAAAGAGAATAATGGTCAAGGCAGACTTTTTAACCAGTTAAGCAGAGCAATCTTTAAAAAAAAACCAAACTACTATGTATACGAATAAAGCACAATTTATGAGACTAATTATAAACATACCAATAAAAATATGGATGGAAGTAAAAAATTTACTTGTGATGTGACTTAAAAAAAAAAAGATTTCCAAATGTTGGGGTTTTTGTTTGTTTAAGATTTAAGGATTATTTTAGGTTAATAGTTGCAGGGTTTCATCCATCCTTGTTGGCTCCAGAAAGTCTGGAGTTAATGAAACTTTTAAATTCTGTCCTTCATTTCCCCTCTTTTAATAAGAACTCTTCTAGGGAAACTTTGATCAAAATGTTCCCTAATAGTAGCCAGGTACTATTCGGTTCTTCTGGTTTCATCAAAGGAAGTAGTTGTTCATGGAAAAAAAGTGGCAATGCACCCACCCCATCTCTTCCTCCATTCGTTGCTTCTTTTCTTCTGCTGATCCCACTGAATAAAGACCAAGATTTCGTATGGATAGAGACTGAAGGTGGCATCATGACTGTCCAAGGTTCCAGTTGTTTTCTCCTTGTGGTTAGATATGCCAGTGTGGCTTGCTTGGGCCCAAGAAATGTGTGCCTTTTATGAGTGGCAGTGTTTAAGAGCCAGTACACGATTCTCCAAATTCCTTTCTGTATCCTTGGGGGAATCCTAAAATCTTCATATGGAAGTAGCAGTGTTCTAAATGATGATGAGAACACTACTTTTCACAGTTGAACTGGACCTGGAACCTGAATGAGAATTGGTCTTTTGTTTCCAACCTCTGAGAGCTGGATATCAGGTGAGATCAGTTGTTACCTAACCTAATCTACACAGCTTAGTTTAAAAGCGTCCTTTGAAAAGTTACGGCTAAGGTGGAATGAGTCTTGAAGCTTAAGCATCTGGATCTGGTTCCAGCTCTGATACTACATGATTCTGTGACTTAAGTCAGGTAGCCCAGGTCAACTCAGCCTGAGTTTCCTCCTCTGGAAGGTAGAAATCAGTAAGCTGCGTGCTTCATTGCATGTTTAGGCAGTAAAATGTTATAAGAGCGTTTTTTTCAGCTCTAGTAATATTTAAGACACTCTATCCAATATCCACAGTCAACACTCTTGGCACCAGTAGCCAGGAAATTAAAAGACATATTGTGATGGGAAAGTCTGCTGTTAGGGACCTCTCCAAAGTACTGAAGAGCAATGATGTCACTCTGGAGGCTAAGGTGCTCCTCATATAGGCTATGTGTCGCTTGTTATGTGTCAGAGAATTGGACGGTGACTAGAAAGGATAGAAGAAGAATTTATGTCTTTGAGCTGTGGTGCTGGAGAAGAGTATTGAATATACCATGGACTGCTAAGAATATGAACAGGTTTGTCCTGGAGAGGGTGAAGCCAGGCTGGTCCTTGGAGGCAAGGATTCTGAAGCTTCATCTGACATACTTTGGACATGTTGCAAGGAGGGACCCTTGGAAAGGGACATCATGCTTGGGAGGGTGGAGGGACAGAGAAAGAGAGGAAGACTCTCAATGAGATGGGTTGATTCAGTGACTGGGGTAATCAGGGTGGGTGTGTTGGACACTGAGATTGGCACAGGACAGAGCAGGGTTTAGGGCTGTTGTATATAGAGTTGCTATGAGTTGCAAGTGACTCTACACCACAAAACAACAAAAACAGCAACCAATATCTGTCCCCGGAAATTTTGACGAAAGGAAGGCCAAAATGCCAAAATTTTCGATTTCTCTCCCAGGTGCCTAAGTATCCCCCCTAGTAGAAAAGATGTGTGTGAAATCATCCCTTATCAAGTCCATTAGTACACCCTCATCTCAGTGATTTATTAGTTTACTCAGAATGTGTCAAAAAATAATATTCCTATTGAGATCAAGAAATAATATTCCTATTGAGATTTGTATACACACCTAATAGGGTGTAAGATAGGGCGTTCTAGCAGCATTGGCTGAAGACTCTTGCACTGCTAACCAAAAAGCTGTGTACCTAGTTGTTTGAATCTTCCAGTTTCTCTGAGGAAGAAGATGGGAAATAGGCTTCTGTTATGATTTAGGCTTTGGAAAGCTAATGGAGGGTCACTATGAGTCAGAGGAAGAAATGTGGTATGTATGTATTTATCTATTTATTCATTCATTTCTTCTAAAGGCAAAATTTAAAAAGACTGTTAGCAAAATACTAAGGGAGAATTCATGCCCTTTCCTGTATTCTAGAAACCACTTAATACAGCATAGATTCCAAGGACAATAGAGTTTGGACATTTAAAATTCACATTCCGTTTAGAGTGATGGCATGTGTTTCAACTCACTGAGCTGTATTCAAGGAGGCCAGGTGGAATAGTGCATTTGGTGATCAACTGCTGACACAAAGATAAGCTGTTCAAATCCAAGAAGATTTGAAAATGGAAAAAAAGATAAGCAGTCTTTTCCAGGAAAGATTCACAGTTTCTGAAACTTAAAGAGAACTGTCACGAGTTGGAATTGACTTAAAAGGGAGTGGTAAACTGTATTCATTGGTGGTGGTGGTTAATGTGCCGTGGAGTTGCTTGTGACTCATGGCAACCCTATGTACAATAACTCTGAACCATTCCATATTCTCAGCCAGTCTCACTAACACCAACACACCTAATTCCACTGTCCCAGTTACCACGTCAATCCATCTCAGGGTCTTCCTCTCCTGCACTGTCCCTCCACCCTTCCAAGCATGATAGCATTCTTCAAGGACTGGTCCCTCCTGGCCACATGCCCGAAGTATGTGAGATAGAGCTTCAAAATCATAGCCTTCAAGGAGAAGCTTGGTTTCACTGTCTCCAACACAGACCTATTCGTTCAACACTCTTCTCCAGCACCACAACTCCTAGGCATCAATTCAATTCTTCTGTCATCTTTAGTCATTGTGCAGCTGTCCGATGCATAGCCAGTAATTGCAAAGACCATGGACTAGATCAGGTGCACCTTGGTCTCTAGACTGACTTCATTGTTTCTCAGTACTCTGGAATTGTCCCTGACAGCAGATTTACCTAACTCATCTTTTGATTTCCTGATTACTGGTATCAAGAGTGTTGGTTGTGAAGCTGAGCAAGCTGAAATTGTTAACAATCTTCATCTCTTCTCCATCTACCATGGTGCTGCCAATTAGTCCAGTGATGAGAATCTTTGTCTTATTGTATGTTAAGAAAATCTTTTTTCCTCTATTCATTTCTAAATGCATCCAATGCCTTGAACATTATATGCTATCAGCCTTTTTAAGGTGTTTTGCTAAATTGCCATAAAATTTTGATTAAACTTTTCTGGATCTCTTTTACCCAGTTACCAAGATGGAAATGGCTACCCAGCACCTCTCTGCTTAATGTGATGATTTTCATCTGTGTTAAGTTGTACTCCTTAGAAAAATTCATGAGCTGTTGTGAGAGAAGAAGATGTTGCTTATAAATTGATTATAGGAAATATTGATTATTATCTTCTGATCGCCCCCGGTGATCACAACATGGTACTTACTAGGATTATTGGTTTGGCCTAGACTGCCCTTGGCTAATTTGAGGCCAAAATCTTAGTCTGGAATTTTAATATCTACATCCAACAGTTTGTGACTAGGGATGATAGAGAATTGATGCCTTTGAGCTGTGGTACTGGAGAAGAGTGTTGAATAAACTATGGACTGCCAGGAGAACAAACAGGTTTGTCCTGGAGAGGGTGAAGCCAGGCTGGTCCTTGGAGGCAAGGATTCTGAAGCTTCGTCTGACATACTTTGGACATGTTGCAAGGCGGGATCAGTCTTTGGAGAGGGGCATCATGCTTGGGAGGGTGGAGGGACAGCACAGGAGAGGAAGTCCCTCAATGAGATGGATTGATTCAGTGACTGGGGTAATGGGGATAGGTGTGTCAGAGACAACAAGGTTGGCTCAGGATAGAGCAGGATTCAGAATTTTTGTATGTAGGGCCACCATGAGTCGCAAGTGACTCGACAGCACATAACACCAATGATGACAACAACTTCCAACAGTGACTTCATATTTACAGCAATAGCTGTGCACTTCTTCCCTTACCTTCATGGTTCCTTGGCTTTAGGCATCAATGTTATATTCAAAGGTCATAATCCTTAGGGACAATGTTGCTTTTTCCTATACACTACTCACAGCTCCTGAGCTGTAGATTTCCACAACATTCTACTCCAGTGAGGGCTATCAAGGGTTATATGAGCATAAGGTGTAGGCAAGTCTGGTAAGGAGCTGTGCTACCAATCCAAAGGTACGTGGCTCAAATCCACCAACTGCTTCATGGGAGAAAGATAGCCAATCTGATCTTATGCAATTATCCTGCCTCTGAAAACCTGCTGGAGGGTCAACTATGAATTGGTTCCAACTTAAAGGTACACAGTAACAATAACAACAAGAAATTTGGATTAAGCATTTTGAAAGGCTTGTTGGCTACAACTTCAGGATTTGGCAAATACGGTTTTATAGTTTTTCTTGCAGAATGCCTTGCTCAAAACAAACAAACAAACAAACAAACAAAAAACCCCAAGAAACCTTTTAGATACATATTAGGGGGAAGGAATGGAAAGAACAGCACGGTTTCAAGAATCTGCAAATTCATCTCCTCTAAATGCTTAATTTTTAAAATGTTGATCTTGCCTGGGGGAAACTTTTATTATTCAACGTTTATGGCAATCTTATTTTCCACCCTATGAAATTAAGCTTTTTTTCCATTTATTGTAAACTATTTTACACAATACCCTTATTTTATCTGCCAGCTTGTACAATCTCTGTGCCTTAGGAGGGGATGGGGAAGACGAGTTCTACTAAAAAACCCCTTGTGTGTTGGCCACTGTATTTCCACTTCACACCCATATCATGGTTGGGTAAACAAAGTTATACCCAAGGGCGAATGAGCGAATGAGTACTCCTTTTCAGTAGTATCAATTTCCAGAACTTTGTCCCCCATGAAATGAAATATCTGTTAGTATGTTTACCAGTCTAACTCATAAGATTGGAGTGATTCCATTATTTTTTTGCACTGCAAAAAAAAAAATAATACTGTTTTAAACCAGAGTGAAATCAATATGAGTGTGTATTTTTATAAACAAATTGGATTTAGCTCAAAGAGAATATTCTTCATTGGAGCAGAAATAAATCTGGGAGGAAAATCTTATAAAGCATTCTAAAATGGAAAAAAAAAAATCAGCCGTTTACCCTTCCTGATGCTTCGGTCCTTTCCCCTGACTATTAATCTGTGTTCAGTCCTCCCTGTCTGAGTGAAGATTTCTTTTCTGCTCAAAGCAGATCAATGTTTGCACAAATTAGGACTGGAGATAACATCATGAGCGTGCAAATGCCTTCTTTAGATTTAAATGACACAATAGCATTCCATTCAGCTCTTTGGGAAGCAGCACAAACTGAAGAACAAAACAGCCAGCGAGGCTCCTGACAGCAGTGCGCTTACTGTAAAGCACAGAAGCTCTTTTTCTTGGAGCACTTAATGCTTCAGAAACATCCCACCAGATGGGGTAGGATTATTTCCAGAAAGCAATTAAGGCAGTTACTGGAGCGATGGCAAGGCATCACTGTGAGTAAGCAAATAGCGAAGTTGCAGCCCCTCAACTTGTACTAGTTTTCATTTGATTTGGTTAAAGCTGAAGTTCTGAGATAATGAATATGGCTTTGGAAAGCTGAAAAGTGATGGATATTAACTCAGAATGTGGACTTCCCATGCATGAGGCAGAGTGCAGCTTATTCCCGAAATAATTTCACAAGCACTCAGCTAAAACTAAAGACAGTGTTCCCTGGCTGCCTTATCCTACAAACAAGAGCATTTCACTAATAAAATCCCATAGCATTGGTTTCTGGGCTCCCCACACAGGAAGTGCTCACTAAGTGTTGGTCCACTGATGCTGCTCAGTTGATTCACTTTTAGGCTTTAATCTACCACCGTCATCGCTGCCACCCGACCCTCACCCACACCTGCTGCTCCCTCTTCCCCTTGTCTGCAGATGCAACACTACTCTCCAGTTGTTCAGGACACAGGCCTAGATGTCATTATCTTGCATATCTACATCCAATCTATTAGGAAGCGTTACTGAGTCTTCTGTCAAAATAAATTGAGAATCTAACCACTTTTCCACACGTAAGCTGCCACCATCTTGGCCCTTGGCCACTATCATCTTTTGCGAATTTTCACAAATAGCCTCTTAACTGTGTCTTATCTCATGCCCTCAGAGTGAATCCTCAAATGATAGCTAGAATGATCCTTTGGAAGTCAGATCATGTCACCCTTCTGCTTCAAACTTTCTATTGTTTTCCCATCTCACTCAGAGTAAAAGCCAATGTCATTGCCATGGTCTACAGGCCCTCTAAATATCTGCTGTTTCTACCCCCATGACCTCTGTCACCTATCTCTAGCATCTCTTTCTATCTCTGTCATCTATCTCTGTTGTGGCCATTCCCTCCCTCCTTCATTCACTCTGCGCTTGTGACATATTCTGGAATCTGAACTCCTCATATTTTTCAACCCTCTGGGCATGCTCCAAATTCAGGAGCTGTCTACTTGCTACTCCTTCTCCCTGGGACACTTTCCCCACATTGCTGCGAGAATCTCATACTCCTTTCAGGTCTTTACTCAGCTGATATGTTATTAGAGAAGCTTTCTCTGACATTGCTCTAGGGAGCTCTGTTGGCCTAGTGTTAAGGAGCTGCACTGCACTGCAATCCCAAAGGCATGTGGTTCAAATCCACCAGCTGCTCGGCAGGAGAAGGATGAATATAGCCTGTTCTCATACCATTTACTGTCTCTGAAAAGCCACTGAAAGGTCAGCTGTTGGTCAGTTCTGACTCACTGCCAAGTAGCAGCAATAACATCTTCTATCACTCTGCATCCCTTCACCCTGCTTTAATTTCTTTCATAATGTTGTTGTTATTGATGATTGCCTTCTAGTCCAACATGACTTATAGCGACCCTATGAACAAAAGGCCTGAAGCCCCTCTACAACTGTATACATTTATCAAAGTTCATAGAGTTTCAGGAGGCATGTTGTTTAGAAAGTGGATGCCACTCCTGCTTCGAAATAGTTATCCCATGTTCATGAAATACTGCATATTCCTTTCTTTCTTGTCTCACACACATATACGTAATTGCAAACTGATACATGCTAAATGCCAAATTGTGAAATCCATGAAAGTAGAAATTATGCCTGTTGTGTTCGTTCGTGTTCCTTCAGTGCCTGACCAGTACAAAGCACATCACAGTTACCTAATGAGTATTTATCATCAAGTAAATCTACTAGGAAACCAGAACTCTCACCATTTTCCTTAATTCTCTGTTATGCCCTCTTTCCTCCTCTTCCTCTTGCTGAGTGACACCTTGTTGATGGTTACTGCTATGCGTCTTTTTTAATCATCATGAAACATATTCTCTTCATGATTCTAAACAAGAAAACTAAAGCTCCAAGAGTAGTTATTTGCCCAAGAATGCACACTTAGACCAGAACTAACATCTAAACCCAGGTTCATTTGCTTCCATACTTGACGCCCATTACATGGTTCCAAACCTAGTGACTTCTTTAGATTATTTTCTTGTCTTATTTTCCCCTCTCCTACTCTCTCCCTGGCAGCTGTTAAATTCATAAAATCCAAGCATAATGGGTCCAGTTGGATCTGAGGCATTGAATCATTCTTACTCCCCTTACTCCCTCCTTTCTTCCTCCCAACTCCCACTTTTAGCATTTGGTGAAACTGAAGTGCAGAAAGATTGACTTGTCCAGGGTGGTGTGGGCATAAGTGGTAAAACAAGGACAGGACTCCAGGTTTTCTTATGTCCAGAGGTAACTCGTGTTGTTGTGATGCTAAACACTGTGACACTAATGTGTCAAATGTGATAATGGTTACCTGTGGTGGACAATGTTTGGTGGAGCTCCCTGATTAAAATAAGCTTGGAAGCAGGAGTGGCATCCCTTTCTGAAACAGCTTGCCTCTGGAAACCTTATGAACTTGGAGAAACTATGCAAGTTATACAAGTGTTCAGATCTTTCATTCATAGGGTTGCTATGAGTCATCTATGACTTGACAGCATTTAACAACAACAACAACATACTAAGTGGACTTCCTACCTGTTATTTAACAACTAACAGGATAGTGTGGATCTACTAAAAAGCAATTGAGGTTAAAAAGATAATAAAAGTCCTTAGAAAGATAGGGGAAAATGGAAGAATACCAGAAAAAAATTCCCTCATGTAGTTCTATGGCACTTAACAACAATAACATCAACAGAGAGAGAGAGAGATCAGCTGGCCCAGTGAAGAGAAAACAATGTGACCAAGATAAAGGTGCACGACTTTTAGTCTGTGGCCCTCCGGCCAGTCTTTCACTGTTTTTGTTCAGACATTCCTCTAGATTGTATAGCCCTGGTGTACAAGTTGCCGTCCCGCGGTCACTTGTGGTTGCTGTGAGGCTGAACACTGTGACACGGATGTGTCAAATGCGTTAATGGTTGGCTACCCAATGCGGACTGAGAGTGGGGCAGAGCTCCCCAATTAAACAATCTTGGAAGGAGGAGTGGCATCCACTTCCATAATAGCTTGCCTCCGGAAACCCTATGAACCTGGAGAGAGGATGAAAGGCACCCAAGCGTTAAGGACTCTCCTTCATAGGGTCGCTATGAGTCACCTGTGACTCGACGGCACTTAACAACAACAGATTTATTGACGAGAGTTGACTCTAGACGGTTTTGATTCTTAAAAGCAGTAGCTGCAACATACTTCTGGGTTCCATTCTTCTCTTTTGACAAAAGTTAGGTTAATTGAATCAGCTTAGTCAGAAAGTCAGAAAGAGGCAGCCCTCCTCTCTCCCAAATCATTGTGTTTCGATTTTTAGAATATATTAAAAATAGAGAAAAGATTGCTGAAGGACAAAGTCTTGGACCTCACCCCATACTCGGATTCAGAGGATCTGGTTTATGCTCCCACTAATCTACATTTTTAACTGGATCTCAAGCAGGTGGTCTTTGGACCGTATTTTTCAAAACCCTATGCAGCCCAAACACACCAGGTTTAGAAGAACAACATATGGTCTTGCTTCAAAGGTGCCACAGTAATATTTTTTAAAGAAGCAAAATATCACATTACTTTCTTTAGAAAGCTTGGAGAAAATGGAATTGTCATTTCAATACTGAAAATAACTTGGAGTGGTTTCCAAACTTCAGGTTTTAATACACTCTGCTACAGTAAGAATTCAACTTTTCAAGTCAGCAATAGTAACACAGATTGGGGGGAGGAGGAGTGTACTGGGTTTGATATATGATGACTAAAATATGTATGCTAATTAAAAGCCTCACACTTAATGGAAACTGTGCATTTATTAATGATGCATGACGTTGGCATTCCAAAGGAACAGTAGATCATGTTCCATATTATCCATTGCATTGTGTTACAGTAAATACTCCAAGGATTAATAATGTTTCATTATGGGAAAATCGAGTTTAAAATCATTCTTAGGTTACTGGACATCAACCCTCAGAGGCTGGAAGCACAGATAATATTAAGAAAAGCAAACAGCAGTGAAGACAAATTGGCAAAGCAAAAGCAGTAAAATATTTATGTTAGGTAACACTACTTTCCATGTTGGATAGAGATACTGGAGATTAGAACATGGAATGTGTGCCCAAAGCTTGCCAACAAGTCCCTTGCCTGTTGACTCCATATATAGAGCAGACTATCCCATATATCACACCTCAAGTTATTTGGGGAATAAACCAAAGGGGAAAAAAGGTGGTTTCTGTGTGATTTTTAAGATAAAACTTTCTGTTGGACCTTGAAAAGGAGGAAAATGTTCTTATACACAGATAGCAGGCTAGTCAGAAGTTGTAAAATCCACCATCTTTGCTGTCTCTACTGAGAGAAAAGCCCATCCAGTATGGCAAACGTGGTTATGGACCTTTAGAGAAAATTCTAGAAAACTTGACCTATAGAACAATTTTCCAAAATGCAGCCTCCTCTTTTTGGTTGGATTCTAATTGATTTTTCTAAGAAAATTTAGAGTCTGTCACTTTGACTTCACAGAGTCCCTGGGGCTCTATCCTCAGGGCTTTGCAAAGAGTTCTTTATTGAAAACCTACTATTAGCCCTAAATGGGATCCCATCTTTGCCTTGGAGCTAAAGGTGTTCTCAAGAAATTGGAAGGTCACGAGGGGGAGGAATAAAGAAGGAGAATAACATCCACTGGATATGTGCTCTTCAGTGTGCTGAACACTTTAATCAATGTTACATCTTTTCAGAATCTTAGGGGGCAATGAGTTTATGTTGATGAGGGAGGAAGGAACAGCTTAAAAAAGAAGGGTAAAAATTGTTGTACAACTCAAAGAATGTAATTAATGTCACTGGCGCATGTAGACACTGTTGAATTATGTGCCCGTTTTACTTTGTGTACTCTCAACACCTGAACCAATAAGTTCGTGATAGGGAACCAATTGATGTCGTTAAGGATTTCATTTTACTTGGATCCACAATGAACACCCATAATAGCAGCAGTCAGGAAAACAAAAGACATATTGCATAGGGAAAACCTGCTGTCGAACACCTCTGTGAAGTGCCATGGAATAAAGACATCAGTTTAAAGAGTAAGATGTGGCGGACCCAAGCCATGGTATGTTCAGTTGATTCCTGTGCAAACAAATATTGGGCAATGAATAAGGAAGACTCAAGAATAATTGATACCTTTAAATTGTGGTGAAGAAGAATATTGAATATCCCATGGACTGCCAAAAGAACACAAATATTTGTGTTGGAGGAAGAGCAATCAGGGTGTTTCTTAGAGGCAAGGATGGTGAAATTTCGTCTCATATGCTTTGAGCATGTTGTCAAGAAGTGCTAGTCCTTAGAAAAACACATCATACTGGAAAGGATGGAGGGTCAATGAAAAACAGTAGGTTTGAGCATGGTGGAGATCCTGAGGATGGCACAGCATAGGGCAAGGCTTTGCTTGGCTTTTCTTTATTTGTAGGGCTTCTATGAATTGGAGTTGACGAAACACCACCTCTGGTGGCCTAGTGGTAAGAAACTGCACTGCGATCCCAAAGGCATGCAGTTCGAATCCACAAGCTGCACCACAAGAGAAGGATGGGGAGTCTCCTTCCCTGTGATTGCCTCTGAAAACCTGCTGGAGGGTCAGCTATGGGTCAGTTCCAACTGGATGGTACTCAACCACAAAAAACTAATAACAAAATATAGTAATAACAAAATAATAAAAAAATAACAAAAACTCCAAAGAAATGAAGAGCAGTGATGTCAGTCTAGAGACCAAGGCGCACCTGATCCAGGCCATGGTCTTTGCAATTACTTGCTATGCCTCTGAGACTTGGAGGGACAGCGTAAGAGAGGAAGACCCTGGATGAGATTGGCTCAGTGACTGGGATAATGGAGGTAGGTGTGTCAGAGACAGTGAGATTGGCACAGAATACAGAAGGGTTCAGAGCTGTTGTGCATAGGGTTGCTATGAGTCACAAGTGACTCAGCAGCACATAACACCAACATCAAAATTAAGGTTTCTAAACACAACCATTCTAATTTGTGAGCTTTGGTGGCCTAATCTGTGTTGTTAACCCAAAGGCCAAATCAATTCTCATAGTTCAGATTCATCAGCGGCTTCCTGCCATGGGAGAAAGATGGACAATGTCCTCCCACCTATTTATAACCACAGTAGTCCACTGGAGGTTCTGACAAGATGGCAATGAGTGACTTAGTGTCTAATTAGCCATTTTTTAAAAAATCATTTTTAACTAATTGACAAATTAATAAACCAAGGTTAAAATATTTGCACAAGGATCCAAGTTTCCAGTCTAAGTCTCTCCAGCATAAAAGCTTAGGCTACTTCTATAGCCCAAGATTACTTTAGTCTGCTGCCTACATTTGCCAAGTGTGTTCTTGTATTTGCACTATATTTTAAACAATCTTGTAAATTAGACAAGCGCATTCCCATTTTGTAAATGAAGACAAAGTCAGAGAATCTAAACATATCCCGATTCACATGACTAATAAGTAGCAGATCTGTCTGGCACTCTCACTTAAGTCTTTTGCTTCTGCTGCCTTATACATCAATGGCTTGGTACCCTATGATGAGTTTCTGCGGAACAGCTTCAAAATCCTCATCCTGGGCATTTTGCTTTAAGTAAAGAAGCATGTCCCTTGAAGGAATTAAATTTTGCATTAAAAAAAAAACACCCCAGTGGATTCTCTTTGAGGAAGCCGACACACTAAAATATCTCATACAGAGATACTAAAAATGTGGGATTGAGTCGACTACACATTAGTACTCCTTTATGTCATTGTTAGCTTCTGAAATAAAAATATAATTAAGAGATACTGTCAAGGGAATCGAAGGTGTCTAAGGAGAAGGTTTCCTATGACAGGTGAACAATCCAAATGTCGAGGCAGAGCAGAGTGCCTTCAATTTCGAGAAGTAGCTGCTGATTTGTAGGTGGCACAGTATTACTATATCTTTTTTTTTCCATTGTGGTGAATAATTTATGTAGATTAAATAGATTTACAACAGAAGTTAGTGCAAAGGTATAAGAAGAAAGGAGGAAGAGAGTCAAATTAGAAGGTGATAATGTTACTGTGATTAAAGGGAAATAACTGCTATATAAGGCATAATGATTTTTTAAAAATGTGTTCTTTGCATTATCTTCTAGAGCAAATAGCTTAACTAGGGGTTAGGGGAAGCATAATTGGACATTTTTATTAGAATAACATACCACGTTAATGCTGACTAGGTAACTATGGTACTACAGAGGTTGGCCTTTCTCTACTTTGTTCAACTCTGGTCACACAATGTGACAAGACGTGTCTTGAAAAGTTCCTGTTTCATTTTTATGCACACTTGTACTTATGATATAGCAATAGACTGTCTGAATTTAGATGGAACTTCAAAAGAAACTCTCTTCCATTGTTGAGCCAGTCAAACGGAACTTTGAGGATGTAAGCTCTTAACAAATTTTGTAATACATCAAAATCATTCCTGAGAGTACTACAGAATAAGGAGTTAAAGTGTGGGTTCTAGAGTCAGACTGCCTAGGTTCAAATCCTGCTACTCTGTCTAGTGGCTATGTCACTTGAAGCAAATTGTTAGGGCTCTTATCTGTAGAAAAGGTTTAATAATATGACTTTAATTATGTTCAAAACTGGAACAATAAGGAACTTTATGATAAATGGAGAAAAAGATTAAAGTTATCACAGTTTTCCTTTTACTTATTCCATAATCAATACCCGTGAAGGAAGCAGTCAAAAAATCAATGTATTTCAATATACAAATCAGCTGCCAAGGACCCCTGCAGTATAGTAGGTCTGTTGCTAAAGTTTGCCTTCCCTAGACCGTTGTCTTTAATCTGATCAAGCTGCCTCAATTCTACTTGCCCTGAATGCACATTGGCCCACCTACATAATCAACAGCTGTGTGAGCCATTTCTTCCTCAATGCAAATAGGGCATCTTAGTCTATCTATCCACAAGGGGATCAGATAATTTCACTATTAATTGAGCAGATTCAGCAGCAGAAAGAGGGAGTCTAACCAAGAGAAGAGGTGCAGCATGACTTACTGATTTAGCCCAAGCTGCCTGGAGGATGAAAAGTTGTCTGGACTGAGGACCTGTATACTATGGACATGAGTAGAAATGAGATATGATATACTGTTGATGAAAATGTTTATTGAGTCTAAGAAGTTGTATGGACTGAGAATCACAGTTATATTGGGCTGGTATGGGACTGCTTCTAGTTTATTTGGATGTCCCTGAGTTGAAATTGCTGCTCCATGAAATCAGAGCCAGAGACATTGACCTAAGCTTGCTGGAGTACTGAGGGTTTGCATGATTATTGTATATTGATGCCAACATGTAAAAACTGTTAACATTGAACTAAAGGCTCTGGGGGCTATTGATAGTATACTATTTGATGCTATTCCAAATTGTATCAAGAGAAGATGGAACGAATACACAGAGTCACTGTATCAGAAGGAATTGACTGACACAGAAGAATTTCATGAAATGACATATGAGCAAGAGCCTATGGTGATGAGGGAGGAAGTTCAAATTGCTATGAAGGAATTGGCAAAAAACAAGGCAATTGACATATTTCAACAGACAGACACTGGCCTGGATGTGCTCACTAAGTTGTGCCAAGAAATCTGGAGAACAGCCAGCTGGCCCACTGACTGGAAAAGATTCATATTTGTTCCCATTCCTAAGAAAGGTGACCCAACAGAGTGCGGAAATTATCAAACAATATCTTTAATATCACATGCAAGCAAGATTCTGCTGAAAATTATCCAAAAACATTTGGAACAATATGTCAACAGAGAACTGCCAGATGTACAGGCTGGATTTAGAAGAGGTCGTGGTACTAGGCATTTTATAGCCAAAGTTAGATGCATCTTGGCAGAAAGCAGAGAATACCAGAAGAATGTCTATCTGTGCTTCATTGACTATGCAAAGACTTTTGACTGTGTGGATCACAAGCTGTGGCTGACTCAGAAGAATGGGAATCCCAGAACGTTTGATTGTGCTAATGCGAAAGCTATACTTGGACCAAGAGGCAGTCATCAGAACAGAGCAAGGAGACACTACATGGTTCAAAATCAAGATGGGGGTCCATCAGAGATATATTCTGTCTCCATACTTTTTCAATCTGTATGCAGAACAGATCATCTGAGACGCTGGGCTGTACGAAGAGGAATGTGGCATCAGGATTGGTGGTAGAGTCATCAACAACCTGCGTTATGCAGATGACACAACCCTGCTTGCTGAAACTGAGGAGGACCCAAAATGCTTGCTGCAGAAGGTCAAGGACTGCAGCCTCCTATATGGATTGAAGCTCAACATCAAGAAAACAAAGATTCTCACCACTGGGCCAATTGGAAGCTTTAGTAAGGATGGTGAAGAGATTGAGATCGTTAACAGTTTTCGTTTGCTTGGCTCCACAGTCAACACTCTTGGTACCAGCAGCCAGGAAATCAAGAGACGAATTGCATTAGGACAGTCAGTTGTCAGGTTGGAGACTAAGGTGCGCCTGATCCAGGCGATAGTCTTTGCAATTACATTCTATGCATCGGAGAGTTTGACAGTGAATAGGGATAATAGAGAGAGAATTGATGCCTTTGAGTTGTGGTGCTGGAGAAGAGTGTTGAATATACCTTGAACTGCTAGGAGAACAAACAGGTTTGTCCTGGAGAAGGTGAAGCCGGAAAACTCCTTGGAGTCAAGGATTCTGAAGCTTCGTCTGACATACTTGGGGCATGTTCCAAGGAGGGACTGGTCCTTGGAGAGGGACATCATGTTTAGCAGAGTGGAGGGGCGGCGAAGGAGAGGAAGACCTTCAATGAGATGGATCGATTCTGTGACTACAGCGGTGCAAATAAGTGTGTTTGAGATGGCTAGGTTGGCACAGGATAGAACAGCATTTAGAGCTCTTGTACATAGGGTCGCTATGAGTCGCAAGGGACTCAATGGCACATAACAACAACAACAACATTCTAAATTGTAGCTTGTTAACTTTCCTAATAAGCCCCACAGTTGTGACTATGTGGTCACTGCAGTGAATTTCAGACAAAGTTACTAGTAAAATTGGTGTTGGAATTGGTGAAAGTCAATGTACAAGTATGGGAAACATTGTCTGACCTTGTAGATAGTAGTACTGGTACTATTGTTGATAGGGACAGTTCTCTTTCGTCATATTAGTAGAAGTCAGACTTAGCCATCCCCAAGTTGTCATTGGTCTAATTACAATCTATTTATAGTGCTAACAAGCAAGATTGTACTTTAAAGACCATGGTACTACTTACTCAAGCCATGGTATTGTCATTCTGGTCATATGCTTACAGGTAAAAGATGGACAAAGAATAAGGAAGACCGAAGAATGATGTCTTGAAATTGTGGAGTTAACAAATAATGATTAATATACCACGTATTGCCAGGAAAAGAAAAATCTATCTTGGATGAAGAGCAGCCAAAATGTTCCTTAGGAGTGGGGATGGTGAAGCTTTCATTGTCTGAAGAAAGACATCCTGCTTGGAAAAGTAGAGCATCAGTATTAGAGAGGAAGATCCTGGAAAAAATGGACTGAACGGTGACTACAAGAATGGTCTTTAAAAAACAAAATCAAAAAGGCTAAATTTCAGTTTGACAGCAAGATACAATCACTTAGTAAAGACAGCCCCTGAAAAAATGTGCTCGTAGGAACTTCAACCTTGAGCCTCAGGCATTAGGCCAGTGTTACAAAAGGTTTTAGTCCTGCCAATTATGACTATTCTCCTTAGTCTTCCAACAAACTTAGGCAAAGGATCTTAGCTCTGGTTTCATGGAGTAGCAGTACCAAATCAACTGTTTCATGTCAAGTCTCTGGTTCTCTGATTCAGTTCAGTTGCTGCTGTTGTAGGTCTAGTTGGCACAAGAATCTTTAGCCCCAAAGGGTGCATGCACACTGAATTCCTGCTTCTTCCTTTCTGATGATGAGCTTCTCATAAATGGTCTTAAGGACAGTAGAGACTATAAGAAAGGCAAAGAATCAGGCCGTATTGCATTCTGTTCTACGTAGAGTCACTATGAATCAAGATCAACTCAACTGTGTCTAACAACAATATTAGAGAATTGATGTTAGAATGTTATTCATTTAAATCATTTAGCACAGTGCCTAGGATGTAAAATTGCAATAATTTAGCAATGGCTACTACAGCCATAATGACAGTTTATTGCTAAACATCTATATGTTGAGATTTGGATGCACCCTTGACAGCTCTGGTGCAATCACTATTTCGTTTAAGGAATTTTTTGTATTAATTTTCTATTACTGCTATTACTTATTAATTTTACATGCCTTCTATTACCTATTATCACCACAAACTGGTTGAGTCTAGGAGGGAAGACTTGCTTGCTTCTTCCTATTTCTGGTGGATACAAGTAGCGGCACAACACCAATTATTGCTTCTGCTTCACATGACCCCTTCTACTCTTTTTCTTTTAATATTGTTCTCACACAGACAATTCAGGATGATCCTGTCTATATATTTGTTTTAGTGTGATTGGAACTCGCTCAGAGCTGACCCTCTGGCAGGTTTTCAGAGGCAGTTAATCATACAGGAGGAGATTGCTCATCCTTCTCCCAAGAAGCAGTTGGTGGACTCGAACAACATGCCTTCTGGATTGCAGAGAGAGAAATGGACAGTCTCTTCCCATGTGATTTGCTGCCTCTGAAAACCCACTTGAGGGTCAGCTATGAACTAGTTCTGACTTGAAGATACATAACAACATATATATATATATAAAACTGTTGTGGTTGAGTGCCATTGAGTTGAGCACAACTCATAGCAACCCTATGAACAGAAGACCTGAACCCTGTCCTATAACTATCATCATTTCTCTATGTTCATAGAGTTGCCAGAGGCATATTCTTTAGGAAGTGGATGCCACTCTTGCTTTCAAGCCTGTCTTAATTTGGGAGCTCCACCAAACATTGGCTACCATGGGTAACCATTTATGGCATTTTATACACGAGTAGCACAGTGTTCAGCATCACAGCAACCCCAAGTTAACTCAGTACAGTAAATTGACAGACCAGTGCTATACCACTTAGAAGAATGTTCCTCCAAATCACAATTAACATCAGGCCTGAGGACCCAACAGACTTAAACACAAAGGAATACAGAGGTCCACCCAGCATGTCCTGGTTGACTCTAAACAAAAGGCCTCAGCCCACATCTCATTTTTGTTGTTGCTGTTTTATTTTATACTGGCTTATTTAAAAAATTCATATACATTGTTTTTGACACCAGATCTTTCCTCCTCACTCCACTCATCTAATTGTGTAATCCTGTGATTATTGCCCTCTCATCCTCAGCCCTATGATCTCACCTTCCCTCTCCCCACCCTTTAGATCTCCATACTCATTCTACAGTAATGGTCTTACCCAAGATTTGTCCTTAAGGGACTGAGTTGGTTGACTTAGCATAATGTTTTCCAGTCCTTCCCAAGTTAGATAGTAATTTATGAAATTAGTTCATCTGCATGCTGCTCAGTTTTAGCTAAATCCATTCAGCTCACAAAGGATTGTGAACAACAAAAACCAGCCAAACAGTCCATACCTGACCCTCAACCAAAACAAGAGAACCCACCTTCCAGAATCCAACCACATAAACTAGTATTTCTTTTTTTTGTTGTAGTTGATAGTACACAAAACAAAACATATACCAGTTTTTCACAGTTTCTGCATGTACCACTTAGTGACATTGATTACATTCTTTGGGCTACTAATCTCATCCTTTTTTCTTAGTGATTCCTTTTCATTCACATAAATTCACTGCCCCTTAATGTTCCCATCTCAGTTTTGGACTTACTGTTGTCAATTTGTCCCCAACGAGGTAGTTCTAAAACAAGCATAAAGCTCAAGACATTTATTTTTTTAAAAATTAGTTAAGCTGGACTAATATTTGGTTTTAAGAATACTTCAGGGGTTTAAGCTTTAAAAGATTATTCCAAAGCAAGAGTTCCAGGGCTTCCCCAAATATTCTTGGTTCAAGAAGGTCTGGGTTCTGTGAAAATTTGAAACTTTGTTCATTTTCCACTTTTAAAAAGGATTCTTTCATTATATACTGATCAGAATGTTTGGGGATGGGAGCCAGACATCATCCAGAACTTCTGGTATCTTAGTATACTTAATATAATTGTACCTGCAAAGATTTTGTTTCCAAATAAGGTCACATTCATTGGTCCTGAGGGTTATGAGATAGATTTATCTTTATGAAAGCTGCTATTAAACTCACTAAACCAAATAAGTCTTCTTTAGTTTAATTTCTTTTGTTTGTATCACCTCTTAAATGTACAGATCCTGCGAAAGGGTTGTGTTAATATTTCCTAGATTGTACTGTAATGAATATTCATCTTGTGAAAATTGTGAACTTTATCTACCTTAATCTTTCACTTTCCTCTAAGCTCCTACTGTTCCCTTTTATTTTTTATTTGACTTTGAGAAAGTTATGGTTTCTCTTTTCCCCATACTCCTTCGTTTTCTCTTTAATGTATGTTGTGTTTCATTTATGTGCACTGTGTTTTGTGTAATTAATTACTATTGACCAATGCTCTCTTTTTTTATTCATGTTGTTGTTTTTGTGTACCAGCTTGGAAGATTCAAACTGTGTGCCTTCAGGATTGCACACTGTTTTTTATGCATTCATTCACATTAAATGTGTTTTATATAGTCCCTATTTTTATGAATATTAGAAATTTATAATGCTAAATATCCAATCTAGATCTGTATCATTAATGATAAATTTATTTTTTTAAATAAAATTCTTTTTTTATTGGTTTGCTTACCAAGTTCTTATACACTGTGTTCCACACTGTTCTTCATTCACATTGTATTTCATACAATCATTCTCATGCATTATATTTTATAAAATCAATCACCATTGAACCTTGCCCATCACTACCTGTCTTTTTGCTCACATCCTTCCCATTTGCTTCCTTCACCTCCTTCCACTCAACAAACTTTGCAGCCCTGTGGTTTTGGCCCTATTCTGCCACTCCCATCTCCCCATCCTCTTCCCCTTCTGAACATTTATATATATCATGTTCCTATTTGCTAATCGCAGTAGCCAGACTGCCTTAGAAGATTGCCATTCCCTGGTGACTCTGGTAGGTTGTGGGGGCTTATGAATTAGGAGAAGGAACATCTGATTGACTCTGGCAGCAGTTATCTGGTTGTTCTGCTCACCGTAGCATGAGCCCAGAAGTACCAGAAATCTAGACAATTTGAGATATATTTTAGGGGGAAAAGCAGGACTTGTTGAGTAATTAAATAAGTGGGGAAAGTGTGAGGGGTTACACAGTCCAAAGACAATTGGTGGGTTCAGAAGTCCATGCACTTGGAGGGCAAGACTGAGTTCTGTGCATGTTTAAGATCATTCTGCAGCCATTGTGTCATTCCGCCTCATTGAGGATTGTCCTCTCTTCTTTGAACTCTCCTTTATTAAGCATGATGTCCTGCTCCAGAGACTAGCCCTTGACAACTTTCCCAAAGTATCAGAGACTAAGTCTCACCATCTTTGCATCTCAACAGCATCTGGCGATAGTTTTTTCAATATAGATGTGCTTGTCTTCTGGTAGTTCAAAATACACTGAATATTATTCTTCAACAGCATAATTCAAATATATCAAGTCTTTCAGTTTCCATATTCATGACCTAGCTTTCTAATCCATGTACTATGTCCATCAAGTTGATTTAATTGAAAATACTAATGATTAGTTCAAGAATTAGCCCTCAAAGTGCCATTTTTGCTTTTGTAGACTCTAAAAGAGGCAAAATATGTTATTCCATTGTTAGTGATTGTAGATCCAAATAAAATTAGATCTTTGACAATTTAAAAAAAAAAAAAGATTGCCATTCCCTTATGGCTCTTTTACCCTTACTCTCTTCAGCCATACACAGCACCTTCTTTCTACCTCGATTCCCCAGCTTCCACTCAAATCTTTCTTCCCCTACACCTCAAATTCTACTTTATTTTACTCTCTTCAATTTCTTAATAATCTTATCATATATTCTAATAGTGTTTCATTGGGGTTTTTTTCTGAAAAATCTGATGAGGAAGATAACACAGGCATTCAAATTTACATTTATTAGAAAATTGACACATTACCAAAGATTTCTATTTAGTATATACTAGTGAGGTGGGTTTTGAACTTCATTTTTATTTATTTACTTTTTTTAGCAAAAGAAACTTCCAGTTAACTTCTTCTTCAAAAACATTGCCATGGAGTTGATTCTGACTTATTGTGACCCCATATGTTATAACATTCCATGATGTTTCTCGGCTATAATTATAGAAGCAGATTGTCAGGCCTTCATGTGGCAGTAATGATGGGTTCATATCACCAAACTTTATTTCAGTTTTGGAGAACAAACCACATGCTTCACCTCAGAACTATTTGTTATGATTGTGATTTAAGTGACTATTGGCAGGGAAAATTGTTTTCCATTCAACTGCTCATACCCATTTTTGTGGCATTAATTACAGTACCCACATAGTAAATGTCCTCCTCCTCCCTATGGTTCTTATTTCCATCAGTCCTGCTGTTGTAGTCCTTCCTGTTTTCTGAGTTTTATCTTTGGGTGAATGCTGCCCTTTGGATCTTGTACAGTTGAATGCATACCTCCCTAGTGTTATTGTTTACCTTGTACACTTTGCTGTCTAATGCTTGGCTGCAATAGGAGCCACAGGGGTGAGTTTTGTTCTAGGCTGGAAGGGTGACTAAGGACCACAGTCTCATAGGCTCTAACAAGCTAGTAAGCCTGGCCATCTTTGTATATTTTTAGTTTTGTTCTACATTTTTCTACTGTTCTGTCCAGGATCTTCTACTGTGATCCTTTGTAGAGCGATCAACAATGGTAGTCAGCTACCATCTAAGGGAGTTGGTTGCTGGTCTTAGGGCTTCTGAACCATAGGTTTCATGGGAAGCCAAGGTCAACTGGCTTAATTTAGTATACAAAGATAATATTCTACACCTTACTTTGGTAAGTAACAACTAGAGTCTCTCTCTGATCAGAACCAAGAACATGAGGGGGGAAGTAAAGATGTATAGAATCAACTAGTCCAAAGGACTAATGGGCCACACAATCTCAACCTTCATTGACCTTGAGAACAGAAGACCTACAGACCATTTAAATCTTTCCCAGAACCCCAATAAATGAAGCAGACAGAGGTAGAGCTGCTCCTGTGGACACGAAGCTGGAGGTGACTGAATTGTAATGTTGTTGTTGTTGTTATGTGCCATCGAGTCGTTTCCGAC
>NW_006399790.1:15483695-15509084 GCF_000299155.1 Elephantulus edwardii
TGTGTGTGTGTGTGTGTGTGTGTGTGTGTGTGTTGTGTACCGTTGAGTCAGAACTGACCCATAGCTGACCCTTCAGCAGGTTTTCAAAGGCAGTTAATCTCACAGGAGGAAATTGCATATTTTCCTCCTGTGTGCCTTCAGGATTGCAGCAAAGTTTCTTGCCATTACGCCACCAGAGCTCTCTTGCTTGCTAAAAGTGAGGAGGACCTAAGCACTTGCTGCAGAAGGTCAAGGACTGCAGCATTAAATATGAATTGCAGCCCAACATCAAGAAAACAAAGATTCTCACCACTGGGCAGCATCATGATAGATGGTGAAGAGACTGAGATTGTTAGCAGCTTCAGTTTGCGTGGCTCCACAATCAACTCTCTCGGTATCAAGAGGCAGGAAATTAAAAACAAAACAAAACAAACAAAAAAAAAACTTCACTGGGAAAGTCTGCTGTCAGGGACCTCTCTAGAGTATAGAACAAAAATGTCGGTCTGGAGACTAAGGTGCACCTGATCCAGGCCATAGTCTTTGCAATTACATCCTATTTATCAGAAAGCTGGCAAGGACTAGGAATGATAGAGAATTGATGCCTTTGAGCTGTGGTACTGGAGAAGAGTATTAAATACACTATGGACACTAGGGGAACAAACAGATTTGCCCTGAAGAGGGTGAAACCAGGCTGCTCCTTGGAGGCAAGGATTCTGAAGCTTTGTCTCACATACTTTGGTCATGTTGGAAAGAGGGACCGGTCCATGGAGAGGGACATCATGCTTGGGAAGTTGGAGGGACAGCCAAAGAGAAGAAGACCCTTGATAAGATTAATTGATTCAGTGACTGGAGTAATAGGGGTAGATGTGTCAGAGACAATAGCATTGGCACAGGTAAAACAAGGTTCAGAGCTTTTGTATATGAGGTCCCTATGAGTTGCAAGTGACTTGATGGCACATAACAATAACAACAACCATATCTCTCTCTCTCTCTCTCATTTTATCTATCTCTATGTCTGTCTATTTATCTATCATCTATCTATCCATCCATCCTCTTCCATCATGTCTCTAGAGGTACATTCTTTATTTATATATCTATATCTATCTATCTCTATCTCATTTATCTATCTATCTCTATCTCTATCTCTATATTATTTGTGTGTGTGTGTGTGTGTGTGTGTGTGTGTACCGTCAAATCAGATCTGACTGGTACAGGAGACTGTCCCTCCTTCCTTGGCAGAGCATCTGGCGGATTCGAACCGTGCGCCTCTGGGATTGCAATGCAGCTTCTTGCCACTAGGCCACCAGAGCTCCCCTAGAGGTACATTCTTTTAAAATACTGACAAAATGAAACTTCAAAAAGTTTGAGAGACCCTTAGCTTATGCTATAAATGAACTAGTTTCTTCCTTTCCTTTCTCTCCCTTTACTAAACTTAAAATAGCTTGTCTATGTGGAGCTCTGGTGGCCTCGTGGTAAGAAGCTGCATTGCAATCTCTTTTTTTTTTTCAACTTTATGGTTATTTTAATATCTCAGGAGTTTGCTAAGGTACAATTTCCATATTTCAGCCATCAGCAAAAGTTACAAACATTAATATAATTTATATATACATAAGTTTCTTTAAGAAAGAGTGGGGGGGGGACCTTGTTTTTTTCCAAGTACAAGTACATCAAGCATTTTGATCTTTCCTGAAACACTCTAAAATCCCTTGTCTCATTGGGCCTTTCTGGCAAACCACAAACAATACATGAAGTCAAAATTCAACTTGTCCTTGCCTGTACCCAGCAGCTGATGTTTGTCAGAGAAAAATTACATACTTTGGGTACATTGGTACCAATAGATCTTCTTGATCACCAACTTCAAATGGACCCTCAAAGCTACCCAACCATATTCCTATTATTACTTTGATAACTTTGTTTTGCCATCTTCCACAATTAGCTTTCTCAGAATTTCTATGTTTTATCCAAACTTCCAATGGCCCTTCTTGCCCTTCCATTCTGAGTGGATTCCTTCGCCTCCTCCTTGATACAACAAAATTACTATCAAATTTTCCTGTTATCAGATCTAAAATCAGATTGAGTCTGCATCCGTCCCTTCCAAGTCACTATTTCAGTGTAAGAAGCGTCCCGTTTGATCTTTCTCGGGAACTTTTAAAACATTATCAATTTGTTCCTAAGGAGCTCTGGTGACACAGTGGTCAAGTGTTTGTCTGCTAACTGGAAGGCCAGCAGTTTGAAAGTTCTCCAATAGCTCTATGGGAGAATGACATGGTAGTCTGTTTCCATACAGATTATAGTCTTGGTCATCTTGTGGAGAGGTTCTTTTCTGTTCTATAGGGCAAATCCGAGTTGGAATCAATGTAACACAATGGTTTGACTTTTTGGTTTAGTCTCTGGCAGTTCAAATCCATGAGAGAGACCTAGCAATTTCCTCCCGTGTGATTTATAGTCTCTGAAAACCAGTGGAGGGTCAGGTATGACTTGGTTCCTTCTTGATAGGAATAAATGGGAAGTGACTTATTCCTTATTGAATTCCACACTGCCCTTCCTCTTTCTAACTATTATCTCTCATCTCATTTACATAGATATGTCCATGGTTATGAAGTTACGTGGTTAATGCCACCATTTCCTTACTTCTCTTCTTAATTTTAATTTTTTTGTTTCATTTTGAAGTCATAACAAACTTTTTAAAGTTGCAAGTACAATATAAAGAGTTGCCCTTAAAACATTTAGAATATGTCATTTACCCTCATTTCTTCCAGCCCTTATGGACTATATTACATTCCATCTAAAACATTCTCTTCTTCCAGCAGCCTGTATATTGATGCAAATAATATAACACAGTTGTTCAGGCCAAACCTACATGTCATTCATGGAACTTTCATGTCCTTTTCCTTGTTCATCTAACCAGTCACCAATCTTGTTATTCTTTTAAAAAATATTTTGGGGTTTAGGTTGGTTTTGTTTTTCTTTTTATTGGCTTCTTACAAAGTTTGTAAACTTACAAAGTTGTGTCTTACACTAATCTTCATTCACACTGTGTTTCAGACAGTCATCCTCATGCAGTATATTTTATAAAGTTTATAATACATTCATTTCCCTCTGTCTCCATTGTGTCCACCCTAGCTAGCCCTGGCAACCATTGTCGCTCACCTGGATTCCTGCATTAGCTTCCTAAATGATCTTCTCTTGTTCCCTATGGGCTTTAACCTAAATATTATTCCTGAAATAGATTAAATTCCTGACTTTCAAAATTCAATTATATCTACCTGTTTTATCCTCTTATTGCATTCTGAACTTATCACCACTTTGTACCAGCATATTATTTATATAGTAGATTGTAGGCTTTCTTAAAGGGATTGCTGGTGACCTAGTAGGTAAGACCTTGTTTTGCCAACTCAAAGGCAAGCAGTTCCAGTTCACCAGCTGCTCCAATGGAGAAGGATATGCACTCTCCTCCTATGTGATTTCTAGGCTCTGGAAACCCAGTGGACGGTGAACTGTGAGTTGGTCCTTACTCTACAGCAGTAAGTACTTACATGAAAGCAAGTACCATTTCCGATTCTATTATGATATTGCCATTATTTAGCACTATGTCTGACTCATAGTATACATTTGGCAAATATTTCTGAGAAGGATAAATTAGGGGTGGATGGATATTTGAAAGAATGGTGATCCTTACAAAAACAAATATTTGAGGATATAATAAATGTCTTTTTCAGACATTTTTCTTTCTTTTATATTTCTTACAATAATATTTATACATTGTGTATCATTTGTACATTGTGCTTTATACAATCTTTCCTTTAATTATGTTTCATATAAACATTCATATACATAGTATTCTATATAATTAATTTCTGTTGACCTATGTCTATTACTTCGAGCATTATGTGGACAGTGCAGGGAGAGGAAGACCCCAGATGAGACGGATTGATACAGTAACTGGGACAATGGAGGTTGATGTGTCAGAATCAGTGAGACTGGCTCAGGACAGGGCAGGCTTAAAAGGTGCTGTACACAGGGTCGCTGTGAGTCACAGGAGACTCGATTAGCACATAACACAACAACATACCTATTATTACTCATCTTCTTGACTACTCATTAAAAAAAACCACAAAACTCATTGTCATTAAGTGGAAACCAACTCACAGCTAACTCTCCATTGAATTTCTGAGTCTATAAATTACACAAGAGAATATTTCCATATTTCTCTCTGAGCGCAGCTCGCAAATTCAAGCTGCCAAAAAGATGCAGCCTTTGGGTTAGCGGCATAATTCCCTACGGTCTCGGCCATTAGAATGCCCTTTGTTGCTGTTAAATGTCTTCAAGTCGAATGTCACTTATAGCAACCCTATCTATGAACAACAGAGCTGAACCTTGCCCTGTCCTGTGCCATCCTCACTGTCTCCAACACCAGCTGAAGTCCATTGTTGTAGTCATTGTGTCAAAAATCTTGTTGAAGGGCTCCCTCTCTTTTGATCCCCTACCTTTCCCATCATGATGTAGTTTTCCAGAGATTGGCCCCTCCTGACAGCATGCCCAACATACATGAAATGAAATGTCACAGTCCTTTCCTCTAAAGATCACACTGGTTGTACTTTCTCCAAGACAGATTTGTTTATTCTTTTAGCAGTCCATGGGATATATTCAATATTCTTCTCCAGCATCATGATTCGGAGGCATCGCTTTACCTTTGTTGTTATGAGGTGCTGTGGAGTCGAGTATGACTTATAGACACCCTATAAATGTTGTTGTTGTTATTGTTATGTGCCATTGAGTCGCTTGCGACTCCTAGCCACCCTATGTACAACAGCTCTAAACTCTGCTCTATCCTGTGCCAATCTCATTGCCTCCAACACACTCATCCCGATTGCCCTAGTCACCGAATCAATCCATCTCCCAGAGGGCCTTCCCCTCCTGCACTTGCCCTCCACCCTCCAAAGCATGATGTCCCTCTCCAAGGACTGGGCTCTCCTTACAACATAACCAAAGTATGTCAGACAGGCCTCAGAATCCTTGCCTCCAAGGAGCAGCCCAGTTTAACCCTCTCCAGGATGAATCTGTTTGTTCTCTTAGCAGTCCGTGGCACCTTCAGCACTCTCCTCCAACACCAAAGCTCAAAGGCATCAATTCTCCTTCTATCCTTCCTAGTCATTGTCCAGCTCTCTGATGCATAACAAGTGATTGCAAAGACCATGGCCTGTACCAGACGCACCTTTGCCTCTAGAGAGACACCGTTGCTCTTGAGTACTTTAGAGAGGTCCCTAACAGCAGACTTTCCCATCGCAATACGTCTTTTCATTTCCTGCCTGCTGGTGCCAAGGGTGTTGCTGAGCAAACTGAAGCTGTGAACAATCTCAATCTCTTCACCATCCATCTTGATGCTGCCAATTGGTCCAGTGCTGAGAATCTTTGTCTTCTTGACATTGAGCCTCAACCAATATTGAAGACTGCAGTCTCTGACCCTTTAAATAGTCATCTTTAATTATTGTCAAACTTTCAAGTTCACAGGAAGCAGTTGAAAATATCATTGCTTGTATCAGGTGCATGGGCTTTTTGGTTCCACAGAGGGGCTGAGGTGTGCTGGAGAGGGCAGTAGGTCCAGTGCATGGCTGGCCCAATGCCATTAGGTACATCTTAACTTTTAAACTTATTTGTTACCACTTTGAAAAGGTTCTTGACACCAGATTTGCCCAATACAGTGAGCTCCCTTTGATGTTGTTATTCTTGTGTAGGGTCTAGTGGGAACTCACTCATAGCTGATCCTCTAGTGGGTTTTTAGAGGCAGTTGGTTGTACAGGGGGAGATTACCCATCTTTCTCCCTGAGAACAGCTGATGGATTCGAACTGCATGCCTTTGAGATTGCAGCACAGCTTTTTACCATTAAGCCATGAGAGTTCCCTTTAGATGTATCCAAGTAAAAAAATGGTTTAAGTATAGGTTTACATAAATATAGGTAAACTTTGATACAGTGACTGGGGGTATATGGGTTGGTGTGTCAGAATCAGTGAAACTGGGTCAGGACAGGGAAGATTTCAGTGCTGCTATACATAGGGTAGCTATGTATCTCAGGTGACTCAATGGCACATAACAACATAACAACACTAACATACCATGACAGGTTTGGAAGCAGGAGTGGCATCCGCTTCCAAAATAACATGCCTCTGGAAATTCTATGAACTTTGATAAATGTGGATAGTTGTAGAGGGGCTTCAGGCCTTTTGTTCATAGGGTCACTATGAGTTGTGTCCAACTAATTAGTTGGAGCAAAGTTGAATGAACCTACAAACTAGAATTTTTTTCTTTTAGGTGAGACATCAGAACAATCTGATTGACCAGCTCTTAATCATTCATCATTTCATTTTAGGTCTGTCAAAAATAGCTTTGTCATTTTGAAACCTTTTCTTAACTCAGTTGCTCAAAAGTCAAATTGAATTGTATCCTGAACACAGCATGAAGGTAATTTAAAGAACCCATGAACTTTGTTGAAATTATCATGCAAGCTTATTAAAAGTAATGTATATTTAAATTGAAAAAAACCTTCTTTATTAAACCCACATAGGTGAATTTTTACAGCTTCCAGCACTAAAATATATTAGGTTTGAGAGTCAGGTTAGATTAATTTCTAATCTTTATGGAAATCATTTTTATTAAAAAGTGGAAAGTTAAGAATTTGACAGTTACAGGGTTTGGATAACTCTAAAAGGGTCATCATTTAAATATGCAGGGACAGTAAAATCAGAGTGCTTTCATGATAAAAATGATTTGTTTATTTTATATGCTCATTTTTAAAAGCTATTTTAATATTTAGGCTTGTTAAGAAAAATCTGAAATGTGGTTGAATATATTTAAACCTAAATAAGAGTTTTGACTTTCATTTCTTTTTATAAGACCCAACCAAATAAAACTGCAGCCTGGACTTATACATTAAAATGAAAAAAGATTAGGGGATATTTTCTTACTAATATAAATGACCCATATACTTGGAACTTTTTTCCTTTCCTTTGTGATTGCAGTCTATAATTTTCTAGACAGTCACTGTTTTCTGGTTTTATAAAAATTCATATAATTGAACTATATTAACTGATCATTTATATTTTGCATTGTTTCAACGTAAAGAACTTTACGTGGATGATTGGCTCAGAATGTCCTTAAAAAATGTTTTGCCCAAGGAATAATTAATGTAGAATGGGGGAAGCCTGTTTCTTCTCTCTTTAAATTTTGCTTGTTTTGAGTGTTCCCAAAAGTTCTTCCAAAAGCATGAATGTATCGTCTATTTACTGGTAGTTTGCAAGTGTCTGGGAGGTCGTAATGCCTGAGACCTGGCCTTTGAACTATTAAGAAATAATAGGTATCTCCACATTTTTAAACTTTCATGCCAATGATTCTATAAAATCAAGTCCTTACTGAATGAAAACAAATGAAAATCGAGATGTATGTTTTTATTGTTAGACTGTCTAACACAGAATGTTAGAGAAGTTTTTTAAAGCATGCGAGTGGAAGACCATCCATGTTCATAGCCACTGGTCTTTTCTTGTTACTTTGGTTCCCCATTAACTTTAGCCAAATGCCTAAGAGTTAACCCCATCTCTTGTCTTTTTTGGTAACTACACCACCTAGCATGGAGCTTTCAATGTGATAACCCCACCCACTGCTTTCAAGTCTATTCCAACGCATAGAAACCTTCCATTGAGTTTCCAAGGCTGTAAATCTTAATGGGGGCAGACTACCTCATTGTTTTTCATTGTGATAGCTTAGTAAATGCAAATCTATTTGTACTTTTTGTCAACACCCTTAGTTTGACATGTGCACTACCAAATACATTAACCCAATTATTATCTGTTCTATGCCTGATTACCTTCAGTGGTGTTCATCCAGGCTGATAATTATAAGCAAATATATTTTTATTTATCAGCATTCAATAAATATATATTGAGCTCTTATTATCTCTGTTGTTGTTGTTATGTGCCACCAAGTGACTTGCAATCCGGAGCAACCCTTTGTACAGTAGCTCTGAAACCTGCCCTGTCCTGAGCCAGTCTCACTGACTCTGACACACCTACCCAATTGCCCCAGTTACTGTATCAATCAATTCAAGGTCTTCCACTCTTGTGCTGTCCCTCCACCTTTCCAAGCATGACATCCTTCTCCAAAGACTCCTGGCCACATGCCCAAAGTATGTGAGACGGAGCTTCAAAATCCTAGCCTCAAAGAAGAGACTTGGTTTCACCCTCTCCAAGACAGACCTCTTTGAGGTCCATGATATATTCAACACTCTTCTCCAGCACCACAGTGTAAAGGTATCAATTCTTCTTGTGCCATCCTTGGTCATTGTGCAGCATTCTGATGCATAGCAAGTAGTTGCGAAGACCATGGCCTGGGTCAGGGTCAACTTACTGAATGAAGTAATTCAAGATAAATATGGTGGGTATTTGTCATGTGATCCTGTGCTAGGAAATGTGGCATTGTAGCAGAGAGAAAATATATTTTACCTCCCCTTACTTTCAAACCATTACAATAGAGGAATTAAGGCATACTTATTAAAAGCTATGTTGTTGTTGTTGTTGTTGTTGTTAAGTGCCATAGACCCTATGAACAAAAGACCTGAACACTTGTATAACTTTGGTCATTTCTCCAAGTTAATAGAATTTCCGGAGGCAAGCTATTTCAGAAGTGGATGCCACTCCTGCTTCCAAGCTTGTTTTGATCGGGAAGCTCCACCAAACACTGTCTGCCATGGGTAACCATTATCGCATTGACACATCTGTGTCACAGTGTTTAGCATCACAGCAACCATGAATTACCTCTGTACAGCAAATGGACAGACCAGGGCTATACTGCTTATATATGATAAAAGTCATGAAAAATATGTAAACAAAGCTATGTAAGAAAGAGTACAGAAGGTTCTCTCTTCTTTGGGACATCCTAGACTACTTCCTGAAGATGTCATTCATGCTACATATTGAAGAATCACATTGACAGAGAAAGCTAGCACGTAAGAAGGGCACTGATGATGGAAAAAAAGATCATGATGGAACTTCAGGTGCATGAAAGTGATACCAGTTCCAGAGCAGAACTAGTAATTATATTTGTCTATAGCGAAGATACAAGAAAGGAAATAATGAAAGTCAACTTCAGAAAGGTAACAATTGGAGCTTTGTTGAGAAGAGTCTGAATTTCTAGGTTAAGGATGTGGAACCTTGTCTGGTACATTTTAGGAAGCCAATAAATATTTGTACACATGGTATTTGACCATTTTCCTAGTCCCTCTTGATAACATGCCAGAAGTATGAGAGATGAAGTTTCGCCATTCTTACCTGTAAGGTGTTGCAGACCGAGGGTAAAGTATTTTATAATTATTAATAATGAGACAGATAACCAAGAACGAGATAGAACAGAAAGTATAAAAGACAGGGAGGCGGCCAACAGTTCTGACTGAAGCACCTCAAGCCATGCCTCTTTGTGTATTTATTGAGAATTATCAGAGAGGTAAACAAAGGAAAATCACAAGGGAGTAGAAAACTGAAAACAAGGTATCATGGGGAAGTCTTTTGCAGATAAGGCCAATTTCCTCTCTATTGTTTACCTTATTCTTATCTCAGGAGGATGGGATTAAGTAAATACAAACTAAGACATTGTTGACTCTTAAGGAATGGCTTAGTGCCACAGGGTGAATTCTAGCTTGTGTTAAGCCTCCCTCATATCCTGATACAGCATTTGGTTTATTATTAATATTAAATTTGATACTCGACTTCCTACCGTAAGGAGCAGCCTGGTTGCACTTCTTCCAAAACAGACTTGTTTATTCTTTTGGTAGTCCATAGTATAAACAGTACTCTTGTCCAACACCACAATTCAAAGGCAATGTTTATATTTCAATCTGCCGTATTCCTTGTCCAACTTATAGATGCATAGGAAGTAGTTGAAATGACCATAACTTGGATTAGGTGCATGCAAGCCCTTAAATGGATTTTCTTACTCTTTCAAAATTTGGAGATGTCCCTGACAGTGGACTTTCCCAATGCAAATTAACTTTTGATGCTGTTGACTGGTATCACCATGCTGTCAATTATGGATCAAAGTAAAATGAAATAGTTGACCACCTCAATCTTCTTTTCATTATGATCAAATTTCCATGTCCTATTATCCGATGAGTCAGCCTATGGAAAAGAAAGTATGATAAATTTTGATAGATGTATAGGACAGAAATAAAACCAATTAATGATAGAAATATAGTAACATGGCTATACAAAAACAGAGTTAGCATTGGTTGCTTTTGTGAAATGACAGCTAAACATTGGAGAAAATATTGCAAAGGCAGGATCTTTGTGTGTTCAGTGTAGATTGGACTAGATTTTACAGTTCATCTCAACCCTAAAATTTGGATGTTTGAAGACAGAGTACGCAGAGAAGAAATCATTAGAGACATTTTTATGAGGCTCAAGAAAAATATTATAATGGTTCAGATAAGTGTATTGGCAATTGCCGTTATGTCCCATCGAGTCGAGTCTGACTTATAATGACCCTGTGAACAACAGATCTGAAACATGACCTATCCTGTGCCATCCTCACACTTCTTGACACACTTGACCCCACTGTGGCAATCCCCGTGGCAGTCCACCAAGTTGAGTGTCTCCCTCTCCTTCACTGACCCTCTCCAAGGAATAGTTCCTCCTAGCAATATGCATGAAATATATGAGACAAAGCTTTATATAAAGAGCACTCTCGCTGCACTTTCTCCAAGACATATTTGTTCTTTTTCCATGGGCAGTCCATGGGAAACTATTGGCAATAGAGCTAATCATAATAGCTAAAACTCATATGATGCTTTGGGAGCACTGGTCAATAGGGAGTTGAGCTGCTAAGTCAAAGGTTGTATCTCTGAGTCAATGCCAGTCCACAGGGGCTCCATGGAAGAGAGCCAACAATCTCCTCCTGTTAGATTTACTACCTTGGAAAGTTGCTAGAAGGTCAGTTCCAGCTGAATGGCAATGAGATATGGTGTGTTTTTTATTACACACTATTATTGCAAGCACTTTACATGTGTCTATTCATTTGACCCTTATCACAATCCCATAAAATAGATGGGAAACCAAAGCAGGAAATGAATAAATGACTTGGGAAAGGTCACACAGTTAATCACTAACTAAAATAGGATTCCAGCCCAGGAAATCAAGTTTCAGAGCCCAGCTTCTTAACCACTACGCTATACTGGCTCTCTAGAAAAAGAGAGATAGAAAAGGATTGAAAGCAGAAGACCGGAAAGACCCAGTAAGATATGAGCATAAGAGAAAGACTCATTCACTCATTGCCATTAAGTTGAAACTTAATCATAGCTCCTTCCAGCGGATTTTCAGAGGCAGCATATTGCATAGGAGGAGAGTGCCCATCTTTCTACCACAGAGCAACTGGTGGATTCAAACGAAGTCCCAGAAAGAGAAGTAAGATGAGAACACAATACCAAAGTTCTTAGCACTGGAAAGTAGTGGTGTTTTTAGGGTGTTGCCAATTTATGAGCATAATTAATAAAAGGTTCTTGCTGTTGTTATGTACTGTTGAGTGGGTGAGTAGACTATGACTCACAGTAACCTATAAACAAGATATCTGATCCTTGCCCTGTCTGGTGCCATCATCACAATCTCCAGCATGCTTGAGCCCATTGTTACAGTCACTGTGTCACTACATCTTGTTGAGGGCCTTCCTTGCTTCCTCTCATCTTCCACCTTTCCCAGTATGATGTCTTTTCCCAAAGATTGGCCCCTATTGACAACATTCCCAAAATGTATGAGACAAAGTCTCACCATCCTCACCCCTAAGGAACACACTAGTTGCACTTTCTCCAAGATGTACTTGTTTATTCTCTTAGCAGTCCACGGGATGATCTTGTCATCCTTATTCAGTGTCAAACTTCCTTAGGAAGGAATTGAAAAGACCATGGCTTAAACCAAAAACACTTTAAACACATCATCACTCTTTATTTTTATAATAAATATTTTTATTGTGATTTTAATGAACGTTTATAGAAAACTTGGATTTCCATTCATTCCTTGTTTCACATTTTCCTCCTTACCCCCATCCCAAGTCCATTTTGCTATGCACCTCTTATTCTGGACTATTGTCATGCAAATAATTCCTAATCGTGTATTCCTTTTAAACACTTCTTTCCCTCATCTGTTTCAATGCACTGCTTCTTTTCTTAGTTTTCCCCCAACCTCCAAGTCAGTCCTGTTTTATAATAGTGACAATATGCCGTATTTGCCCTTTTGTGACTCAGATATTTCACTCTGCATAATGTCATCCAGGGTCACCCATTTTGTGTGATTATTTATGAGTTCCTTGTTTTTCAGTGCTGCATAGTATTCCATTGTGTGACTATATGACAACTGCTCTTTAAAAAATATGGAATGCTTCACAAATTTGTGTGCCATACTTACACGGGGGCCATGCTAATCTTCTCTAGATGGTCCCAGTTTTAGTATTTGTGCCATCAATGCTAGCACCATAATTGCTCTTTAGCACCTTGGAGAAGTCTCTGACAGAAGATTTTTCCTGGTGCAACACATGTTTTTATTTCATGACTTTTACTACCATGGGTGTTGTTTATGAATCCAAGAAAAATTATAGAGTTGACAAGTTCAAATTTTTTCTATATCATGATATTGCTTTTTAATAAAAGGCAGGCTATCGTAATGTTGAGGTCCAGATGTTGGTGGACTGTTGCTGTTGTGTTCAGTCAATTAAATTTTAACCAATAGCAACCCTATGTAACAGTAAAAATACCCTATAGGCTGATGGCTGTTTACTAGGTGAGGTATTAAACTACTAACTGGAAAGTCAGCCGTTCAAACCCACCAGCTGTTCCTTGAAAGAAAAATAGGACAGACCCTTCCTTTTAAAATTTACAGCCTCAAAAACTCCATGGTGGGTCACCATGAGTGGAAATTGACTTCACAGCACCAGTGGATTCGACTTTTTGGTTTTAATCTTTTTAAGAGTGCTTCATAGGGTTTTTCTCTCCTGTGGAGCAGACAGTGATTTAGCAGCTGAACTTTTAATCTTTGTGTTACCAGGGCCCCTTGTTGGTGGCCTAGCTAAGTAGAAATATATAGCAAGCAGTTTGTGATATTGAGGGTAAGGGAAGGATTTTAACTTTGTCTAAATATAGATTAATATATAACCTCACTGGAATGTTGTTACTGTGGGACAAGGATAGATGCTAAGTCAAATTCTTTATTCCATTATTAATCCTTAGAAGAGTGGATATGGCAGCATGTAGGAAACATAAAATATGTCTCTTTGAGTTCAGATGACACTAATAACCATATAGCCTTTTTAAACATTTTAGTGATTGCCACAGAGTAAAATTATGAATTAAAAGGCTAAATGTATTAAATGGCACTAAGCTGCGCATTCAGATGCTATGTAATGACATTTATATGCCTTTGTCTTCATCATGCTGAGAATTTTGTTGACTCTGGATTCTTTACATTTCTTTTCTCCTTGTCATATTTATTTATAGGGGTAAAAATAAACTGTAGGTGCATGGTCTGCTGGGCAATGATGGCAGCTTTGTAAATATGTATGCAGCCTTTACCCAGGCCTTTGACAGAAACTGCTTTCCATGCCTTTGTGGTACCTTGAACACACCTTTTGTATTAAGGATGCAGAAACCTACTAGAGTTGTAGAGGTTGTCTGGTGACTTTCTTTCTCTCTCTCTCTCTCTCTCTCTCTCTCTCTCTCTCTCTCATATTTTCATATTCTCATTCAAATTAGACTTCTTTTTCGAAGGCTTGGAGAGCCCTTACCACGAATGTTGCATTTGAGCTCTTTTCATTTGGAGTGTGTTTTTCAGATTGCATGAAGTGTCCTTCGAGCAAACAGCTTTGGCTTCCCCCGTTGAAGTATGCGATGAGATGTGTTTTAAGGGTTTGGATGTATCTGGATATCTCTCAGTCCATTGTTCCTAGAGCTTCAGGGGACATGGACATTTCTCTGTGAAACTGTGCATTTTCTTGAATTAGTAAATCTTCATCTGTAAAGCAGCAGGATTAATGACAATTTATGTTTAGGGATGCATGCGTAATGAAAAACATTTTCAAGAAGGGAAAAACAGGTATAACGTCAGACAGCGAAGGCAAAGGATGCTCTCACTAGTGTAATTTTAGCATTATAATAAATCAGGCCAAGAAGAGTGCTAAACTTAACATATGAAGAGCAGCTTTCTAGCTTAACAATGAACAAGTAGTTTAACTACTTCCTCTGAGCCAAGATATAGTAGTAATTGTTCCAGTTGTTATTGTGAAACTGACTCATGGCTGAGCCTCCAGTGAGTTTTCAGAGATTGTAAATCTCATTGGAGGAGACTGTCCCTCTTTCTCCCATGAAGCAGCTGGTAGACTCAAGCCATGTGCCATTGGGGTGGCAGTGCAGCCACTAAAGCCACTAGAGACCCTTCTACTAGTTCCCCCAGTTGTTCTCATTGTATATGTTCTTATGAGCAAGAACAGTGTTCTATTGAGGCCAAACCCAAAAGTGTACTAACTCTATAAGCCAGCTAGATTTGCCCGTTTTACTTAGAATCTCCTGCAATTTCCAGCCTCTGAAGACCCACTGGAGGGTCAGCTGTGAGTTCATCCCAATTTGACGATATATAAGAACAGCAATGTATGAAAGAAAATGAGTTTGCGTAAATGGTTAGAAAACAACTTGAGAAAGGAGGGTGAGAATGGTCACACAACTTGAAGAATGTAATCAACATCACTAAATTGTACATACAGAAACAATTGTGTGGTTTTCCGGGTATATTCTCAGTAATAGCAACGCAATTTAAAATAAGAAAATGTCTAACTTTTAGATAAAATTTGGGAAAGAACATTATTCTCTTCTTGAGGGTGATCGCTCTCTCGGGCTATCTGCATATTTTGAGGGAAGTGATAAGCATTTAGGAGTGAGGTGTCTAGATTTTAACTTTCTTTGACAATGGAATATCAGGTTCCTCATCAAAGGAATGAGACACAGTAGTCTGTAGCCATGGACGAGGAAAGGTTCACCACCGTCTCAATGGATCCAACCTCTGATCATTAAGCTAAACAAAAATATGGCATCTAGATTTTTGGGGAACAGAATTTATTCTCAAAGGAATCATCTGTAGACTGAAAAGGAAGCTGATTATCTTATTGCATCCAGAATTTATAAACCAGGCATGGATTTCTCTTTTTTCGGTCAGATTTTTCAGATCTATCGAAGCACAGGTAAAAATTTGATAAAGAAAATCCAAGACCATGTGACAATCAAGATCCACAAAACAGTAAATGAAAAGCATTATAGTTCTTGATCCTCAAATATTAGATTCCTTGTGATTTGTATGCTCACCCCACAGGAATTTAAAATCATCAAGATTTTATGTAGACTGGATATGTATATTGTAATTGTCTTTGTTGTTGTTGCTTATACATTGCTATTTCATTAATTTGCCTCAAGACTTGGTGCAGTGAAAACTAGCTGCAAATGAAAATGTTCATTTCTTTGTAATCTCTTCAGTCTTGTTCAGATGTGAAAGAGTGTTAAGTGTACTGAGTATATTGAAACCCCATTGTAATGCTGGGCCTGAAGGACAAGTACTACTTTTATGCCATAGATTTTTCTGTGTTGAGATGAGAGATACACTATTATACCTCAAACACAGGAATTGTGATATATAGCCCATAGTAAAACTGAATCTTTGTCATAGCAAGGTACTTTATGAGGTTGGTTGGAGGTGGTATTGAATTTAACTTTATGCAATAAAATAGATATGGTCCATCATCAACTAATATTTTTCAAATTACTTTCCAAAAGAATTCAAGACCAACTCTGTGTGTGTGTGTGTGTGTGTGTGTGTGTGTGTGTGTGTGTGTGTGTGACATCTGCCAGTGAGGAATGGAACCTTAGTATTATTTCCTGCATTCATTCACAAAGCCATGAGGAAATCTTCACATTTTCCCAGCAAAAATGTCTATTAATGCTTAAGCTCTATACAGATTAATTTGTTCCTAATTCTTGATTTTCCTTCTGCCCTTAGTCTGATTTCCTTAAATCCTTGACTGACAGGTAATTATTTTCATAATTTTGTGACTCCTTTTTTAGCATGTGTGATCTCTTTTCCTTGTTTGGAGTGCCATGTTGTATTAATGGACATTTTTGCATAAACATTTATTTTAAAAAACTAACTTATCCAGACATAATGTTATGGGATGCTCAATATGATTATTGCCCAATATTGAGTACAACCAAATTGCCAAGAATAGAAAGCGCTTCATTGGGAACTTTTTTCTAAAAGGTAAATCTCAGTTAAATGGTTCTAAGAGAGATTTGGAAGGCTTGACTGTTTAATCAAATTGCTCTTTGTCAGCAGGAAACAAAGGAGTATTCCAGTTGTATCCTACTTCAATTTATACAAGTGTTGTTCATTGTTGACATGCATAAAGAAACTTATTAAAAAGGAAACGTCTCAATAGAACTTGAAAGTGTCTGCCTTTATTTTTTATGTTCTTTTCCAATACATTTGCCCAGAAGAATGCTTATATGTTTGCAGTCTTTTGTCATATTTCGTAGCCTGTGATGTTAATGTATTTTCAACCAGATAGAAAATATTACATGTGGAAAAGAACTATTTGCAGACAAATGCATTAAAGCAAATATTATTTCTCTTATCATGTTTCTAAATTATACAGTTACTAGCATGTGTTTTCTGTTAATCTTCCCCCCTCCCGCTCCTACCCAACTGCCAATTATAAGAAGACTGGGATTGACAGATATCTCAGAATGCATCCAGAGACCCCATTTGAAAAAGGATTCAATTGCAGAAATGTTGTTGCCATTCAAAATGAGGAATGTTTATTGTTTACGATCCACTTCTCTCTTTGTAGTAATTTATTTCCTTGAGGATTCCTTTGCTCATGAGGGAATAGCTTCCCACCTGGATACTTGCAATGCTGAAACTATCAATCACACTGGTGACTGTAGATTGTACAGGTGGAGGGCTTTGCGTTTAGAGGTGCAAGAGTTGGGTTCTCTCTCCACTTTATTTGTTCAATAGAGCAGTCTTTGGGTTTGTTTCTTATTTATTCTGCATTTTCCTTCTTTTGTGAATTATTATTTAGTATTTCAGACATGTGAAAGAATATAATAAATAGTTATACATATACAGTGGTGATGGTTGTTATGTACCATCAAGTCAAAACCAACTAATAGCTGACCCTTCAGGGGATTTTCAGAAGGAACAAAGCACATGGGAGTAAATTGTCCATCTTACTCCCGTGGAGCAGGTAGTGAACTTGAGCTGCCTGCCTTTGGGTTGGCAGTACAACTCCTTACCACTAGGTCACCAGAGCTCCCGTAGTATATCTGCTATTGTTGTTGAATACTGCCGAGTCGGAACCAACCTATAGCAGACTCTCTACCAGGTTTTCAGAGGCAGTAAGCCACATGGGAAGAGATTGCCTATCCTTTTCCTGGGGAGCAGCTGGGAGATTCGAATTGTGTGCCTTTGGGATTGCAGCACAGTTCCATACCACTAGGTTAACAGAGCATCCATATAATCTACCAGTCTGCTTTAACAATTGATAAATGCAAAGGAAACCCTCTGTGTACCCTTTTGTGATCGCATCCTCCTGTCTTCCGTGCAGTCGAAGCTGCTATTCTAAATTTAGTGTTATCACTCCTGTATATATTTTTTAGCTTTTACAAAAATGTATATGTCTAGGAAAATATATTTTCTTTTTCCGCCTGTTTTTAAAATCTCTTATGGAGGATTTGCTGTCTTCCTTAAGCATAATAATTTTAACATGTATCCACATTTAAGCATATATTTCTAGTTTATTCAACTTAATACCTGTATACTTTTCCTAATAATACACCGAACTAAGAATAAGATCCCTAATGATGGCCATTTAAATGAGAAGCCACCCTGGGATAAACACAGAAAAGGACATACCAATGGGTAAAATATTCTTAGTCATCTTTGGCCTATTTCTTCCGTGTGGGAGAAATCCATATGGATTTTAGGAGCAGATTTTTCAAACCTTGTGGAAAAAAATATTGGAATATTGACAGGAGTTCAACTGAATTTAAAAGGAAGCTTGGTGGCTTAACAGTTAAATGTTCAATTACTGGCAAAAGGTCAGTGGTTCAAACCTATCCAGCAACGCCATAATAGAAATGACTGGGCAATCTTTTCTTGTAAAGACTATATCCTAGGAATTGGGAAGTTCTACTCTGATGGGTGGGGTGCCTATGAGTCAGAGTCAACATTTGAGCTCAAGACAATAAGTGTCCTTTTTAGAGCTACCAGAGGAAAAGAGGAAGCTCTGTGGCATAATCCATAGGGAGTTGTGCTGCTAGCACAAAGGCCATGCCTCTTCTGGCAGTTTCAATCCACTCGTGGCTCAGTGGGAAAAAGATGACCAAGCTCCTCTTGTATGTTTTATAGCCTCCAAAACCAGCTATGAGTCAGTTCTAACTCAACAGCAATGAGTGAGTCAGTGAGTGAGTGAGTGATTAGCGGAACTTTGACATCTTTATGATGATTGTAAGGTTTGTAAAGACTGTGAGGTTTGTAAAGCATGAACATTCACCTATTCATTGATTGGGGTGAAAGATTAAAATTAAAATAGTCCCTATAGTTTTCAGCTGAATTAAACTCAGGTTTCTATAGTTCTCAGCTAAGTTAAACTCAGGAATTTTTCCATTGTCCCTGGTAGAGCCCAACACCCAGTTGTATCCAGGGCAACAGTATCTCAAGAATGGCTAACTACAAGGCAGGGCAAACAAGCAGATGTTTCTCGACTGATAACCCATGTGCCTTTGTTTCCCGACTGATAACCCATGTGTCTTGTGCTTTTCCACTTCCCTGGAGTTTGAACTCATTGTATACTTAAGAATTTGTGAAACCACCCTATAGTTAAAGATCTGTCTTAACTGCTACATGTGCTACGTGACTGCCACATGTGCTACGTGCAAATATGCTGTGTAAACCATGAGCGAAAACCGAACCAATGAATTCAAACTGTGCTTTCATCACCCAATGAGAAGCTGATACCCAGTTGTATCCCCCTAAAGTGTATAAAAAGAGCCAACTTTGTCTGCTCGAGGTCGGCTCCTCTATCTCCTGCGAGAGATAACGGGCCGCCCGGAGCTCTGCAATAAACCTCTTGCCTCTTGCCTCTTGCTGTTGCATCAAGCCGGTGTCTTGGAGTCTTGGGTCTTCGCCGTCCGCTCGGGACAGGGACAGGACCACCGGTTCGGGGGTCCTTCAGGGGCTTCTGGTGTGATCTTCAGTGAACTTTTTTAGATATATTTTTATATTGCTGTACAGAGGTAACTCCTGGTTTCTGTGATGCTGAACACTGTGACACTTATGTGCCCAATGTGATAATGGTTACCCATGGTGGACAGTGTTTGGTGGAGCTTCCCGATTAAAATAAGCTTGGAAGCAGGAGTGGTATCCACTTCCAAAATAGCTTGCTTCCAGAAAACCTATGAACAGTGCTCAGGTTTTTCTGTTCACTGGGTTGCTGTGGGTCGCCTACGACTTGACGGCACCAAAAAACAACAACAACAACAACAACATTTTTATATAAAATCCTTTAATGGATTTATTTTTCAGAATAATATCTTTTTTAGTCTAGAAATTATTCTTCTCTAGCCGGTGTTTCAGGTCTTTCGTTCATAGGGTTGCTATGAGTCATCTACGACTCGACAGCATTTAACAACAATAACAACGACAACATTGAACTCTGTTGACCTAGTGGACAGAAAGTTATGCTACCAAGCCCAAAGTGGATGATTTTAATCTGTGGCACTCATGCCTGGTTTAAATCGTTTTTGATCAAACAAACTTCTAAGCTTGGAAGCAGGCGTGGCATCCACTTCCGAAAGGGCTTGCCTCTGGAAACTCTATGAACATGGAGAAAAGATGAAAGTTATATAAGTGTTTCTAGGTCTTTCATTCACACGGTCGCTATGAGTCATCTACGACTCAATAGTCCTTGACATCAGGAACCCTGATGTTGTTGTTGATTGCCCTCGAGTTGAGCATGATTCATAACAACCCTATGTAAAAAGGCCTGAAGGTTGCTAATTAAAAGTTCTGTAGTTCAAATCCACCAGTCACTCTCCAGGTGAAGTTGGACAACCTCCACTCAGAGAAATACATAACTTCAGCCAATGGAGGGGCTAAATTGACTTGGCAGAAGTGAGTTGGTTTGTGGTTTTGTTTTTTTGTTTGTTTGTTTGTTTGATTGGTTGGTTTTGGGTTTTTTGGTTTTGTTTTTTTAATAGAATAGATTACTATTTTTAAAGGGAAAGGAATCAGACTGTTTCTTAAATACAACAAATAGGTATTATCAACCACATTTTATAGATTAGAAAACTGAAGTTCTCTCCAGAGGTTAAATAATGGCTTAAAATTAGATAGCAAACTAAGTGAAAGAGGAAATGCATACCTATTTGATCTGCTTTTAAAACCTTCCATATTACCAATTGTCAGGGCCTGGCTAACCTGCAAAGCAGGATCAGCGATGCATAGTAAAAACAGCAGGACCACTCATCTTGGCTTGACCATCCTTTCTACAGTAAACAACTCCAGGAAGCAGTATGCTAATGAATAGGGAGTGACCAAAGGTCTCAGAATTCTATGAATGTGGTACCTTTTTGTTTGTTAAAACATATTGTCTGGAAGATGTCCTTGTTTTATGTGAAGGTCTGTGAATGTTTGATCTACCCGTCAACATCTCTGGACAGATAAGAGATAATGCGATTACCCCTGCAGGCATGTTCCTAAGACTTGTGTGTATATATACCCTTGCCAGAATAATAAAGGTTGCTATTCGTCATCAGTGAAAAAAAAATATTCTATGTTCCAGTTGGATGTTCCTAATATGGAGCCAGAGTGCTCCTTGGAGGCAAGGATGGCAAAGCTTTGTCTCTTATATTTGGGATGTATTGCTATTCCTTGGGAAAAGATATCATGCTTGAAAGGGTGAAGTATCAATGAAAGAGAGGACAGCTCCCATCGAAATGAATGGACACAATGACTGCAGCAATGGGCTCAAGGGTATCAGAGATAGTGAGGATGTCAAAGAATAGGACAAGGTTCAGATCTGTTATTCATAGGATTGCTAGGATACATACTTGACTCAATAGCACTTAACAAATATATGTAGCCTTGGTAATGACTTCCTTCTGTTGATACCTCAACTTTACCATCCCTCATTTGCATAAGTTGTCTGTCTACTCAATTTTGTCTCTTCCTTTCCAGGTATTAAAAGTTTCATAGTTTTAGTTGCCTTAATGTGCTGGCTCAGACTTTCAGTACAATGTTGAATCCTAGTACTTCTCAGTATAAGGAAGCTATCTCTATTCTTGGATCAATAAGTAAAATGTTTAAGCTGTGATTTTGGTAAATCTCTGTCATATTCAGCGTGTGTTCAATCAATTCCCTTCTCTTTCTATACTTCCAAAAGATTTTATCCTAAATAGGAAGTAAATTGTATACTGTACTTTCCTATATACAGTTAGGTGACAATTTTTCTTTAACTCTATGAAGTAGATTAAAGTAAAATGGATTAATTTGATGTTGAATTGCGATTCCCTAAAGTACCCAAACATTCAGCTTCTTTGGTTGTCATTTATATACGAAGGATGAGGAGATTGTATGCATGCATTTGTGTGCGTGTGTGTGTCTGTGTGTGTGTGTGTGTGTGTGTGTGTGTTTGATTTTCAGATATTCTATTGGGGATTTTTGCAACCATGTTTACAAATAAAGTTAACCTTTTAAGAAAAATATCCTTTCCCTTAACTCTGTCCTGTTTTGGAACAAAATTACAGTAGTCTCACAAAATGATTCAAGAAGTTTTCTCTTTTTTTATTCTCAAGTACAATTTATTTAAAATAGAGATTATCTGTCTTTTGAAAGTTTGGCAAAATACACCTGTAAAACCAAGTATTTTCAGTATATTTAATTTGTATTTAGGGTTCTCTGGTGGCTTAGTGTAAGGACTTGTATTGTTAGCCCAAAAGCAGGCAATTTGACTCTACCATCTGCTCTGTGAGAGTCAACTATGAGCGGGTTATGATCCAATGGTATATGACAGCAACGTGGATGTTGGTTTTCTATTTCTTCTCAAGATCTTTGTTTTCCTTGTAAAATCTCTATTACATCTAAATTTTCAAGTCGACTTACATGAAGATGTTCATAGCATTCTTGCATTGATCTGCAAAGTTTTGGGTTTTTTAAAAAATTTTATTTTTTCTTTTATACTGGTTTATTTACAATATTCAAATGCATTGTTTTCACACCAGATCTTTCCCATTTCCTTCATCCCCCATCAGATTATATGACCCTATGATTAATGCTTCCACCTCCCCACCCCATCCCTCCACTTTCACCCTCCCCCCCATAGATCCTCATACTCATTCTACAATAGTGGTTTTATACAGTATTTGTCTTTATGGGACTGAGTTAGTTCACTCAGCATAATGTTCTCGAGTCCCTCTCAAATTAGGGAGGGATTTACAAAATCATTGTTCCTGCGTGCTGCATAATATTCCACTTTATTAATGTACTATAATTTCTCAATCCATTCAATTGTGGTTGGACATTTAGGCTGTTGCCATGTTCTTGTGATGGTGAATAATGCTGCTATGAACATTGGTGTACAAGTCTCCATTTGTGCCTCAGGTCTTTTGGTGATCTCCGTTTCTCTGTTCCTGATTTTATTTTCTGTTCATAGTTTTGTCATTCCCTCTATTTTACTTACACAGTGAGCTCTGGTTGCATTAGTGCATTATACGCATCAATGCTAACCAAGAAGGCAATGGTTTAAATGCACCATCTAGTCACTGGCAAAAAAACAGGCTCTCTTGTAAAGATTTACAGCCTCAGAAACCTGAATCAGGGTTACTGTGAGTCAGAATCAACTCAAAAGCAATGACTTAAGTTTAATTCTTTCTGTTAGGGAGCTTTGGTGACCTATTGGTGAGATACTGTGTCTCCAACCCAAAGATACATGGTTTGAATCCACCACCTGCTCCGTGGGAGAAGGATGAGCAAATCCCTCCCATGCAATTTACTACCTCTGAAAATCCATGCAGGGGGATGGAAGCATTAATCATAGGGTCATATAATCTGATGAGGGGGTGAAGGAAATGGGAAAGATCTGGTGTGAAAACCCACGTCATAATGGGTTGGTTCTAACTCAACAGTACATAACAACAACAAGAACATAGTCTTGTAGTTATTATACAAAAATAGTTCTTATAGTATTGGTTGTAGTTCTTCCTTCCTAGAGTCTTAATTTGGTACTTATGTCTATCATTTTGTTTCTAACACTTTGTAATGGGCAATTGCTCATTAATTTTTAGTTGTTCTTTTTTTTCTCTTAAATGCCTTTAAGGCTGTTAAGTGTTAGTACTTTTTTTAGACTGCAGCCCACAAATTTTTATATATAGATATTTTCCTTGTTGTTCAGATCCAAATCTCCCAAATTTCAGACACAATCTTAAAAATAGAGTTTAATTTTTTAATTCAAAGTGTGTTTTTGAAGAATAGTTTTCTGATTCCCCCACCCCATCCCGTCTTTGCATATATTAATTTCTCCTTTTGCTGAGGTGGTAAGCTCTGAATAATGTGGAAACTGCCATTAGTTGAAGCTGGCATTGTGGGCTAAATGTCAGCTTTTATAGATATGTAATGTGTGTTTGAAAGATGTATTATATATAGTCAAGACTATCAGGTTCTATATTTATGCCCATTAAACTCTTTATTTGAGCTTTTCCAGTTTTCAACATCTCTGTGAATTTTTGATGTGCTTTCTGTGTCTTTCTATTACTGATCATTAAATTTTTCCATTTTCTTTCATAAGTCCATTTGTTGTTGTTATATGCCATCAAATTAACCACAAACTCATACAACAACCCTGCGAACAACAAATAACTCTGAATGTTGCCCTATCCTGAGCCAGTCTCACTGTCTTTGAGACACTTGCCCCCATTGCCACAGTCACTGTGTCAATCCATCTCATCCAGGGTCTTCCTTTCCTTTATTGATTCTCCATTCTTCCAAGCACCATGTCCTTCTCCAAGGACTGGCCCTCCTGGCAACATGCTCAAAGTATGTCAGACCTTCAAAGTCCTTGCCTCCAAGGAGCACCTGGTTTCGCCTTCTCCAGGACAGACCTGTTTGTTCTCTTGACAATGCATACTATGTTTTGTACTCTACTCTATCACAACTCAAAGGCATTGATTTTTTTCTTCTGTTAGCCTTATTCATTGACTGGATCTCAGATTCATTGCAAATAATTGAAAAGACAGTGGCTTGAATCAGGCACACCTTAGTCTCCAACCAGATATTGTTGTACTTCAGCAGTCTGGAGAGTTTCCTGACAACAGACCTTCCCAAAGTAATGCCTCTTTTGATTTCCAGACTGCTGGTACCAAGAGTGTCGATTGTAGAGCTAAGAAAATGGAAGCTGTTAACAATCTCAAACTCTTCACTCAATCTGCCATGATGCTGCTAATTGGTCCAGTGGTGAGAATCTTTGTTTTCTTGATGTTGAGCTGCAATCCATATTGAAGACTCCAGACTTTGACCTTATGCAGCAAACACTTCAAGCCCTCCTCAGTTTCAGCAAGCAAGGCAAATGCTGAAGGAATTGACAAAAAACAAGGCCCCAGGAATTTATGGCATACCAGTTGATGTATTTTCAACAGACACTGCCCTGGATGTGCTCAAGTTGTACCAAGAAATCTGGAGGACAACCTCCTGGCCGACTGACTGGAAGAGATCAATGTTTGTTCCCGTGCCAAAGAAAGGTGACTCAACAGACTGTGGAAATTATAAAACAATATCATTAATATCACAGGCAAGCAAGATTCTGCTGAAGATTATACAGAAACTACTGGAACAGCACATCAACAGAGAACTGCCAGATGTGCAGGCTGGGTTTAGAAGGGGTCTTGGTACTAGGGATATTATTAGTTGATGTTAGATGGGATCTCATTCCTTAGGCTTATTTTGAATATTGGTTTCCTCAGAGTTTACTTTTTGTTCTATGTACCCTTATCCACTGGAAGCAGGAGCAGCATCCACTTCTGAAATGGCTTGCGTCCAGAGACTCTGTGTACAAACAGTGCTCAGGCCTTTCGTTCATAGGGTCGCTATGAGTCGTCTATGACTCGACGGCACCTAACAACAATAACAACAACAACAGAGAGAGAGCTATGTTGGCCCAGTGGAAAGAAAGTTATGCTATCAAGCCGAAGGTGGGTGATTTTAATCTGAGGCCCTTGGACGGGTTCAAATTCTTTTCCTGTCAAACATTCTTCTAGGTGGTATAGCACTGGTCTGTGCATTGCTGTACAGAGGTAA
>NW_006399790.1:15509310-15529530 GCF_000299155.1 Elephantulus edwardii
TAACAACAACAACAACAACAATGTTAGATGGATCTTGGCTGAAAGCAGACACCACCAGAGGAATGTCTGGTTCTGTTTCACTGACTATGCAAAAGCATTTGACTGTGTGGATCATAACAAACTGTGGCCGACTCTGAGAAGAATGGGAATCCCAGAACACTTGATCGTTCTAATGCGAAACCTATGCTTGGACCAGGAGGCAGTCATCAGAACAGACCAAGGAAACACTGCATGGTTCAAAATTGGGAAGGGTGTATGCCAGGGATGCATCCTATCTCCATACAGTTTTAACATACATGTGCAACAGATCAACTGGGAGGCTGGGCTCTATGAGAAGGAATCAGGCATTAGAACTGGAGGAAGACTTATTAACAACCTGTGTTATGCAGATGATACAACCTTGCTTGCTGAAACTGAGGAGGACCTGAAGTGCTTGCTGCAGAAGATCAGGGACTGCAGCCTCCAATATGGATTGAGGCTCAATATCAAGAAAACAAGGATTCTCACCACTGAACCAATTGGCAGCATCTTGACAAATGGCGAAGAGATTGAGATCATTAACACCTTCCATTTTCTTAGCTCCACCATCAACACTCTTGGTACCAGCAGCCAGGAAACTAAAAGACAAATTGCATTGGGAAAGTCTGCTGTCAGAGACCTCTCCAAAATACTGAAGAGCAATGATGACAGTCTAGAGACTAAGGTGTGCCTGATACAGGCCATGATATTTGCCATTACTTGCTATGCTTCAAAGAGCTGGACAATGACTAGGGATGACAGAAGGAGGGTTGATGCTTTTGAGCTTTGGTGCTGGAGAAGAGTATTGAATATAACATGAACTACTAGGAGAATAAACAGGTTTGACCTAGAGAGGGTGAAACCAGGCTGCTCCATGGTGGCAAGGATTCAGAAGCTTCATCTGATATATTTTGGACATGTTGAAACACGGAACCGATCCTTAGAGAGGGACAGTATGCTTGGGAGGGAGGAGAGAAAGCACAGGAGAGGAAGACCCTAGATGAGATGGATTGATTCAGTGACTGGGCTAATGGGGGTAAGTGTTTCTGAGACGATAACCTTGGCTCGGGATAGAGCACAGTTCACAGCTCCTGTACATCGGGTCGCTATGAGTTACAAGAAAGTCAATGACACATAACAATTGTTGGTTCACTTTTTTGGAGAATGTTAATAACATTCCTATGAATTTTAATGATTCTTCCAGTCAGTTGACCAGGTAGCTATCCTCCAAATTCTTTGGCAAAACCTGGTGAGCATGTCCATGTGTTTGCTGAAGGTATTCCATCATTCATGGAGCCTTATTATTTTTGCCAGTTTCTTCAGAGCAGCTTGAATTTCTTTTTTCATCGCCTTTGCTTCTTAATCATATGCTATTTTTTCCATCTTCCATCATAAGTCCATTAGATTTTGTTTCATGTATTTTAAGGCTATATCTTCATACATGATCTCTGTATTATATATCTCTGGTAAATATTTTTATCATTATGTAATTACTTCCTTTATCCATAATAATGCTTTATGCTTTATAGGGTATTTCATCTGATAACATTTCAGCCATTGCAACTTTCTTTAGCTTGGTATTTTTCTATTTTCTGTTCTTATAACTTTTTCTCTTGTTAGTAAGTTTTCGGCATATCTTTTACAGAGTGATTCTAAATTTTCATTCAGTTCCAGATTCTCTCTTTTGTGCCATGGAATTGGAACCAGTGGGTTTTCTGAGGCTGTAAATTCTAAGGAGCAGAAGATGAGTTCAAACCATCCACCTTTCGGTTGACAGCTCAGCTTCTTGCCACTAAGCCTGATGTGCATTTATAGACTGTCATCTTTTGTTTATATTTACAATATCTTTTCTGTCACTGGCTGAGTTTCTTTATTCTTTTACCTCCTGTACTGATTAGGAAGTCTGATGGCTTAGTGGTAAGAAACTTCACTGCCAATCCCAAAACCTTGTGTTTCTAACCCACCAGTAGCCAACCCAAAGTTCATGGTTAGAATCCATCAGCTGCTCCATAGGAGAAAGATAGGCAATCTCCTCCCATGTCCTTTACTGCCTCTGAAAACCCTCTAGAGTATCAGCTGTGAGTTAGTTCTAACTCCTTAGCACACAACAGTTCTGGTTAAGAAAAGGAGCTCTGGTGGCCTAGTGGTAGGGAACTGCACTGCAATCCCCAAAACACATGATTCAAATCTACCAGCTACTCTGCAGGAGAAGGATGGGCAATCTCGTCTCGTGTGATTTACTGCCTCTGAAAACCCACTGGAAGATTAGCTGTGGATAATCCTTAACTAAGCAGCACACAACGATAACTGGTTAAGAAAGAAGGGAGTTTTGGTGAACTGGTGGTACAGAGCTATGCTGCCACCCCAGAGGCACAGGGTTTGAGTGAATCAGAGCTACTTTGCAGGAGAAAGATGGGCAGTCTTCTCCTGTATCTCTAAAAACCCACTGGAGGGTCAGCTATGAGTTGATTCTGACTCCACGGTACACAACAACTGCTTAAAAAGTTGTACATTCGGTTTCTGCTCTTTAGTGGTTTCATTTTTTTCAAAGATCTTTTACATATAATACATACAGAACAGTATGAAATTTGTAAGTTTAAAGTTCAATCTTTATGAGAGGATTAATGCACCTCATATAACTACAACTGACATAAAAAAATAGAAAACTATCCCTAAAATCCCTGGTGTGCCACTTGCCTCAGTCATTACTTCCTTTTCCCTTGTACCAAAAGGTACAGTAGTATGATCTTGTATCAGGTTTCTTTTTTTTTTTCCTTTTTAAAATTATTTTTTATTTCAAGGAACATCTACAGAGAATTCAGAATTCCATTCATTCATTGTTGCACTTTTCTCACCGCCCAATGAAGGAGTTTTTCTTGTGCTTTTCAAGGAGAGGTGGGCAGGGAGAAAAGTATCAGGTTTCTTTCATGCAGCATTAAATGGTGTGATTGGTAAAGGGCATCCACTGTAGTATACTATTTCTTTCCACGATTTATTATCTACTCTCTTCTTAATAAACATTTGACAGGGGAGCTCTGGTGGCCTAGCGGCAAGGAGCTGCAACTACAATCCCAGAGGCGCACGGTTCAAATCCACCAGATGCTCTGCCAGGGAAGGAGGGACAATCTCCTCCTGTACCAGTCAGATCTGATTTGACAGTACACTCACACAAAAATAATAAAATTTTTAAAAAACACACACAAAAAAAAAATAAAAAAACACACAAAAAATTTGACTTGTCTTCAGTTGGGGTTATTACACTTAATTCTCCTTTAGAAATTTGATACATACCTTTTGATAATTATTTACTTACTTTTCTGTTGAATAAATGCTGGTAATTTGAATGTAGGTTTCACAATATACACATGCATCCATTTTCAACAGATACTGTCAAATAATTTTCCCAAATTGTTAAACCAATTGACACAACCACTCGCAGGGTATGTGTTTTTCCTTGACATCAATTTGTAAGAGGAAGCAAGTTCCGTGGAATAGGGAGACCATATCCTGAATCAGGTGCACTTCGTCCTCAAACTGACATCATTGCTCCTCAATAATTCAGAAACGTCACGGATTGCAGACTTTCCCAGTGCAATACATCTGCTCATCTCCTAACTGCTGGTACCAAGTGTATTGAATGTGGATAAAAGTAACATGAAGTCACTGACAATTTCAAACCTTTCTCCATCTATCATGATGTTGCCTATTCGTCGAGTGGGGAGAATTTTTATTTTCTTGACATTGAGATGCAATCGATATTGAAGGCTGCAGTATTTAACCTTCTGCAGCAAGGGCTTCAAGTCCTCCTCACTTTAAACAAGCAAGGTTGTGTCATCTGCATATTGAAAATTACTGATGAATCTTAATCTGATTCTGATGCTACGTTTTCTTCACAGAGCCCAGCTTCTCAAATAATTTGCTCAGCATAATTACTATTTAATTAATCTCGACTTTTGTAATCACTATTTCTTTCCACCTTTTCTGTAATTACTTAGAGTTAATATTTGGCACACTGATTTTCAGCAAGTTGGAGGTTTTCCCCTATTTTTTTAAATATCCCTATACACTTAGATTACTCAGATATTTTGATATGTGGTACTTTCATCTGCAAAATTTTTTCAAGACATTTTCTAATTTTCATTGTTTTTTATTAGTTCTATATTTTATTCAGAAACATAAATAATTGTTTTCAAATATGTGGTCTTTGTAGTTATCTTTTGGTACTGACTACAAATTTTATGACACAGAAAGGAAATGTAATATTTTGAAATATGTTGCAACATGCCTTATAGGACAGCACATAGGAAATATTTATAAATGTTGTAAGTACACTTGCAGAGTCTGTAGGCATTTTTAATAAAGTAACACTTGTTACTTTATTTATTATTATTATTATTATTAATTTATTTTTTTTATGTGACCTGGTGGGTAAAGAGTTCCACAGTCAATCCAAAGGCAGGTGGTTCAAACCTCCCAGCTGCATAGTTGGAGAAAGAAAGATGGATAATCTCTTCCTATGAGATTTTCAGCCTCTGAAAACCCACTGGAGAGTCAGCTATTAGTCAGTTCTGACTCAATGGTAATGAGTGACTGTGAGTGTGCAATAGAGATCTGCTTACAAAGTAGTTAAAGCACTTGGCTGCTAACCAAAATGTCAGCAGTTCAAATCCATCTGCTGATACAAAAGAGGGGTAGTATGCCTCTGTTATTATGTTACTCTGTTACTATAGTCTTAGAGATCCAAAGAGGCAATACTGTTCTGTCATATAAGGTTCCTATGAATTGCAATCAACGTGGCAGCAGTTGGATCAAGTTTGCTAATCATATTACTCAGATCTTCCATATCCCTTTTGTTGTTGTTGTTCGCTGCTTATTCTATTGGTTAATAAGAGAAAGGGATATTAAAGCCTCTGGCTATCATTGTGAATTGGTCTTTTTCATCTTTAAGTTTCTTCAATTTCGCTTTATATATTTGGCTTAATGTTTTCTTCAGCATTGGGAATATTTGTTAGCCATTATCTATTATTTTTTTTCCCTTCCACACAAGACTGTCAAAAACTCTGTCCAAACTCTGGGCCTCACAGCAGCCTTTACTAGGATTGACAAATTATTCTAGAGGCAAAAGCGACCCCTGATGTCAAGCTCACCCCTTTGTGTTTTGTCATTCTTTTTCCCTCTTGGAACTTGGCCCTCTAGTTTTTTATTTCTTAGTGAATTTCAGTAAGTGTTTAAAATCTATTTTGTCCAAATATTCTGGTTCTTATCAGGAAGGAACAATGAATATTACTTAGGTCAAAATTGTTGCTGTTGTTGTGTACTGTAGAGTCAATACCATGTCATAGCTGACCCTCCAAGTGGGTTTTTCACAGACAGTAAATCACGTGGGGAGAGAGTAAGTACCCTTTTTTCTCCCAAAGAAGAGCTGGTGGATTTGAACCATATGTCTTTGGGTTGGCAATGGAACTCTTTACCACTAAGCCACCAAAGATCCAGGTCAAAATTATTACCCATCAAATTCTACTCCACTTTTAAATGTTTATATAAATACATCTGTTACTTGAATAAATGAAAGCTTTAAAATAAATTGCTCAGGATCCTCCATCTTGCATATTATTAGTAATAAGATGGTGTATTTTCATGTTTATTTTGATATTATGTTATACTTCCCCCCAGATTATCACCATGATGATCTTATATAGACAATGCTTCCTTTCCATTGAGCTAGGCCAGTTGTTGTTGTTAAGTACTGTCAAGTGGGAACTAACTTACAGCTGACTCCTTTAGTGGGTTTGCAGAGGAATTAAATCACACAGGACATTGTCCATCATCCTGCTGCAGAGCATTTGGTAGATTTGAACTAGCTGGCTTTGGATTGGCAGCGCAACTCCTTACCATTCAGCCATGCCTCCTAAATGAATCAACTATTATTTTATGTAGATAGTGTTTCCTTTCCATCACCCTGGTATAGTAGGTAGAGTTTCTTTGTCTCCCACTTGGTGGGATTGTAGCCATTCAAGGGTCTTGGCTATTTTGTAAGGGTCCAACTGCCTATCCGAAATGGGCTCAAAGCCTCATCTCTTTTCCCTTTGTGGACATAAATTCTCAAGCCCTGTTAACCCCTCGAAGCTGCCAGAAAGTTGACTTACATGCTTGCTGGTTTGGCTTTTAGCAACCTCTTTGCTTCTAGTACCTGCTTATTTCTCTTTCTTGCGAGCTAAGGCATGCATTTCTAAAAATCACTACATTATATCCACAATTTCTAGTGTTTCTATTGAGATGGTTTAAGAATAGCTTAGCCTACCATTCTGTCAGTACTCTCATCCTATTATTTTACAGGGAAGAATAAGAATATATATTCCCTTTCGTCTAAAAGCTGTAGTTGTATAAAGCAATGAATGCAGGATGCTTGTCTCTGGTTATTCCAGTTAGTTTTTATTTGATTGACTTTGTCCAATTAGCTGTCAAATCTTTGAAAGCCCTTTGCCAGTTGAGTTTTTAGTGCCTGTATTGGAGTGGAAACAGAAAGTATAAGCCCCAACTCTCAGTCAGACATCTCTGACATACTTGAGACCATTGTTGCCATCATTCTGTTATTTTTTTCTCATTGGAAGGTGACACAGGATAGGACAGTGTTCAGGTTTATTGCTCAGAGGATCTCTAGAAGGCGTACTTGACTCGACGACACCCAACAACACTCAGATTTTCAGGACTGAAATAAAGGGATGCAATTTCAGTGTGTCCTGTGGCACTCAACTAATAAACAAAGGGTTGACACTTTGAACCCAAAAATGGCTGCACAGGAGAAATATCTGACGGAAGATACAGTTTGTAAAACCTGAGAGGGCAGTTTTACTGTCATATGCAGTCATTATAAATGGGAATTGACTCAACATTACCTAATAACAACAGTAGATTCTGTTTCCGTATAATTCTACCTCTCTAACAATGGCACGTAACAACAATAACATACTATGATGAGTTTGGAAGCAGGAGTGGCATCCACTTCCTAAACCACATGCCTCCGGAAACTATGAACTTCGATAAATGTTGATAATTGTAGAGGGGCTTCAGGTCTTTTGTTCATAGGGTCGCTATGAGTTGTGCTCAACTCGAAGACAATCAACAACAACAGCATTTAGTAGGCTGAGCCATTTTTTTGTATTTTCTGGATCCTGGAATTTTTCTTATAACCTAGTAATCTCCCACACAAATTTCTATCATCTACCCTTCCACCCATTCCACTCTGATTTTACAACTATCAGCTTATTGATTCAGCTCTTCCTAAAGTTACCAACAATTTCCATGTTGCTAAATTCAAAGGACTTAACAACATGTATGCAGCATGGACTTCTTTGTCCATTATTAGACATAATTAACTACTCTAGCCTTCTTGATAATAAAAGTGGACTCTTCTGGCTTTGGTTACACCAGAATCTCCTGGATTTTCCTCCTATTACTGCATTCTCCTTTCCAGTGTCCTTGGCAGAGCAACGAGGCATGCAAGTATACTCCAAGACAATCTTTCCACCACCCTTTGGCCACCAACTAATACTTGTAAATAAATTTGTGAACAAATTAATCCAGATTGTAAGAAAACATAATGTTGCTTTTATCAGCATAATGTTTCGCCTGTTGTTGTTGTTGTTATGTGCCGTCAAGTCATTTGCGACTCATAGCGACCCTATGCACAACAGCCCTAAACCCTGCTCTATCCTGTGCCAATCTCATTGTCTCTGACACACCCATCCCGATTACCCCAGTCACTGAATCAATCCACCTCATGGAGGGTCTTCCCCTCCTGCGCTGTCCCTCCACTCTACGCAGCATGATGTTCGCCTACTGAACAATAATTGCCATCTATGAAGTGAATACTTTTGTCTACATGTAAAGAACTTCATTACAGAAATGCTATATCTCAGTGTCTTTCTCACAGTTTTGGAATTAAAGAGTGTGAGAGAAAAAAAATTGACTTCAAGAATACCTTCTTTCCCTTGGTTTAACAAATTGTACTAAAATTTTGCCCTTTATCCCACTTAGGACTCTCCAGCTTCTATAAAGCTTTCATTTTGGCTTCTCTGGTACAGCAGCAGTTTTACTAATATTTCTCAACAGAAAGTCAGTTAGACAATGGAAAGACTGTCAACCTGAGCCAGTATGCAGCACCACTATACAATCTAGATATTGAATGCCATGTCAAGTTCCAAGACTACATTTTACTCAACAAGAAACACAATAAATGTTTAAAATAAGTGTAAACATTGTTAGGATGGACGGAGAAACCAGTTTGATTGGCATTATTGACAGTTTTATCTTTTGTTTATTATTAATTATATCTATTAGAAAGTTGATATCTTGCCGCTTACAGAACTTGTCTTAATGGATAAAGTTGAGGCACTATTTTAATATTGGGATTTTCTCCCCCCACCTTAATGTTTTATTGTGGCATCATAAAATCCTTGAAACATTATCTGTTGTCTTAATGACATTTTTCTTGAAAACCACTTGACATTTGTTTGGCATTGCCTTTGCTGCTAAGCCAAGAATGCCCTTATTATTCTATGGACATCTCAAGATCTATTTGGCTTGGAATTTTATAGCAATATATTTAATTTCCCATTTTATAGAGATCTTTGTAAGTTTACTCAAATGCTACAAGTTTTTACAATTTATTTTGTTGTTGTTGTTTGTTGTTATGGTATACCATTAAGTTGGAAATGACCCAGGGCTGACTATCTGGCAGGTTTTCAGAGGCAGTTAATCACACAGGAGGAGATTGTCCATCCTTCTCCCACAGAATTTTTTTTTTACCTAAAATATAAATATACATTTAGAGTCTTTCAAAGATAATGGATACTGGGTTTAATGAAATATACCTTCTTTGACTTTTTCCAACAGAGCTCTGCACCATGGAGTGTGGTAGCCATGGGGTCTGCTCAAGGGGAATTTGCCAATGTGAAGAAGGCTGGGTGGGACCAACGTGTGAAGAACGCTCCTGTCACTCTCACTGTGCTGAACACGGTCAGTGTAAAGATGGCAAGTGTGAATGTAGCCCCGGATGGGAAGGCGACCACTGCACAATTGGTAAGTACCACCCTATGTTAACAAAGCACATTGGACTCATTGAAATACAGCCTAATGAGTCAATACATTCAGGCTTTAGAGGAATTTGAGGTTGGAAGAGAGGATGACTCGGAGGTCTGGACACAGTTTGAATGGTTTATGAACTGGGAGGTTTCCAATTCTATTGGTGATCCTCTGCTTATTTCTTGACTTGTTTCCTTTCTCATTACTTTAGTGCTCCTTATATTTTTGGGTTTCAAGTCTTTTGAGTTACTCAAATGAGAGATGATACATTGGGAGCAAAGTATCATTAGTTAATAAGAGAAGTGTTTTTGTTGTGAAGGTAACATTCACTGCCCATTTTTCCTTTTGAAAAGTGTAGGTTGTTTCGGTTGAAAGCACTTAGAGGCTATTTCATTAAATGGAATTACTTTAACAGAGGCTATTCGGTATCATTAGGGGCTGTCTTTAATGTATATGAAGAAGACACTCCTGACCTACCAGTAAGAGAACATCTGGGTTGAATTGTTTCTCCAGCAGTGCAGAGTGTTCGCCTTGAAGCATCTACCCTCTCTCATCCTCGTCACACATTTCCAGGTTATGGCCTGGAAAATGCTCTGTGGACCTGGGAAAGTCTATATAATTACTAATCACTATGTGAGTGCAATATATAAAAAGTAATAACAGTAATGATAGTTTCAGTTATAAAATATTTTCCTTTTATGAAGAGAAACTAAGTCACTGATTAATAGATATAGATATATATTATATATCTATTAATCTATGGATCTATGTATATACCTGTCACAATAGTTTCTGTTCAAACAGAGAGACAAGTACCACTCCCACTGTTAAGCTAATGAAAGTAGTCACAGACTGTTCCATTGACATTCCATAATCAAACAGAAAATTCATATTGAGCCAAGGCAAGCATAGGCCTTTGGATAACCAATTCATTGCTTGTGGAATTTCTACATACATACACTCGACTCTGCTACAGCCTTCACTTTTAGGTGAAAGTATTTTGTTATAATGGTTGGAACCTGCCAAAATAATGTATAATATATATATATCGCATACAATCTTAATAAACTACATTGCTATAGCGCTAAAGAGATGGTAAGTCTTGTTCTGTAACTGTGGAGGATATTTAAGATTCATTAAAAAGGTGGTGAGGGGTGAGATGCACATGCAGCTTAAGTAATTACATTCTTGCACTACAGTAAGTTTATTGCCTTCACATAAGAGGATTTAAATATTGTGATGATTACCAAAGGTGGTTACTTCAGCACTCCCTTCTGAAGATATTACTAATAAGAAGTTCAAGCTAGTGCTCTTTCACGGAAGTTATTACTGAGATGTAAAAATTTAGTTCTTATACTTTTAATGAAATATGACACTTTTTTAGGAAGCCTAATCGAGTTTCTTGCAGAAAAGCCATTAGTATCTTTCCCATGGAAAATATTATTCATAAACTACACAGGCTAGTGTACCAACTTTTGAGCTGCAGGCATTTCAATGGTTTGCAGTTTGCCATTCTCCTCTCGGGCAATAGGCAGCCATTAGTACGTGTTGTACAGCTTTGGTCTCCTAGAAATTCATTCAATCATTCTTTTCTTTCCCATTAGCTCACTACTTAGATGCTGTCCGAGGTAAGCTTTCTTCCTCAGTAATTTTATAGCAGAAAAAGAAATTTAAAAGATTATGTGCATGTGGGAAAGAGAGGGTGGGGGATGTTTATTGTTATTGTTTCCCTCTTACCTTGACAGTCATGGTGAAGTATGTAGTCATATTGTCAAGTATGTGATGTAAAAACCAGCCTAAAAGTAATTTGGTTTTCCAATAACAAAAAGTTGCTTTGGCCCTTATGTCTAGGGACCGTTTTTCCTTGTCTTTGTGCTGAACTGAGTATGTGTGTGTGTGTGTGTTTACAGCATAAATAAATATTTTAAAAGGTTCAAGTAGACATCGGACTTTTTTCTTTAACATGTCAAAAATATGGCTCAAAGTCCATGTTCAGTATCCTTACAAGGGCAAAAGTTTTGTCCCAGACCTAACTACTTCATCATCCATTGCATTCAAGGATCTTCTGCTGGCAGAGACTCTGAGTTTTTCTTCATATATCTCTGTGATGGCATGAAAGGCCAACAGTTCAAATCTACCAAAGGGGAAAGATGAGGCAGCCTGCTCCTATTAAGAAATTCAATGGAGGGTTGCCAGGAAGCAGAAAGCACTCAGAGTGAATGTAATCCACATTATCTTTAAATTCTCCTTCTTTATTATATATCTATCAACAGTGGAATTATTAAATTATATTCTCACAGCTATCTCCATTCTCAAATCTATGTCTAAGCATCAATATCTATATAGATATATAGATGATATATCTAGAGATATAGATGATATAGATAGATATAGATGATATAGATATAGATATAGATAGAGATAGAGATAGAGATAGAGATAGAGATAGATATAATCTCAGTATATCAGGAGTGGCATCCACTTCCTAAAAAACACGCCTCTGGAAACTTTATGAACTTTGATAAATGATGATAGTTATAGAAAGGCTTCAGGCCATTTGTTCATAGGGTCGCTATGAGTCATTCTTGACTCGACAGCAATCAACAACTGTGTGTGTGTGTGTGTGTGTGTGTGTGTGTGTGTGTGTTTTCATGTTACCTCTACTTATTACTCTGTATATGTGCATATGTTTGTTGTTGTATATTGTCAGGTTGGAACTGATTCATAGGTCACTCTCCAGCAAGTTTTCAGAGGCAGTAAATCACGCTGGAGGAGACTACTCATCTCATTCCCCCAAAGCAGGGAGTTGACTATGATTCATAGCAACCCTATGAACAATGAATCTGAACCCTCTTCTATCCTGTACCATCCTCATCATCTCTGATATACTTGAACCTATTGATACATTGTGTGTGTGTGTCTGTGTTTGTGTGTATAGATTGCAATAACTACTAGAGTCCTTTTTAAAGCTTTCTGTTCCTTTGGAAGTGTTGATAGTAATTTGTAAGACCATTTGCAAAGAACTATGAGGTTTTTATACAGATAAAACACAAACCTTTTCCTTTATAGTTTTCCCCTTTGTACTTCTGGAATTTTCCTTCAATGAGAAAAAAGGGAGAGAATAGTAAAACCCAATTGATACTAATGAAATTTCTAGAAGTTGTATGCCTTATTGTTGCTTCATTCCCCACCCTAATGAACATGCATGCAGCTGATGCTCAGTTGCCCCTTGAAATAGTCCAACTTTGAACTGCCAATAGATATGAAGAGTAAGGCATCTCAGAGAAATTAAAAGTATGAAGAAGAACCATTGTAAATGTTTGTGCTTTACCAATGTATAAAAGTCTTTTAAGCTCAACAGTTTCCTCCAGCATATATTTATTTGGCATCTTTTGAGAACATACTCTATTTGTAATATTATGCTAGCTTCTGAGAAACAAACGAAACAGCCAGTATCTCTGGGGGCCTTGTGGATAAGAGGTTGCTCAGCTAAACAAACCAATGGCAAAGGGACGTGATTCAAATCCACTAGCTGCTCCCGTACGATTTACAGCCTCCGAAAATGTACTGATAGATCAGCTATGACTCAGTTCCCACTGAACAGCAATTAGCTTTGGTTTGAATGTTGACAGTTTGTTCTTTAAGGGGTTTTGTTTGTCTGTTTGTTTGAGTTCTGAGGGAGATGCCAGAGAAGTAAAAATTCAATCCTTAGCCACTTGAAGAGAAAATAGTCCTAAATACAAAGCAATTGTAGCACATTTCTGAGGCATCATGTGAACAAATACTTTATAGTGTGGTCTGAACTGTATAGGAACAACCATACCTACGTCCTAAGGCTTCCCAAGGAGAAAATCAGCACAGGCTAGGGATAGTTAGAGAAAGTTTCTCTTCATAGACATTGCTGTCTTTTACCAGCTTGTATTGATTTTAACTACACTCAGCACTATTTATCCAGTTTTGCTTGAAATTAGGAAATAGTTTTTTAAAAAAATTAAAATAAAAACATTTCTTGTCCCCACCATAATTTCCATTCTATGTGAACCAGAGGTTGGGAATTGGGGTTAGCATTAATAATACTTAATTGGCTCTCTAAGGGAAAGCATTGCCAAGTAAGGGATAACAAGTTCCCTGGGAAGGTTTTGCAAGCGAGCAAGTCCTTCCTCCACCTACTCACCACCACATCTGAATGGAGCCCAGATGATTAGATGCTTCCCTATGGACAGGCGCATCATAGTTGGTCAAGCCTCTTCTGATAGCACCATAATTGTTGTTCTCTGATCTCTTTTCAGATGGTTGCCCGGGACTCTGCTTTGGAAATGGGAGGTGTACCCTGGATCAAAACGGTTGGCACTGTGTGTGTCAAGTGGGCTGGAGTGGGACAGGATGCAATGTTGTCATGGAAATGCTTTGTGGTGATAACCTGGATAATGATGGAGGTGAGTCGTTTAGAAAATATTCATAAAAGAAAGGAATGGCCCAGACTCCAGTATAGTAGGGGCTGACCTGGACAAAGGTGAAAATTAGGAATCCCCAACATAAATGGTATTAAGCTTATTAAGTATCAATAGTTTTTAGAGGTCTTAATTGTTGAATATTTCTTATGGCAAGGAAATGCTCTCGATTCTTTGTACAAATCACATCTCATTTACTTAGCACAACAATTCTCCAAAATATATTGTTGTTGTTGTTGATGTTCTTGTTGATTGCCTTAGAGTTGAGCACAACTCATAGTGACCCTATGAACAAAAGGCCTGAAGCCCCTCTACAACTATGGACATTTATCAAGTTCATAGAGTTTCTGGAGGTATGTTGTTTAGGAATTGGAGGCCACTCCTATAGATAATATTCTTTTCCTTGTTGAGAAGATGAGGAATCTAATGTTGAGGCAGGAACAGGTTGAGTGACTTTTCAAAGGTCACCCAGCTGAAAGGTAACAAATTCAAGGTTGCACTTCAGGGCTGTATAAATGCAGTGTTTGCTTAACTGCTGCATCACATTATCTCCGATACTTCTGGCATTTATTATACAAAATTAAATTTATGGGCCATTGTTCAAGCTGTCAAATGCTAGTGTAGCTTGCACGAGACTGTGAAATAACTTTCTTTGTTCTTAGTTATTTAGAGCTCCCTCTTGTGTCTCTACCTTTTAGTAACATTTTAATATGTTACAAAGGATAAAACATCCGACAATGCACAGTACCACTTTTTTCTATTTCATGCCAGAGCTGCGCATGATGTTTTTCAAAACCATAGGTGACCTCAAGGCCTCAAACAAAAGCAACTAATGCATTGTACAATCAAGCCTCAAAAACAGCGCCTGGGAGCCTAAAACAGCAAATTCTTAGTTTTTCCTCGAGAAACTAGGACCTTAGCAACATCAACAAAGTGTTTTTCTAATTTCTGAATATTAGCTTAAAATGAAGTAGATCATTAAATTGGGCTCCTCTGGTTTCTGTATTTTTCTCACACAATTGCATGCTTTGTCACTTGAATCCAAATGCTGGCCTTAAATCAGTAAGGTGCCAATCATGTTTTAAGCACTAAATAAATTGGCTGTAAGAGTTTCTTCCTTTCCTTGTTTTGGCTATCATTCAACCTTAACAAAATGTTAACAACATAGGAAAATTAAGTGGAAGCAACTTTGTCCATAAACCACAGGGTTTTGAAGTCCTATTTCCTGGGTTCAAATAACAGCTCTGCCACTGACTTAGTGTCTTTATGACTTGGGAAAAACTGATAGTTTATAAATGGTGTTATACTAACATTAACTCTCTAGTAAGGTTGCTGTATATATGAAATAAAATAAATTAATAGATGAGAGCCACTTAAAAGATGGTAAACCCTGCCAGAGAAACAGAAAGAGATTAAACTTGGAGAAACAGACCATTTTCTGAAAGGAGATCGCTTCCCATTTAAATTGAAAACATTGTTTGTAGTTAAATTTGCAAATAGTACACCGAACAACTATTTAGTTGAATTTTGGGGCTCTCCTAGACTCATCTTCCTCTTCCTTCTCTTTCTCCTTTTTCATTATAAGACCCTTACCTGGTATAAGCTCTTCTCTACACCCATCACTGTGTTCTACCTATATGGTTTTCTTATTACATGTGAACATGATCCACAACTCACAGTTATGTGTCCATTTATAAGGATAATAAGAATAACAATATCAGTGTCAATACAATGCTTTATATTCAGGTTTTAATGCATATCAGGTACCATTCTAAATCCTTTATATGGATTATTTATCTTAATCCTTATAAGCCCATAAGATAGAAACTATTAACTATACTATACAGATCAGGAATTTGAGGCATCGACATATTAAATCAATTGCTTAAGATCATGTTGTGTTGTTGTTATGTGCTGTCTGTCGAGTCGCTTGCGACTCATAGCGACCCTCTGTACAACAGCCCTAAACTCTGCTCTGTCCTGTGCCAATCGCACTGTCTCTGATACACCCCTCCCGATTACCCCAGTCACTGAATCAATCCACCTCATAGAGGGCCTTCCCCTCCTGCACTGTCCCTCCCACCTGCAAAGCATGATGTCCCTCTCCAAGGACCGGTCCCTCCTTACAACATGTCCAAAGTATGTTAGATGGAGCCTTAGAATCCTTGCCTCCAAGGAGCTACCCGGTTTAACCCTCTCCAGGCTGAATCTGTTTGTTTTCCTAGCAGTCCATGGTACCCTCAATACTCTTCTCCAGCACCACAGCTCAAAGGCATCAATTCTCTGTCTATCCTCCTTAGTCATTGTCCAACTCTCTGATGCATAACAAGTGATCACAAAGACCATGGCCTGTATCAGATGCACCCTAGTCTCCAGAGAGAAACCATTGCTCTTCAGTATGGTCCCTAACAGCAGACTTTCCCATGGCAATATGCCTTTTAATTTCCTGGCTACTGGTGCTGAGAACTAAAGCTATGAACAATCTCAATCTCTTCACCATCCATCCTGATGCGCAAAATCATATTAGCAAGGAAAATACAGAACAGAATTTCAGTTGCATATGGAATCCCAATCTTTTGGAGCTGTGGAAGGTGGATGAAAGCTGGAAACTATTGCCCTGAGATAATCTATAAACTTTAAGTGGAAAAGATCCCATGAAGTCTTCTTAAACCAAACAGCAATCTTGCTTAACTAATAATATTTACTTTTAGCACTGTGTTCTTATAATATTTATTTAATTAGAGCATATTGACAGCAAAACCCAGAAAAGATAGATAGGAAGCTTAGGGGGTAGTGAGTTTATGTTAATAGAGGAGAAATAATTCAGAAAAAAAGAAGGTAGAAATGGTTGTATAACTTGAAGATTATAATTAATGTCACTGAAGTGTGTATGTAGTAATTGTTGAATTGGTGCCTGTTCTGCTATATATATTTCCAGTGACAATAACGCCAATTACAAAACAGTGTTCTTTAAAATACAAAAATTGCCATACAGCAGGTATATGATAAAACCAAGGTGCAAATCCAGGTGCTTTGACTCTATCCATAAAAAAAGATTTCAATAATAACAGATTTATCCATTTGTATATTGGTTTAAAGTGTAAGTAACAAGGTCCAGCCCCTTTATATTGAACAGTTCCACCAGAGAAGGGACGAGGATGAAATGAAGAGGCAGAGAGACTATCTGCTGATGGCGAATAGCAGAGCTTTATTCTCTAGCCAAAGTAGATATAGGCTTTTAGAAGTACCTCTGCTGTAACAATTGCATTATCTCAGGTTGTCAACTACTAGGCAATAATTAACATTTGCAAACCTCAGCACAATACAAGGGTGTTGTCCAGAATACCTTATTGTGTGCTTTAAGGAACAAATGGTTTTGTTTTATAAGAACACTGCATTCTTTAAGGTTTTAAGGTTTAAGATGTTTGGTCACTTATTTTTTAACATCCTACTTCCTTGAGGTGTTTATTGCCAAGCAGATGTTCTAGCCAAGATGGAGTTAGTTTTGCTGGTCTTACAGTACAGGGTTAATCTTGCTTTACAAGTTAGCGTGTCTCCGACATGTAAGCTCTGAAAATACATTAAGAACCCATGCAGTTATACCCATTGGTTCAGTCAGGAGCAAGCCAAAATGCTTCCTGTGTTAGTAAAGTACTGCTGGATTAAAAAAAATATATACATATTTGAATATTTGATTGTTGAGCATGTTTCAGTGCATCGAGATCACATCTAGGCAACCAAAATTGTTTCATTAATGAGTGAATAAAATATTAATGAATCCATGGATTGATTACCAACTCTCAGTGCTTGTGGATATAGATACAAAAGGTATAGAAGGTTTTACGGAATGTGTATTAATCTCCCAACATTCCTTAAAATCTGCATCTTTGTATGAGTTTAAAAAATCAAAGACTTTGATATAATTTCAGTATAGATTTATGATTATTTCTTTAGGGAGCAGAGAGGGAGGGAAGCTCTGGGACACTCCAGTTACCTATTTTTCTTCCTTTAGGAGGATTAAGATGATGGTGATGATAAATACGGATTCCATTCTACCTTGAAATGGAAAGATAGATTGAATAACTTTTGAAAACCCTGTGACTATGATTTTTGGCCCATAATTCCATTTTTACTGCTCAAATATTGTCCTTAAGAATATAGTAAATGCACCGCATTTTATGCTTTCACTTAACCAAAATGCACAGATATGTTTAGTTGAATATGATGAGTATTTGCATTCTTGTTTGTACGCGTGTGGATATGTATGTTTTAATTAAACCTGAAAGTGCCAATTGAATTTAAAAAAAAAAAGGCTCTAATTTTAAAAATGGGATGCTTAAGAAATCTTCCCAATCAAAAAGGAGGGGGGGGGCGGGAAATCACTTTCCAGCAGTTGCTTCAAGTACCTGCTACCTGATTACTCAATGTTATAGCTGATCCTTAAAGAATTCCAGGGTTTTTTTGCATTCTAATAAGCTATGCATACTCATTAGTAGTGCTGTTCCTTTCAGCAGCTTTGATTTTAGTTACATTCTGATTTGATGCTTTGTGACACTTGGTAAATAATTAGGATACGAGGAGTATGTGGACAAGACAGTGGTCTTGTCTTAAGAGCTCCTTGAATACGAAAACAGAAGCAGAGACAAAACTGACTTTGGACTTCTTTTTCTTAACATGAGAAAAAGGAAAGGTATTCATTAGAGATATAGTTGTTGTTAAGTGCCGTCGAGTTGTAGATGACTCACAGGGACCCTATGAACGAAAGACCTGAACAATTGTATAACTTTCATCATTTCTCCATGTTCATAGGGTTTCCAGAGGCAAGCCATTTCAGAAATGGATGTCACTACTGCTTCCATGCTAGTTTTAATCAGGAACTTCACCAAACACTGTCCACCATGGGTAACCATTATCGCATTTGGCACATCAGCGTCACAGTATTTAGCATCACAGCAACCATGAGTTACCTCCGTACAGCAATGCACACACCAGTGCTAGATGACGTAGAAGAATGTTTGACAAAAAAACAATTTAAACCAGGCCTGAGGGCTCCAGATTAAAATTACCCACCTTGCGCGTGGTAGCATAACTTTTCATAGGGATGTAATAAGTAACGCATACTAAATAATTACTCTAGAAGACACAAAGCTGCTGAATTTCTTTACTTCATTTATCCCTGATGTCTATAATCCCCATGTGCACAACCTTGTATTTGTAGGGGAGTGGTTATGTTTTTAAAGTTTTTTTATTAATTATAATTAACGTTTACAGAGACTTTGGCTTTCCATTCATTCATTGTGCCCAGGAGTAGTTGTAACACAATCCAGATAAAAAGGTGGGCAGGGCCTAAACCATAAGGAACAGTGTAAGTTTTGCTATATATTTGATTCTGTGTTATTCCCTCTAGCCACAGGGAAATGAAAACACTCACTGATATTCTGGAAAGATTGTCAAGGAACTTAGAAAGATGTCAAACAAGAGTGTTTAATCAAAATGGCCTTCCTCCTCTCCCCAATCTTTTATGTATTTGGTACACATTCGTCCAAACTTTTTTGGAACCAGCTCCTCCAGTCGTCTATTTTTATATCCATTGGCAAAATCAATAAGTTAATTGCCTAAAAGAGAATGATCTTCTAGGAATCATTCTTCCTAACAAGTCGCTATTCATTAACAGCAAGTAGCTGCTTGCAAAGCCTGTTTTATAATGTAGTGTTTCTAGATCTAGAAATCAGCACCATGGGTGAGTTATGAACACATATAAGCTCATGGATCAATAAGCCTCATGTTTTGAATGTCACCAGCATGCTGCAATGCACCAACATGCTGCCGTGTTTAATAAATAACAAAATGAAGCAGAAGGAGCAGCAAATTGATAACATTTGCTCCAGTTAGAGCTAGGTGTTCTCCTCACATTTGCTTTTAAGAGTTGGTGAGGGAGAGAGAGAAAAAAAAATCTAGTGTCTGAAAGCATGTTAGTAATTATTCTCTTCTGATAGGACACTCTTATTTTCAAGAAACCCATTTATTAAGAGGTCATCATTTAATTAGGAGACCTTACACGTTTTTTAAGAGACATAAACGCACGTTATATACCTGGACTTCACCGGATGGTATGTATAGGAATGAGATTGATTACATCTGCAGAAAGAACCGCTGGAGAAGCTCAATATCAGCTGTGAAAACTAGGCCAGGAGCTGATTGTGGAACAGACCACCAACTACTCATATGCAAGTTCAAGCTGAAGTTGAGGAAAATTAAGCTAAGTCCACAGGAACCAAAATATGACTTGGAATCTTCCCACCTGAATTTCAGAACCATCTCAGGAACAGGTTTGAGGCCTTGAACACGAATGAGCGAAGACCACATGAGTTGTGGGAGTTTATCAAATGTATCATCCAAGAAGAGTGCAAATGTTCACTACAAAGACAGAAGAGGAAGAAAAGACCAAAATAGATGTCAGAAGAGACTCTGAAAATGGCACTGGAGCACAGAGAAGCCAAATCAGAGGGAAGAATTCAAGATACTAAAGAGTTGAATAGAAGATTTCAAAAGGCAGCACAGGACGACAAAGTAAAATATTACAATGGAGTTGGAGTCAGAAAATCAAAAGGGCCAAACTCGCTCAGCATTTCTTAAGCTCAAGGAACTGAAGAACAAATTCAAACCT
>NW_006399790.1:15531005-15533037 GCF_000299155.1 Elephantulus edwardii
ATTGATTCAGTGACTGGGATAATTGGGATGGGAGTGTCGGAGACAGTGCGATTGGCACAGGACAGAGCAGAGTTTAGGGATGTTGTACATAGGGTCGCTATGAGTTGCAAGTGACTCGATGGCACATAACAACAAGAACAACAACAACAACAACACTGCCACCTGTTTCCAGATGAAAGTGGAAGTAGGGAAAATCTGAACTCTCTGAGTTTGTCACTCTGGGTAGCAGAACTATAGTACTGATCCCTTTGCTCTATCCCTCCAGCTATAAAGTAAGGCTGCTGGGCTTGGTGTCAGCCTGCTTTTCGGTGATGAGAGTGAATGAGAAAATATGTGAAATACAGTCATTCAGAGGGAGTAAGAAAGGTGTGGTGTTAAGAATTGATTCTCTAGCTTGATGGATTGGCTCACTTTGGGCATACTTTCAGGAGGAACCAGCCTTTAGACAGAAACGTCATGCTGGGAAAGGTAGTTTCAGGGAAATGTTGAAGAACTTCGACGGAATGGATTGGTATGGCAACTACCACAGGGGCTTGAACATGAGAGAGATTGTGAGGATGGTGCATGATAGGACAAGGTTTGGGTCTGTTGTTCACATGGTCGCTATGAGTCTCAGTCAACCTGATGGCACCTAACAGCACAAAAACTTTGGTTGAATGCATATTAATGACTAGGGAAATGTATAAATGTCACACAATTAGGTCATTTAGGGTGCTGCTGTTGTCGTGTACCATCGAGTCAGAACCAACTCATAGCTGACCCTCCAGCAGGTTTTTAGAAGCAGTAAAGGACTTTTAAGCTAGCCATTGATTAATTCAGTAGAGATTTCTTGAATTCTTTCATTGAGCTGCTCCTTATTCTAAGCACGGTAGAAATACCACCACGAATGGCTCATTGCCATAGAGTCAGAACTGACTCATAGCTGACCCTTCAGCAGGTTTCCAGAACCTGTGAGTCATGTGGGAGGCAATTGCCCGTTTTTCTCCCCATGAGCAGCTAGTGGATTCAAACCACCTGCCTCTGGATTGGCAGCACAACTTCATAACCACCAGGTACCAAACCATGAATCACAATAACAAATTTCTGCCTTTATGGTATGTTCTAGCTAGGAACAATTAACCAACTACTATTGTCCCTTTAAAAAATTATGTGGTGGTGGTCTTCTTGTTATGTGTTTTCAACAGCTCTGAATTCTGCTCTATCCTGAGCCAATTTAATCATCTCTGTCACATTTACCCCCATATCCCCAGTCACTGAATCAATTAATCTCATCCAGGGTCTTCCTCTCTTGCACTGTCCCTCCTCACTCCCAAACATGATGTCCCTCTCCAAGGACTGGTCCCTCTTTGCAACATGCCTAAAGTATATAAGACAGAGCTTCAAAATCCTAGCCTCAAGGAAAAGCTTTGTTTCACTCTCTCCAGACAGACATGCTTGTTCTCTTAATAGTCCATGGTATATTCAATACTCTTCTGCAGCACCACAACTCAAAGGTACCAATTTTTCTTGTGTCATCCTTAGTCATTGTCCAGCTCTCTGATGCAAAGCAGGTAATTGTGAAGACCAGGGCCTGGATTCGGTACAATTTTGTCTCTAGACTGACATCACTACTTTTAGTACTCTGGAGAGGTGCCTGACGGCAGATTTTCCCAGTGCAATTTGTCTTTTGATTTCCTGGCTGATGGTACCAGGAGTGCTTATTGTGGAGCCAAAAAAATGTATGGTAGAGGGTGATAATTTCTATGGGAGAAAATAAAGCTGAATAGTGTTGTATAGCAATGAGATTTAAAATAAAATTCTTGCATGAAACCTCATTCATATAGTGATTTTTTTTGAGTGAGACCTCAAATAGGTAAAGGGTTAGCTATGAGGAGAGCTGGGAGAACAGTGTAGACAAAGGTCCATCCACAAGACATAAGATCATGCCTGGGGACATGAAAGAACAGCCAGAAAGCTTTTGAGGTTGGGAGATGGCTGTTGAGGTTGGAAAATAGGGTAATAAGATGTGTACCACTGTGGAAAGCAGTATGGC
>NW_006399790.1:15533742-15542040 GCF_000299155.1 Elephantulus edwardii
AAAAAAATCATGCATTCAGAAAAAAAAAGAGGTGTTCTCAGATTGATCAGAGGGAGGCATTGAAGAACTGGACTGTGAGGAAGCAGACCATTGTCAGCGCTTGAACTTTTAGTCTGATGATGTGGGAAGCCATCAGTGGTGGATGGCAGAGCAGGAAGACATGAAAATTAATGGCATGTAAACAATTTACCTTCCTGATCCAGAAAAAGTGAATTGTACGAGGCTATAGCAAAAAAAATAGTGATTTCAGCTGGCCAAGTCCTGAGAGCATTGAGCTTCTCCCACTTTTCTCTTTTACTAAACAGCACAATTTTGGAGTGAAAGTCAGCCTGAAAAATGAAAAGAATGAATGATAGATTTTTTTTTCCCCCAAAGAAAATTCAGTCACGTTGTGTTCAATGCCTATGACAACCAAACCAAGTGAGCTTCCTAGCAGGGGTCTTGCTTTAGAGCAGTGTTAGTTAGGAATGATTTCTAATTAGGCCATTATTTATGAGTTTCTAAAATGGTAGCCTAGTGGTGAGGAGCTGCACTGTTAACCCAAAGGCACACAGTTTGAATCCACCAGCTGTTTCACGGGAGGAAGAAGGACAGTCTTCTACAGTACAGTTTACTGCCTCTGAAAACCCACTGGAGGGTCAGCTGTGGGTCTGTTGTGTCTTGTTGGTACATGACGAGATGCTTAAGAAGATTATGTTTGACTGAGCCACTGGTCCTTCAATTCCTTTTTCACTATTAGTTTTCTTAGTAGAGCAGATCCTCTCTTCCAAAGATGCTAGAAAAGTGAAACTTTAATCCAACCCCTATCCAAAGAATGACAAAGTCTGAATTAGTGAAATCTAGTGGATAACTAGTATTAGTGTCTGTTCTATTTAGAACTCCATAAGAGTCTACCTACCTGACAACCAAACCAAGCAGAGTTCACAAAAGAAACACATTGAAACACATTCTACATACTCTTCGAGATTTCTCTCTGCCCAACAATAAGGCAAATTCTACAGCAATAAGTCTAAATAGTTTTAAAGGCCTGGTGGCTTAGTTGGGTAAGAAGTTGTGCCACCAACCACTGTGGAAAGCGATGTGGCATTTTCTCAAAAAGTTGCAAATAGAGATACCATTTGACCCAGCAATTCCACTACTGGGAATATACCCTAAAGAGACCATAAATGGCATCCAAGTAGATATATGTATACCCATGTTTATCGCGGCTTTGTTTACAATAGCAAGGAGTTGGAAACAACCTAAATGCCCATCAACAAACGAATGGGTAGAGAAGCTGTGGTATATTCACACAATGGAATACTATGCTGCATTGAAAAACAAGGAACTCATGCAATATTATTCAAAATGGGTGACCCTGGAGGACATTATGCTGAGTGAGGAATCTCAGTCACAGAGGGACAAATGTTATATGGTGCCACTGTTGTAGAATGAGGCTGACATCGGGATGGGGGTAAGACTGAGAAAAACTGGATGAAATATGTTTACGGCATTGAAGTCTAGGGGGGAGAGAATATTTTCTATTTTAGGGCATTATGTTTATCATAAGAGTATGGAATGAGGGCTGCCGAGTGAATTATATTTGGGGGTTGGGGGATGTGTGTGTGTGAGATTGCATACCAATGAGGGAGTTTTTCTTTTGCGTTTGAAGGAGAGGAGCAAACGGGGTCGGGACAGGGAGAGGGGTGCAACAATGAATGAATGGAATTCCAAAATCTCTGTAGATGTTCATTGAAATGAAAATTAAAGAAATAAAAAAAAAGAAGTTGTGCCACCAACCGAGAGCCAGGTGGTTTGTATCTACCTCGCTGTTCCTCACAAAAAAAGATAGGCAGTTTCCTCTTGTGCAATGGACAGGCCCTGAAAACTTGCTGGAGAGTTGATTGTGAATCAACGATACATAACAACAACATTAAGACCCCACTGGCATCTGTAGAGGATGGTGTAAACATTTGGTATGATAATGAATGGCTTAAATTTACCAAGTACTTAGTCTCTCTTATATATTGTGCTTAAATATTATGAGTGACCTTTTTAACAGATCTGTGAGGCAAATGCTACTATAATCCCAGTTTTATGGCTGAAGAACTGAGAATGCAAGAGCTGAACTTATTTCACTGAGATCATATGAACTATAAGTGGTAAAGTAAGATCAGAACCAAAGGAGTCTTGATTTTTTACTGTGAACCTCAACTTGTGCACCGACTGTCAGATACTTTGACACCTTATAGCACAGATCAGTATTAGTAATACTCACTACGTAGAGTATGATGTTGAAATAAACATGCAATTTGCATCTGAGATTCTTGGGTTTTAATAGGACTCCCAGATGACTAGCAATTGTGCGGCTAGATTCGCCTAGCAGCTTTCATTTGTAAAATGTGACTCTGTAGCAATGTTATTGTAAGGGATTAGGTAACCAGTGTGTGTGTAAGTACCTAGTGCAATGCCTGGCAGATATTAGCTAATCTGTACATGTTCCCATGTCCTTTAAGAGTGAAATCAGAACCAACCCACAGCTGACCCTCCAGTGGGTTTCCAAGGCAGTAAATCACCACAGGAGGAGATTACTCATCTTTTTCCCTCAGAGCCACAGGGAGATTCAGACTGGCAGGCATGACTTTTGGGCTAGTATCGCAATTCCCTCTAGGCTACACCACCAGAGTTCCCTGATACTATGGATGCTGTCTTCATATGAAGAAAAATATCCAATAGATGCATTTTTAGGATTTGAAAACTGGGTTTCTCCTAAATGATTTATTTGCCCCTTCTCCAACCCCTCTTCCAGCCAAGGGTATGCAAAAGTTTAGCACTGATGACTTGATCATGCAAAGAAGAAAGCAATGTCCTCAATATTCGTCAGCACCGACTGAGCTGACTGGCATAGGCCCTAAATAATCGGCAAAAATCAGGCGACATGCACGCCACCCCTTTGGCTTCTAGACCATTGAACCTCCCCGAGTTGGCTTTGCCCCTCTAAGATGGCTAGTTTTCCTTTTATTCCTTTAAAAGGAGCAGGCCCCCAAAGTAAAAATCGGTTAACATTTGATCTGTCCACATCTGACACCCTGGGCCTGGCTGTCAGGCTGTCACTGGGGTGCCACAGCTTGCAATTCAGAACAAGGAGAGAACCGTTAATAGCAAAAAATAAAGAAAGAAAGAAATGAAAAACCCACATCTAGTGTGACTGTCATTTGCACTTCTTTGTAACAGTCTAGACATACTGTATGGGGTGTTATCTGATGTGATAATTGGTAAGTAGATCTTTTCCCATGTTTGGGGCTCACCTACAAATTATACTTTTGGGGTTGCATGGCATTATTGCTCTGCTTGCTTTCAGCCTTCCTAGATTGAACAGGCGTCTTGCTGTTTTCTCAGCAAACCGAGGTCTTAGAGGTCAGCCCTCGATAATAAGCAATTATTATTTGTACTAAATACAAAATAATAGCTCCGGACTTAGAACACATAACTAGAGGAGGACGTGAGTCCCAAGTTTAAATTAGTCCTGTGTTATGTTTCAAGATCAACTTTGGAGAAGCACTTTGGCATTAGTATTTACTTAAAATGCATTTCTTTTCAAAAGTAACTTGGAATTGTGGGGTTGACGGGTTGAAACGTACAAACGCCCAGTCTGATTATTGCTAGTACATTTGTTTCCAATTGAATGTAAGATAAAGGTCACTGCCCATTTGACAAGCCGGTTTTTCATTGTTTAGTGTATTATATGCTAATTCCAGGCATGGGGTACTTCTGTTAATCAGCCTGATATTTTTGCTAGCTTTTCAGTGCACCTACATGTTTCTTTAAAAAAGTAAAGAGATGGTCTGCTATTAATAAGAGGCTTCAAGCCATACATTGGAAGGAGGGGAGACATCATCTCCAACCTATAGAAAATCAGTTTGTATCATTTATTGAATGAGGGCTACAGGGGAAGCAGAAAAGAACTTACTGAAATCAATCTATACTTAAAAGTTAGCCATCAGTGGAAAAAGAACTATGTTCACAGGGAAATAGCAAGTCAGGGAGGGGGGAAAAATACATTGAACAAACTGGGAAAGCACGAAAAGAAGCAAACTGCATTTTAAATCAAAGTGGTGTCTTTGGTACAAGGAATTTGAAAGGACCCCATGTGGGGAAAAAGATTTCCTGGGTGCCCTAGGGCTGCTGCTCCTAATGCCGCCTCTCCTGGTGTTCCTGGCCTCCACTGCCCCCAGCTGTGGTATATCCCTCACTAGCTCAACAGGCGCAGCTGTGCGGGGGGGGGGGGGAAGCCTGGCCAAACCAATGCCAGGGACGTTTATCAGCAGCCTTGAGATGGGGACCCACCTGGAACGCCTTATTCCACCGAAAGCCAAGATTGCCGTCTTTATATTTACCCTTGTTAAACATCCACAGTGGAGACACTTGGCCTGCAATAGAGACTTTTGAAGGACTTTAATTCTTTATTTTCGCTTCTTGGGTGTGGAATGAAAGCGGCTGTAAGCTCTGCTCATTGCCCCAACCTTTGCTCTTTGGCATGTAACACTCAGTGCACATGTTATATTTTAACTAGTGTTAGAGTCTTCTGCTGACACGCCTCTTTCAGCGGTTAAGCTCTGAGCTGATAATAAGGAAAGGGCCTTTTTGTCTCGTGCCTCCCCATGCACTTGACGCCTATTAGAAGTCCTTTTGTCTCCTCTCCTCCTCCTGTAATTCCTGTGCCCTGTATTGTTCCTCCTTCAGAGAGTGAAGCCTCTGCATGATTCCCCCCCCACCTCCTTTGTTGTGACCCTGGATTCAGGAGTCAAGAGTTAGAGATGAAGGCCCAGGAAGTAAACGATGGTGATTCATCACGTTCATACAACACAACTCAACCCAACCCAACCCAACCATTGTCATCAGATTGATCCCAGCTCAGAGTAACTATATAGGAGAGAATAGAACCACCCCATAGTGTTTCTAAGGCTGCCTTCTTTGAGGAAGCAGACTGCAACATCTTTTTCCCTTCAAGTGGCTAATAAGTTCCAACTAACTTTTTGCTTAGCAGGCACTCAATACAACCATTAAACCAAGAGGGTTCCTTAAACTCATTAGTAATTGCCTCAGTTTCAAATATGAATAATTGCATTCTCATTGCTTCTACAAATCCCTAATCAAATGCTCCTCAAAAGTTAGTGTGCTTCAGAATCTAGACTGTTGTTGGTTTTGTGTTAAGTACCATTGAGCCAGAACTGAATGATCCTCAAGGAGATTTTCAGAGGCAGTAAATTGCATGAGAGGAGAATGCCCATCGTTCTCCAGCAGAGCATGCTGTGGGCTTGAATGTCTTACCTTTGTGTTGGCAGCCCATCTGCTTACCACAAAACCACCAGTGCTCCCTCCAGATTCCCACCAGGATTCAGATTAAGTATTCCTAATCTTCTGTGGCCTAGTGGTAGGGAATCGTACTGTCAACCCAAAACCAAGCAGTTTGAATCCACCAGCTGCTCCACAGAAAAACTCCCACGCAATTTACTGCCTACAGAGATTCCCTGGAGGATCATGGGCTCAAGGGTACACCACTACCACAGCAGTCATTGGTTTAGCAAAAACTTTCATTCAGTAGATCGGGCTCAGAAATATGTATGAACTCCCCTCGTAATTGATCATTGCCATAGGTACTTTGCTTATATAAAAGCATTTGACTGTGTGGACCATAACTATCTGTGGCTAACACTAAGAATGGGAATCCCAGAACACTTAATTATGCTCACAAGAAACCAAGGCCAAGAATCATTTGTGTGAACACAGCAAGGGAACACTACATGGTTTAAAATCAAGAAAGGTCTGTGTCAGGGTTGTAGTCTTTCTCCATACCTATTCAGACTGCATGCTAAACACATCATGCAAGAAGCTGGGCTATATGAAGAAGAATGTGGCATCAGGATAGGAGGAAGACATTATTCAGATGACACAACCTTGCTTGCTAAAAGTGAAAAGGACTTGAAGCACTTGCTGCAGAAGATCAAACACTGCAGCCTTCAATAAGGATTGAAGCTCAACATCAAGAACACAGAAATCCTCACATTGGACAAATAAGCAGCATCATAATAGATGGAGAAAAGATTGAAACTGTCAATGATTTTATCTTACTGGGATCTATGATCAACATCCTTGATACTAGCAGTAAGGTGATCAGGAGACGTATTGCACTAGGAAAGTCTACTGTTAGGGACCCCCTCAAATTACTGAGAAGCAATAATGTCATTTTGCACACTAAGGTGTGCCGTTTTCAGGCTATGGTCTCTTCAATCACTTGCTGTGCATCTGAGGGTTGGACAATGAATAAGGATGACAGAAGGATTGATGCCTTTGAGTAGTGGTATTGGAGAAGGGCTCTAAATATCCCATGGACTATCCAAAACAACAAACATATATATCTTGGGGGAAAATGCAGCCAGTGTGCTCCTTGGAGTCAGTGAGAGCTAAATTTTATCTCACATACTTTTGACATGTTGCTCTTAAGAGAGGCTATTTCTTGGAAAGGAACATTGTACTAGGAAAGGTGGAGAGTCAGCAAATGAGAGGTAGACCCTCAACCAGATGGATTGACACAGTGACTACAGCAATGGGCTCGAGTGTGTCAGAAATGATAAGGATGGCACAGGGTAGGGTGGGGTTGAACTTGACTCAACAGCACCTAACAGCAACAACTATGTACTCAATCATATTGAGACTCTCTACCTCTCTTTTAAGAATTACTAACAGTTAAGAATATTGAGAGGGCTTTAAAAAATACAAACAAATAGATTGTAGCTATTTGTTGCTTATGTGTTCCTGAATATAACAGGTGTGATGAATGCAAACGAATGATCAGAAATGATGGAAGAATGGTCTATGTGAAGAGAAAGGAAACTACTAAACAGTGATATTCTACCCAAATGCTGAACTCTTTAGCATAGTAATGGCTAAGAGAATTCAGAAAAGAAGAATTTGTGTGGAAAATGGTTTTTTATTTCTCTGGTGCACTGTATAATCTGAGCGGGCTACTTAGTAGATCATGAAAAATTGGTGACTTTAACAGATTCGAAACTCAAAACATTGGCAGATAAAATTGTCTACAGCCTAGATTTTTATCCATGTGTGCCTATTTTAAGATATGTCCATTGTTCCCCTTGTGAACGAAAGTGGAAAAAGAAATAACAATTATTGTGTTTTGTTTTGTTTTCAGATGGTTTGACTGACTGTGTGGACCCTGACTGTTGTCAGCAAAGCAACTGTTACATAAGCCCTCTCTGTCAGGGCTCACCAGATCCTCTTGACCTGATCCAGCAAAGCCAGCCCCTCTTCTCTCAGCATACTTCAAGACTCTTCTACGATCGAATCAAATTCCTCATTGGCAAAGACAGCACTCATGTCATTCCTCCAGAGATCTCATTTGATAGCAGGTACCTGTGGACTTTTTTACACAATGGCTGTGTTTTTCCTTAGCCATAAAAGAATGGCATCTTCTAGAGATCAGGTTATGCCTTATTCCACATGAGCTATATGAATTCTTTTTCAGGATAAATTCTTCTCTAGAATGCTCAAACTCTTACCAGATAGTTACAGGAGAGAACTCCTGTCTAGATGTTATGATCATAAAAATGTATTTATTATTGTTGTGAGACGCCGTCAAGTTGCCTACAAGTCATAGTGATGCTGGGAAAAACAGATCTGAACCTTGCCCTATCCTGCATCGTCCTTGCTGTCTCTTCATACACTCAAGGTCATTGTTGTAGTTTCTATTTCAGTCCACCTCATTGAGGATCTTCCTCTCTTTTTCTCACCTTTCACCTTTCCCAGCAGGATGGTGTTTTCCCAAGGACTGGCCTTTTCTGACCACAATACCCAAATTAGGTGAGGTGGAGTCTTACCATCCCAGCCTCTAAGGAGCACCCTGTTTGCACCTCTTCAAAGACAGACTTGTTCGTTCTTTTGGCAGTCCATAGTATATTTATTACTCTTCTCCAGCACCACAATATGTGAATACATACACATGCACACATACACACGCACACATGCATAGTAGCTCTGATGGCTTAGGGTGAGCAGTTGTACTGCCAACCCAAAGACATGTGGTTCGAATCTATCAGCTGCTCTGTGGGAGAAAGATGGACAATCTTCTTCCCACCCAATCTACTGCCTCTGAAAACTCACTGGAGGTTCAGCTATGGGTTGCTCTGACTCGATAGTACATACCAACAACAAATATAACTATAACTATAAAACTATAACTATAACTAACTATAACTATATAACTATAACAACTATAACTATAAAACTATAACTAACTATAAC
>NW_006399790.1:15543206-15557237 GCF_000299155.1 Elephantulus edwardii
TGTGTGTGTGTGTGTATTTGTATTTTTTATATATAATAGAAATTATTGTTCTTGTGAAGTGCAGCTGAATTGGTTCCAACTCATAGCCACCTTATGTACAGCAGAGAGAAAAAAAATAATGCTAGATCCTGTGCCAGCTTCACAAATGTTGCTATGTTTGAGGACGTTATTGGAGCAGCAGTGTCACTGAGGATATTACTTTCACTGACCTTGTGTTTGCCAAGCATTCCCACCACTCCTGACAAGCTGTTCAGAGTGTGTGAGATGAAATCTTGTCATTCTCACATCTAAGGCGCATTCTAACTACACATCTTCCAAGAAAGATTTGCCTGTGGCATATTCAATAGTCTTTACCACTACCATCATTCAAAGCCACCAATTTTTCTTTAGTCTTCATTTGCCCAACTTTTACATGCACATTGTTATTGTTGTTATGTGCCATTGAGTATCTTGCAATTACAACAGCTCTGAATGCTGCTCTATCCTGTGCCAACCTTATTGTCCTCTGACATGCCTACCCCCATTATTCCAGTCACTGAGTCAATCCATCTCAACTGAAAATAACATGGTCAGGTACATCTTGGTTCTCAAAGTGAGACATCCTTACTCTTTAGTACTTTAAAGAGAGCCTTGGCAGCAGATTTGCCCAATGAAATGCATCATTTGATTTCTTGACTGCTGTTTCTATGGGCATTGATTGTGGATTAAAGGAAAAGAAAATCCTTGGCAACTTCAATCTTCTCCCATTTGTCAGGATGATGTTTATTGGTCCAACCGTGGGGAATTTTGTTTTCTGTATTTGAATTGTGATCTGTATTGAAGTCTTTTCTCCAGTAAGTGCTTCAGTTCTTCCTCATTTGCAGCAAGCGAGATTGTATCATCTGCATAACACAGGATGTTAATAAGCCTTCCTCCAATCCTGATGCCGTATTCTTCCTCATAAAATGTATTTAATTGGCATACAAGTAGAATAACTATGGTGAGAAGATACAAGGCTGATTTTCATGACAAAGAAGAGAAGCGTGACTTGAAAAATATTGTTTAGCATGCGAATATGAACCTTTGAAAAATCCTTGAATTTCAAAAGAGAAATTTTAAGTTTTATTCCATATTGGAAAAATATTTCCATATAAAAAGACTGAGTGGCTTACATGGCCCAAGGGGCAATGCAAGACTTGTGACTATGTGTGTTATAGGTGAGTTTAAATGCATCTATTGTCTCTAAAGCAAGACCTACGGCCAAAGCCTAACACATTAAGTAAAGCTTTGGAAAGAGAAATTTACTTATTTATTTGCTATGTGACACCACAAGTCTGTGCATTGATAAGGTCCACTTCATCGTTGGTGATGATTTATTGCACAAAATTTAGAACTAAAAATAAGTAAGTCAGTGAAATCAGCATTTCTGGTCTCTTAAAGATGTCCTTTTTGGTTTATTCCACAAGTTAATATTTCACTTTCTTCCTAGACTATTACAAACAGGAATTTTTTTTTTTTTTAAAAAAAGACGAAACTCCTATCTACATCCCACATATCTAGTTTAATTCCTGTAGGGCACAAAAAGCTAATGTCCTGTTACTAGTCCAAAGATTGTTGGTTGGAACCCATCCAGGGGCACCTCAGCAGACATGACTGGTAGTGTGCTACTGAAGAGTCACAGCCTCAAAAATCCTATGAACCAGCTCCGATCTACTCTACACACATGAGGTTGCCATGAGTTCAATGGATTTGACAGCGACTAACTACAACCACCTGTGCTATGCAGATGATACAACTTTGCTTGCCGAAAACAAAGGGGACTTAATGTGCATGTTGCGAAAGCTCAAAGACTACAACCATCAATATCGATTGCCTCTTACCATCAAGAAGACAGAGATTCTTACCACTGGGCCAGGGGGTAACGTGAAGAAGACAAAGATTCTTAGCACTGGGCCAAGGAGTAACATTATAATAGATGGAGAAAGGATTGAGACTTCTAATGATTTTGTCCTGCTTGGATCCACAATCAACACCCTTAGTACCAGCAGTGAGGAGATAAGGAGACATATCGCTTTGGGAAAGTCCACTTTCAGGGATCTCTCCAAAATACCGATGTGCAGTGATGTCAGTTTGAAGACTAAGGTGCATATAATTCAGGCCATGGTCTTTTCATTTATTTGCTATGCATCTGAGAGCTGGGTGATGAGTAAGGATTACAGAAGAAGAATTGACACCTTTGAGGTATGGTGCTAGAGAAGGATACAGAATAGCCCATGGACTGCAAAGAGAATGACCAGGTATGTCTTAAAAAGTGTGCAGCCCTTAAGGTAAGAATGACAAACTTTGCCTCTCCTACTTTAGACATGTTCCTAGGAGACGCTATTCCTTGGAACAGGATATCATACTTAGAAGGATGGAGAGTCACCAAAAGAGAGGAATACCCCCATCAAGATGGACTGACACAGTGACTGCAGCAATGGGCTCAAGTGTATCAAAGATTATGAGGATGACACAGGATAGGACAGGATTCAGATCTGTCGTTCATAGAGTCGCTATGAATCATAGTCAACTTGACAGCAACTAACAAAAACAATAGGGTGTTATCAGTCCCCAAATTCAAATAACTTGGCCAAGGATTTATACTAATATCACTGACAACTTGGTCTTGACCTAGTAAACAAAAAAAAAGACAAGGCAAGCTGTGGATGGAAATGTAAAACACTCTTCTGACAGACTGTGGACAGGAACAATTATTGAAACTTAAAATGTGTTCCTTTTTTGTTGTTGTTGTTATTGTGAAGTTTTGACCTTTTAGGTCTCTGACAGGACCCCAAATCCAAATGCTAGTGTTTCGTAAGAAAGGCTTTCTCTGCCAAGGAATTGAGTCCAAGTTTGTCTTCTTCTAAATGATTCCATTATCCCCATTTTGAAGTGTTTCTCCCAGCTCTGTCATAACCCTGGGGTAACTTTTGGATAGGATGCAGACTAACAAAGGATGTAAATAACAGAGACTTATTATACTCTAAAGGAATAAAGCAGTAGAGGCATCCACTTCCTAAACAGCATGCCTCTGGAAACTCTATGAACTTTGATAAATGACGATAGTTACAGAAAGGCTTCAGGCCTTTTGTTCATGAGGTCACGATGAGACAAAGGAAGAAAACCAACCATTGTACCCATTCTGTTATTTAAAGTCGAAGGAAGTCATTCCACTGTCATTTTTCTCCACGGTCAAGGAGAAAGCAGTGAAAACAAAAAGTTGAAGAAATATGAACAGTCTCCCTGACAAACAGATGTGTTAAATGACTCACTGAACCTCAGTAAAGAGACTGGTTTCAGGACCTGGGAGAGCCAAGAGACAAGTCTTTGTGACCCAGCGCAGGGCATTTGAGCAATAAAGTTAGAAAAGTAAGGATGAACTTAAACCCCTGTGGTTCAGCTTCATGCTTCAGCAGCGCTTACCGGCCACTCACAGAGTGAACAAACCTATTACTTGTGGCAGTTAATGCCCTTCTTCTCCTCCTGGTTTGATTGCATTTTTCTCATCCTTTTATAAAATGTTCCATGTTATCATCTGGCTCTGCAAGTCACATTGAAATTCACAGCGATGGGTCTTCTTCACCCAGTGGTCTCAGCACAGGCATGTCTATTCTGTCAGGACAGGCACAGCTCTCTTTTTCCCAGGGAGGCAGCTGAGGGCAAGGAAGCTAATAATAATTCCTCCAAATAATCGACACATACAGTTATGCTGAAGATCCTTGGGTAAAATAAGCTAACACTGATCACACATATATGAATAACAGTTGTTTAAAATCTCTCATACAATACTGTATTTTTTAGTTTGCACAGCGCTCACACATAAATGAATTCATTTTATCTTCACAGTATTGTTGTTACTCTGTTATGTGCCATCGAATTGCAACAGCCTCTTGGTTGACCTTCCCATCGGTTTTCAGAGGCTGAGACTTTCAGGGGAGGAGATTGCATCTCTCTCTCTTGAGAAGCTTCTGGTGGATTCAAACTGGCTACTTTTGGGTTAGCAGCATGACTTTTTGCCCAGTAGGCCATCAGTGTATGTGCATTACATGCATTTAATAGATGAGGAATCTGAGTTTCAGAGAGATTAAAGACTTTATCCAGTGCCACACAGCTAAGAAGCCATACTGTAGCAATTCCTGTAGTTTTCATTTACACTAGAGATACCCCTTGTCAGCTTGTCTTGAAATGAACCCAATGACTTGAGATGATTTGATACTACTTACAAGATTTTTTGTAAAAAAAGATAACAAACCCAAAAAATTCTCACCACTTCACTGGTAGGCTGCATCATGATTGATAGATGGAAAAAAGACTGAAACTTTCAATGACTTCTTCTTACTTAGATCCATGATCAGTACTTGGTACCAGCAGTCAGGAGATCAGGAGACATGTTATACTGGGAAAGTCTGCAGTCAAGGACCTCTCCTAATTATTGAGGAACAATGATGTCAATTTGAGGACTCAGGTGGCCATGATTCAGACCATGGTCTTTTTAATTACTTGCTATGGATCTGAGAGAGCTCGACAATGAATAAGGATGACAGAAGGATAATTAATACCTTTGAACTGTGGTGTTGGAGAAGAGAGAAATGTTCATGGACTACCAAAAGAACAAACAGATATGTCTTGGGGAAAGTGCAGCCAGAATGTTCCTCGGAGACAAAGATGACAAAGCGTTGTCTACACATACTTTAGGCATGTTGTTGGGAGAGGCTATTCTTTGGAGATGGACATCATGCTTGGAACGTTAGAGGGTCAGCAAAAGAGAAGAGAACCCTCAACCAGGTGGACTGACACAGAAACTTCAGTAATGGATGCTAAGTGTGTCAGAGATGATTAGGGTGGCACAGTATAGGATGGGATACGGATCTGTTGTTCATACAGACACCATTGAGCCGCATTTGGCTCAACAGCACCTGACAACAACAATAATCATATAAGTGATATCTGGATCAAGATGGATAGAAACCAGGTGGTTTGTTTTCGTGTTTTTTTTTTAAATCCAGTTCAATTTAATGCATTTCTGTTGTATCACTTACAAAACTTGTGAACAAACATGACTGACTGACTTGGTACACTGGGCTTTTTTGCTACACTAAATTATTACTGAGCGTTTGTACATGTCAGATCTAGTGCTAAGCTCTTATATGTCTTATTTAATCCTCAAAACAAAGCTGTGTGACAGCACTATAATTATTCCCACTTTTCAGATGAGGGTGCAATAGAGATGTTAATATGTATCTTTCTCAAGTCATAGCCAATCAATGTGAGGGCAGGGATTTGAACCCGGGGAGATGCAGAGAGCCTGGTCTCTAAACCACTGTGCTAAGCCACTTTGGATACTCAGAAAGCTGGTATACTTGAACCTGAAAAGACTCATGGCCCTAACACACTCGGGCTGTGGGGTTGCTCTCCTTAGATGGATATTAAATATTAACATGTCATAATCCTTACCTCTAGGCCAATAGGCAACATCATGATACATGAATAAAAGATTGAAACTGTCAACAATTTCATCTTACCTGGATCCAGCAGTCAGAGATCAGGAGATAGTAGAGCATTGGGAAAGTCTACTGCCAGGGACCTCGCCATAGTCCTGCAGAACAATGATGTTAGTTTAAAGACTAAGGTATACCTGACTCAAGCCATAGTCTTCTCAATCATATGCTATGCATCAGAGAGCTAGACAATGAATAAGGATGACAGAAGATTTGATGCCTTTGTGTTGTGGTGTTCAAGAAGAGCACTGAATATCCCATGGACTGCCAGAAGAACAAACAGATATGTCCTGTAGAAAGTGACGCAAGAGTACTCCTTGGAGACGAGGATGGCGAAACTTCATTTCATATACTTTGGACATGTGGTTAGGAGGAATTATTCTTTGGAAAGGGATGTCTTACTTGAAAAAGTGAAGGTTCAGCAGAGAAGAGGAAGATCTTCAGCAAAATGGATTGACACAGAACAGAAATGGGCTCTACTGTGTCAGGGATGAGAAGTGTGGCACAGAATAACGACAGGGTTCAGATCTGCTGTTCAGAGGGTCACTATGAGCCACACCTGACCCGACAGCACCTAACAGCAACATAATCAGGTGACCCACTTTGCTTTTACTACAAAATGTGACTCATGCAGATGACTTTCTCCTGAGTGTTACCACCATCACAAGGCTTCAGAGATGAACACGAGAGCACATGGGTAACTAAGTGTTGCAAGGATGAATGAAGGTTAAATAACTGTTGACCATTGTGCATCCAAATGAGAGTGGCCTTTCTGACTCTGTTTTGGGGGCACTTTGGCATGTGAGACCACAAGTGGTGTTTCCCTTCTGTGTCCCATGATGGTGTAAAGTCGCTTTGAGCATGCCACCTGCCCACAGTGGAGCCCTAAGCAAACAGTCTCTTGTTTCTCCTAAAGACAATTTACCTTGTAGCCTTAATTTCTTTATCTCAATCTATGCCAAACATGACTACAAAGTGAACCACATAGTCTACGTGCCCAGTTTGACTTATTACTTTTTAATAATGTAAATAGGTGAACAGAAGCATTATTGATCTTCAGTGTCTAAGCATTTAATCACTATTAATAATGTAAAAGGTTTTTATAAATATGTAAAAACAGGAGTACATTAAACTAAACGACAGCAGTAATTTGCAAAGCCAGACATTTCACTCGCCATCACTAATGGAGAAGTGCATTTAAAAAAAAACACAAAACAACAAAACCCTACCAGGGTTAGTGCAACCAGCAATGTCTGGCCAAACTCATCTGTCTGTTTTGTAACTTTGAGAGGCTGATCTCCACATCAGGCCATGCCAAGCATATTCATCAGAGGTTACTTAATATTGGCCCACAGATGTATTTTGTTTGCCCCCCACATTGAGAAATTAAGTCTAACATAAAAATCAGAATGCTGTGCTTCTTCAAAAATTCTGTAAGCCTGGCATCCCTGGGCCTGTGTGCATAGCAGCTGCACTTCTAGAAAGTGATTTGATTTGGTTTCCTTATCCTTGGCCCACTCCTCTCACTTTCACAGTCACGCATGGTCTGCCTGGCATTTGATTACATAGCATCTACACCGTGTCTATAGCTTTCCTTAGAAAGAGCTTAAGTGTCCCTTTGCTTCCCCGCCCCCTTTCTGGTGTGTTTCCCTGAGAGGCTTTGGAATCCAATATTATTATGACCTTTTTTTTCCACTCCCAAGCCTTTAGAAAGAACAAATGAGTGAACTTGAAATAGGAATCACATTTAAAAATTACATATCCACCTGTAGCTCATTGGAATAGCTTTGCACACTGTGTGTGTTTATATTATATTTGTGTGTATTCTCCATCACCCTGTAAATGAAAAACTCCTCTAGAGCAGTAAGTCTTAACCTATAATGCAGGTCCCACCTAGTAGAAACAAGAATCCTGGGTTTGGGACAAGTGTGTATGCATTGCGGGTGAAAGATGAGTAAGCTCCTCTAGCATGACGTATAGCCAGCCTCACAAACACAATGGAGGGCCAGTCCAGAGTTGGTTCAACCTCAAGGGCAATGAGGTATTTTATGTGTACATTGAGAGAAATTGGATTATTATGTTTATATACATTGCTGTTGTGTATAGTCAAACTGAAACCAACCCACACCTGACCCTCCAGTGGGTTTTCAAAGACAGTAAATTGCACTGGAGAAGATTGCCCATTTCTGTCTCATGGAAGAACTGGTGGATTTGAACCACAGATGCTGCTTTACAATCTCAGAGGCACATGGTTCAAATCCATCAGATCCTGCATGAGAGGAAAAAAATGGGTAGTCTTCTGTGCAATTTACAGCCTCTGAAAACCCACTGGAGGATTAGCTATGGATCGGTTCTGACTCAACAGTACTCAACGACAAACCAACACCTTTGGATTGACAGCACAATCCCTTACCACTAACCCACCAGGGCTCCCTGTTTATATGCATAACCATGTATATTGAAGAACTATTAACAATAACAAAGAGATTGAACAACCAAAAGATCCATCATTGAATGAGTGATTAGAAAAAAAAATGATACATTCACACAATGAAATATTATGTAGGATATAAGTTAGGGTAAGTAGTCTCCATTTCATGATATTTAAGATGTCATGAGGATTGTAGTTCTTAAACAGCTCATGTACTGACCAGAAATTTACCAAGTCAAACCCATCAATCCTTTTGCAGGAGAAAACTGTTGTAATCTATTTTCCTAAAGGTTTACAGCCTTAGAAAACCTAGGGGGCAGTCTGTTTTTTCCAACAAGGTCACGATGAGTGAGAATCAAGGGGAAAAAATGGGCTTGATTTAACATTTGTTGACTCAGCCTAGGTGGCTCAAATAGCTGAGACCTGAACATCCTGGACAATATCTGATACTTTCTCTTTCTACACAAGTTTCTCTGCTAGGCTATTTGCACTTCCTACTGGCATGGCAGCCAGCCGTCATGACACTGCATCCCCATATCCTGACATAGTACCTTATACAGAATAAGGGAAATAAGAAGAAAAGTAGCTTAGTTGTAGTGATATTGAAATATTCTTCTCATATTTGCTAATGAAAAACTCATTCTGCTTGCCTAGAACACACAGATGATATTACTACCTGAAGTGAGTCAATTCCCAAGTGTAGAACCAGCCTAAAGGTAAAATTGCAGTTCTCCAAATAGCACAGAGGAGGGAAAATTCATAAAAGATGGAGTGAGTATATAATAGTAGCGAAGTAATTACTCTTTTTTCCCCCACCTACAAGACACTACCACTGTCATAGCCTGCCAATAATTGACATCATTTATAACTCTGTATAAGTATCAATAATTTGATCTGCCTTACCTGGACTAAATAATCTTCTCTAATACACTGTCTCCAACACACCCACCCCGATTACCCCAGTCACTGAATCAGTCTATCTCATCCAGGGTTTTCCTCTCTTGTGCTGTCCCTCCATTCTTCCAAGCATGATGTCCTTCTCCAAGGACTGGTCCGTCCTTGCAACATGCTCAGTATATGTCAGATGGAGCTTCAAAGTCCTTGCCTCCAAGGAGCAGCCTGGTTTCACCCTCTCCAAAATGAACCTGTTCATTTTCTTAACAGTGTATGCTATATTCAAGACTCTTCTCCAGCACCACAACTCAAGGACATTGAGTTGTCTTCTGTCATCCTTAGTCATTCTCTAGCTCTCTGATGCATAGTCATTGCAAAGACCATGGCCTGGATCAGGTGAACCTTAGTCTCTAGACTAACATCATTTCTCTTTGGTACTCAGGAGAGGTCCCTGACAGCATGATACCTGGTAACAGTCATAATTATATTGCATAACTTGTTTAATAATACATGCTTTTTCTGCACTTATTTGGGTCAGGAATATACACCATTTAAAATCCTGTGAATGGTAAAATAAATTGTTGACCCAATACTAAGGTTAAGGGGGAGGCTACAGAAAGATAATAATTATACAGAAGCTTCTGGTATTGAATATCTATTGACTTAAGAATGTTAACACTTGACTGATACTAGCCACTGAGGTTTTTAGTACTCATTTTATTACAATATTAGTATTCCCAGAATACCTGAGGACTCTAGATTTCTCTGGATGATATATCAGAATCTCCTGCTGCTGCTATTGTAATATAATGTCCTCATAACAGTTCATTTTTGGAAAAAGTGATGAGGATATGCATTTACTCATTCCTTCAACAGATATTTTTTAATACCTACGATGTACCTTAACTGTGTGATAGAGGAAGCATAGTCTTCTCACTCATGGAGATTATGTTCTTAAGCTGAAAGTCATCAAAACAATAAGTAAATAATACATAAGTAACAAAAATACTTAAAAGTGCAAAAAGTTCCATGAATCATAAAATATCAGGTTTCTAAGGGACCTTGGAATTCATCAACTCAAGAGTATCAAACTAAACTGTTTGGATGGGGAAAACAACTAGCCTGCATGACAGTTAAGACAAGAAGAGTTCTAGAAAAAAAATTAGAAAGAAAGAAAAAAGAGTTCTAACAAATAAATAATTACAGACATGATGCTCACATGAAAGTTCTTAGTAATAACCCAGAAGGGGGATGAATTAGCTCAAATGAACTACTAAAATTGACTCATACGAAAGATCACGATGATTCCAACAGAATGCGTAAATTGTAAAAAAACATCACTAACCCCACATGCAAGTAAAATCTTTTTATTTTGGTTTGGGTTTTTTGTTGAGATTTTAATGAGAGATTATAGAGAACTTGGATTTCCATTCATTCATTTTTGCACATTTTCCTCCCTGCCCAACCCCTCCCAGTTCACGTTACTCTTTGAAAAAGAAAAAAAAAAAGTCTTTCATTGTTGTACAATTCCCTCTCTCCCCAATCCACTTTTCTATGCAGCTGTTATTCTGGACTGTTGTCATGCAAATAATACCTAATAATATATTCCTTTTAGGCTGGTCTTTCCCTCATTGTTTCAATGCAGTGTACATTATTTATCCCCACTTTTCTTAGTTTTACCTCAACATTTATTCACTGTTGGTGGGAGTGTAAAATGGTGCAACCACCATGGAAGGCAGTATGGCACTTTCTCAAAAAGTTGCAAATAGAAATACCATTTGACCCAGCAATTCTACTACTGGGAATATACCCCAAAGAAACCATAACTTCCACCCAAGCAGATATATGCATACCCATGTTTATTGCAGCTTTGTTCACAATAGCAAGAAGTTGTACAACCCAAGAGCATATCAAAAAACTAATGGATAGAGAGACTGTGGTATATTAACACAATGGGATACTATACAGCATTTAAAAACAAGGAACTCATGAAATATTACAAAATGGGTGACCCTAGAGGACATTATGCTGAGTGAAATATCTCAGTCACAAAAGGACAAATACTGCATAATGCCACTGTTATAAGTTAGAAAAAAAATAAGTAAAATCTTGCTGAAAATAATTTAAAAAATGCTTTAGCAGTGCCCCAACAGAGAACAGCTAGAAAGTCAAGTGGGATTCCATAGAAGACCGGAACTGAGGATGGCACTGTCAATGCCAGATGAGTCTTAAAGCGGAAAATTCAAGAAAGATGTTTACTTATTCTCTATTAACTATACAAAGACATTTGGCTGTGGATAACACATTCTGGAATGAATTGCAAAGTTGGGAATTCTAGAACACTTAATTGTATTCGTGCTCAGAGGCAGCCCTTTGAACAGAACAAGGGGATATTGCACGGTTTGAAATCAGGAAATATGTATGTCAGGGTTGTATCCTTTCAGCATAGCTATTCAATCTGTATGTTGAGCAAATAATTAAAGAAGCCAGACTGTGATGAAGAACATAGCAACAATATTGGAGAAAAGTTATTAACAGCCTACAATATGAAGATGGAACAGCCTTGCTTGCTCAAAAAGAAGGTTTGACTCACTTATGGATAAAGATCAACAAATATAGCCTTCTGTATGGATTATAAAGCAACTTTAAGAAAATAAAAATTGTCACAAGTAAGCCATTAACCAGCATTGTTGTAAATGAAGAAAAGAGTGAAGCAGTCAAGGACTGTAACTTGGATCCATAATTTATGTCCAGGAAACAACAATCAGGAAGTTAAATAAAGCACTGTATTAAGGAAATATGTTCCAAAGGACCTCTTTAAAGTGTTAAATGGTGAAGATGTAATTGAAATGGCATCTAAGATACAACTGATCTATACCATGGTATTTTCAATCCACCAGCTAGCTGCTCCATGGGCGAAGGATATGGGCATTCTCTTCCGGTGTGATTTACTACCTTTGAAAACCCATTGGAGGATTGGTCAGTTCCAACTCAACAGCATACAACAAAACAAAACATAGGCATAAGAAATCTGGACAATTAAAAAAAAAAGAAATCTGGACCATAAGTGAGGAAAATCAGAAGGATTGATGCTTATGAATTATACTGTTAGTGAAGAATTGTTAATATACTGTGTACTTCCAGAAGAATAAACAAATCTGTCCTTAGAAGCGAGAATGACAAGACTTTTGTCTCATATACTTCCAGGAAATGGGGGGAGAGAGAGTTGAAATCAGGAAGAGCAAGTTCTTAGAACATGATATAATACTTGGTAAACTAGTAGTTGTTGCAAGGTGCCATCGAGTAGACTACTACTCATAGTAAGCCTATGAGCAATGAAACTGAACCCTGCCCTATCCTGTGTCATTCCCATCATCTCCACTATACTTGAGCTCATTGTTGCCATCACTGGGTCGCTCTAACCCTTTGAAGGTTTTCTTTGCCTTCATTGGCCCTCCCACCTTTCCAAGTCCTTTTGCAATGACTAGCATGCACAAAATGAGATGAAGATTCACCATTTTTGCCTCTAAGGAACCCTGGTTATATGCTCTCCTAAACATATTTGTTCTCTGGCCATACCATGGGCCATCAGTATTCTTCTCCAATACTACAACTCAAAAGTATCAATTCTTCTTCCGTCATCTTTGTTCACTGTCCAACTTTCAGATGCACAACAAGTAATTGAAAAGACTATGGTTTTGATCAGGTGCACCTCTGAACAAGATACATTGGCACAGTGGCTACAACGGGCTCAAACATAGTGAGGGTGGCATTGCTTTGTTGTTGTACATAGAATCAGCTTAATGATACCTCACAATAGAGACTGTTGATGACTTGTAAGAAAAAAAATATACATATTTATTTGAACTACTTAGAAGTAATTTCATCCTTTCACATTTAAGGCTTCATATAGATTATTTTTTTTATTTTATTTAAAATGTTTCTTTTAAACAGAATGATTCAAAGAGAATAACCATCATGAAAAATTCTCTATTACCTACTCTTTATCATCATTTATAATGATATCTTGTTCAAGGTAACGTATATCAAGGAAAAGTAATTATTTCCTTCTTGATTTTTATGAAATTACAATGTCTACTTAGTTTATTCATTTGGCTAAAGGCACGCTCCTAGGCGCCCTGCTGCAGTACACAGTCCTCTTTCTCATGCAGTTTAGGTAAGAAGATCAACAGTAATAAAATGGTAAATGGCAGAGAGGTATTAATTCTGTCAAGTGAAATAAAGAAAGTTCAGAAAGTTCAGGGAACAAAGAGTGATCTTTTTTTTTTTTTTTATAAAGTAGTCTGGGGAATACTCCTTGGAGGATATGTCTTGGTTATCTAGTGCTGCTGTAACAGAAGTACCACAGTTGTGTGTTTTTAATAAAAAGAATTTTGCTTCCTCATAGTTTAGAAAACTAAGTATGAATTTGGGATGATAATGCTGGGGGAGAGGCAATTTATTTCTCTACTGGATGTGGGGAAGGTCCACTTCTCTATTCAGGTCCTGAATAATCTTCATGTAGATTGGCATCTCTCTTTTTCCATCTTTGCTTACTTTCTTATTCTTCAATCTCTTGTTAGCTCAAAAGAGATTAATTCAAAACATACCCTACACTAACCCTAGGGGCTCTGGTGGCCTAGAGGTAACAAGCTCTGCTGTGAGCCCAAAGGCACATGGTTAGAATTCATCAGTTACCCAGTAGGGGAAAGATATGCATTCTCCTCCTATGCTATTTACTCTGAAATAATCCTCTGAAAACCCACTGGAGGGTCAGCTATGGATTGGTTCCAACTCAACTGATAGAATACAACACAACAAACACGAACGCTACCTCATTAACATGACAAAGAAACCCCACTCTCAAATGAAATTATAACCACAGGTATTGAGTCTGTTAAAAAATTATATCTAGATAGATATAGATACAGATACAGACACAGACACAGACACAGACACAGACACAGACACAGACACAGACACAGATATAGATATATAGTATACCAATTGATGTATTTCAGCTAACAGATGCTGCCCTGGACATGCTCACCAAGTTGTGCCAAGAAATCTGAAGAACGCCGACTTGACCAACTGACTGAAAGAGATCTATATTTGTTCCCATTCCAAAGAAGGGTGACCCAACAGAGTGTGGTAACTACAGAACAATATCATTGATTTCACATGCAAGCA
>NW_006399790.1:15559095-15568856 GCF_000299155.1 Elephantulus edwardii
TCACTTGGGCTTTTTTCTTGTTTTTCTAATTTTTTTCATGACTATGGTGTTTATTAGGGAAGTCAAAAAGCTATATAATTCAGGTTGACAGCAGGATACAATAATGGCTCAGTCAGGACAGCTCCTGAAATATACTTGAAGGCATCTTAAGCCTTCAGCCTCATGGCTTTAGGCCAGTGTGAAGAAGCTCTTATTGTTGTTGTGTACCATGGAGATAGAACCAACCCATAGCCAACCCTCTGGTGGATTCTCAGAGGCAATTTAATCACACAGAAGGAGATTCCCATTTTTCTCCCTCAGAGCAGCTGGTGGATTCAAACTGCATGCCTTTGGTATAACAGTTCAACTCCTTACCATTAGGCCACCAGGGTTTCCTCAAAGCATTTAGACCTGCCAATTACAGCACTTTTCCCTCCCCTAACACCTCTCCCCCGAGTTATCAAATAAATTTGAGTGAAATCCCCTAGCTCTGGTTCCATGGGGTAGCAGTCCCGGGGTCAGGTCTGTCTCACATCAGGGTTCTGGGTCTCTGTTGTGGCTGCTGCAGCTGCTGCTCCTAAAAGGCCCAATCTGAATGGCGCAAGAATCTTTGACTCACTCTGCATTCTCTCCTCCTTCTTTGCTAGTGGTGAGATTCTCAATTTCTGTTGCTGAATCTGTTCAGTTTAATGGCAAGACCACCCAATGCCTTTAATAGATCAATACATTCTTTTTCCATATCCCCACCCATCCATGTGCCCAAACTCAATGACTAGGAAGACTATTTTGAACAGTGAACCTTTGACACCACATATCACCCCTGATTTTTCAAGCCATTAATCTTCATATTTTAAAAATTTACTTTCCTCTTGCAATAATCTCACTAAACATGTAAGCCAGCTACTTCATATCTCATACCTTAATTTCCCATTTTAAATAATCAATTTCTGATATTCCCATCCCTATCAAACTAGTACTGTGAGGAAACAAACATGTTCTTTTTGCTAAACAATCATCTGTTCCATTTGGGAACTATATCTATATCCACAAGCAAAGTCCAGTCCATGGGAAGCCATCAGGTTGCAGCAATCAACACTAGCTCACAGCATAATTATTTTCTCTTCATCTGGTTGGGTTCTGGTCAGCTCATTCCCAGCCATCCATGACTAGGTCCAAATGGGAATTAGCCACAAATTCAGGAGTCCACAATTCTCCCTGTGTTTCCGACAAGCTGGTCCCTTCACTCAACCGTTAGCTCTTACACAAGGACCAAGTCAGCAAGCCAAGGGTCCTCATAACTCCCGTTCCTCAAGCCATCAAACCCTTTTTTGCTAATCCACATATCTTTGCATACTAGGTTGACAGTGCTCAAGGAACACATTGTCTCTTCATTGCTGCATGTGTCTTATATTTCAGTGGATCCATGTGATCACTGTGAATGAGCATAACTCGCCAGCTCCCTGTAATTTCAAGTCCTGGAAGAGAGCTCTGATGAGCACTAACTGTATCCTGCCTCATAAGTCAAACAGCTTGTTTCAATTTTGAAAAGGCAAAGTTTCCCTCTCCACCCCCCCCCGCCCGACCCCATTCCTTCCCCTTTGCCTTTCTTTGAAATATGAATCTTTGTCAATCAAAAGTCCAAGATAGGTCTAAAAATTATAAAAAACAAATTTCTTGAGAGTAGTTAATGGGTCTTGATCTTTTCTCTAGAGTAAGACATACTACCAAATTCTACTGTTTGTTTGCTTACAAAGTTTGTATACATTGTGTTTCATAGTGTTCTTCATTCACATTGTGTTTCATAAAGTCATTATCATGCATAAGTTTTACAAAATGAATCACCATTAGACTTTGCCCTTTATTATTACCCTCTTTTCTTCCTGAACAAAGAAAACTACAGAATATTTCTTTAAGACCCAGTAAAAGACCTAAATAAATGGAAAAATGTGTCCTGCTTATGGGTAAGAAGACTCAATTTTGTGAAAATGACAATCCTACCAAAAGCAATCTATGTGTTTAACACAATCCCAATACAAATACCATATTCATTTTTCAAGGAAATCAAAAGGGAAATTTTCAGATTTATTTGGAGAGAAAAGAGACCGCAAATAAGCAAAGCATTTCTGAAAAACAAAAATGAAGTGGAAGGCATAACATTTCCTGGCCTCTAAACCTACTACACAGCAGTAGTAACCAAATTCTACTTTTAACAAGCTATCTCCAGGGCAAATCTTCCCTTTTAGTACTTCTAAACAAGTACTGGCCAAAGGTGTCTTAATACGTGGTCAGTTCTAGAGAATGTACCATGTGCAGTTGAGAAGAAAGTAATTTTAGTTTTTGTTGTGTGACGTATTCTGAATATGTCTATGAAGTTGAGTTGGCTGATTGTGTAGTTTAATTCTGCATCTTAAAGTTTCAAGTTGACCTGTCTTTTGGTGGGAGGAGAGTAGTGTGTTAAAGTCTCCTACTAATATTGTGGTAGTGTCTATTTCATTCTTCAAGTCTATTAAGGTTTGTTTTCTATGTTTTGCAAGTCTATTATTTGGTACATAGATGTTGATCAAGGTTATGTGTTCTTTGTCTATTGTGCCTGTAATCATTATATAGTGCCCTTCCTTGTGTCTTATGGTGGTTTCCATCCTGAAGTCTATTTTATTAGAGGTAAGTATTGCCACTCCTGCTTTCTTTTTTGTGGATGCCATTTGCTTGGTATATTTTTCTACCCTTTTAAGTTTTTTTCTTTCTTCACATTTCTTAGATGTCTACCATATGCAACAAATTCATAGTCTTTGGGTAATTTTTTTATCCATCCTATTGCTTTCTCTTAATTAGTACATTTAAGCCATTCACATTGAGTATGATTATTGATAGGTGAGGCTTTATGGTTATCACTTTGCTATGTTCCTGTTTTTCTGTTGTTGCTGGTTAGTTTGGTCCATTTACTTTCCTTTGCTGTCTTTGTGTGAAGGGCTTCCCTTAGAATTTCTTATAGAGTTGATCTTATTTTCACAAATTCCTTATGTTCCTGCTTTTCTGCAAAAGACTCAATTTCTCCTCTATATTTGATGGACTCTTTGCTGGATAGAGGACCTTCAGCTGGCAATTGTTTTCTTTCAGCCTTCTGTATATACCATCCCACTGCTGCATGGTTTCTGCTGAGAAATGAGTGCTTAATCTAATTGGTTCTCCTTTATAGATGACCCTTTCTCGCATACATTTTAGTGTTCTATACTTGTCTTCGATTATGGAGAATTTTACTTTGATATGTCTTGATGTTTTTCTCTTGGGGTCTAGTGTGTTTGATGGTTACTGAACTACTTAAATGTATATTTCCTCATTTTTCATGATATCTGGAAAGTTTTCTTCTAGTATCTCTTTCACAATTTTCTCAGTGCTTCCCCATCCCCCCTTTTCATCCTATTCTGGAATTCAGACCACACATATTTGTTTCATTTGATGTCATCCCACATGATTCTTAAGTTTTCTTAATTTTCCTTCAATCTTCTGCTTTTTTTTTCCTTTTGGATGTTCTTCTCTTCCATTTCACTGAGTCTCTGTTCCATCTACTCTCTCCTGTTTTCTTATCCCTCTAATATATTGACAATTTCCTCAACATTGGTCTTATTATGCCAATTTGCATTTTCATGTTTTCTATTGCTTCTGGTACTATTCTTTCTCTGTCATATATTGATTTTTTAAAAAATTCTTGTGTCTCTGTAATAAGGATTTAATTTCTCTCTTCCATCATTTGTAACTTCTTCAGTACCAATTCTTGGAACTCCATAAAAGTGTATTCCTTCTAAATTCCCACCTCCAGGTTATTCGTTGAGTTCTCTATCTGGTCTCCTTCTTTAGGAGAAGGATTCTAAAGGTTTTGCATTTTCATGGTGTTTGAACCTGATTGCTGCTTCTTTGACATTATGTTATTTTTCTTCTTCGTGCTGCTGGAGAAGAGTATTGAATGTACCATGGACTGCTAAGAGAAAAAACAGATTCATCCTGGAGAGCATTAAACTAGGCTGCTCCTTGGATTCAAGGATTCTGAGGCTCCATCTAACATACTTTGGACATGTTGTGAGGAGAGACAGGTCCTTGGAGAAGGACATCATGCTTGGGAGGGTGGAGGGATGGCGCAGGAGGGGAAGACCCTCTATGAGGTGGATTGATTCAGTGACTGGGGTAATCGGGATGGGTGTGTCAGAGACGGTGCGATTGGCACAGGATAGAGCAGGGTTTAGGGCTGTTGTACATAGGGTTGCTATGAGTCTCAAGTGGCTCGATGGCACATATCAACCACAACAACATGTATAAGGTTACTCCTATAGTGTTGACATGAGTAGTTTCCAGCTCTTTATTTTTATTATAACAGTTTCCTGAGTGCTATTTCTTAGCAGGTCTCAGCTGCAGCAGCAGTGACTTGTGGCCTTCAGCGAGAAACCTGCCACTGGCATGCTATTGGGCCAGAACAGGAAATGTGGGCTCAGTAGCAAAGGCAGAAGACTGACTTTGAGCAGGAAGCCTGTGGCTTGGACGTTTCAGGCCTGGGGTTGGAGGTTAAGGATGGGTTCACCAGCAGAGGCTGCATCAGCCTACGTGCTTCTGTTGGAGGCCTGTGATCCACGCATTCCTGTCCCAGGACCGAAAGAGCAGTCTCAGCAGCAAAGGCTGTCCTCAGGGCAGGTAGACTATGGCCTTTGTACTTCTGGGACAGGGCTCAGGGGACAAGCTTACCAGCAGTGGAATGTAGGTTTCTGTGAGAGGCCTGTCACTCGCACACTCCTGTGCCAGGACTCTAATGTTGGGTATTTTTGTTGTTAGGTGCCGTTGTGGCTAGGTCACTGTGACTCATATCAACCCTATGAATAGAGCAAAACTGTGCCTTTTCCTGCCTCATCCTTATGATCTCTGAGGTGCCTGAGCCCATTGTTATAGTCACTGTGTCAATCTATCTTGTTGAGGATCTTCTCTTTCTTCTCTCTACTTTTCCCAGCATGACTTTTTTCATGACTGGCCTTTCCTGATAATATCCCCAAAGTACATGAGACTAACTTTCACCATCTTTGCCTCAAAGGTATACCCTGGTGGCACTTCCTCCTGGACAGACTTGTTTGTTCTTCTGACAGTCCATGGGATGTTCCGTACTCCTCTCCAACACCACAGCTCAAAGGCATTGATTCCTCTTCTGTCATAATTCTTGACCCTACTTTCAGATGCCTAGTAAGTCATTGAAAAGACTATGGCTTGGATCTCAGGTGCACCTTTGTCTTTAAACTGACAGTCATGCTGTTTAGCACTTTAGAGAGGTCCAGGACAACAGATTTTCCTGATACATTTTATCTCTTTATTTCTTGCTTGCTGTTACTTTGGATGGTGATTGTGATTCAAGCAAGATTATATCATTGACAACTTCAGTCATTTCTCCTTTTGTTATGATGGCGCTTATTGATCTGGTCATGAGAATTTTTGTTTTCATGATGTTGAGATGTCATATATATATGGAAGGCTGTATTCTTTGATCTTCTATAATAAGTACTTCATCAAGTCCTCTTCATTTTCAGCAAGCAAGGTATGTCACCTGTACAGGACAGGTTGTTGATGAGTCTTCTTCCAAATTTGATGCCACATTCTTTTCCATATTGTCCAACCTCTTAAGTGATTTTCTCATCATGCAGATTGGTTTGGGTTTTTATTTTATTTTTTATTAGTGTGGTGTGTGTGTGTATGTGTGTGTGTACTGTCAAATCGGATCTGACTGGTACAGGAGGAGATTGCCCCTCCTCCAGCAGAGCATCTGGTGGATTTGAACCGTGTACCTCTGGGACTACTGGAATAGACGGTATACCAATTGACATATTTCAGCTAACAGATGCTGCCCTGGACATGCTCACCAAGTTGTGCCAAGAAATCTGGAGAACAACCACCTGGCCAACTGACTGGAAGAGATCTAGATTTGTTCCCATCCCAAAGAAGGGTGACCCAACAGAGTATGGAAACTATAGAACAATATCATTGATTTCACATGCAAGTAAGATTCTACTGAAGATTATCCAAAAACAACTGGAACAGCACATCAGCAGAGAATTGCCAGAAGTCCAAGCTGGGTTTAGAAGGGGTCGTGGTACTAGGGATATTATAGCTGATGTTAGATGGTTCTTGGCTGAAAGCAGGGAATACGAGAAGAATGTCTGTGTTTCATTGATTATGCAAAGCCGTTTGACTGTGTGGATCATAACAAATTGTGGCTGCCTCTAAGAATTGGAATCCCAGAACATTTAATAGTGCTAATGCGAAACCTATCCTTGGACCAGGAGGCAGTGGTCAGAACAGAGCAAGGAAACACTGCATGGTTCAAAATTGGGAAGGGCGTACCCCAGGGATGTGTCCTATCTTCATACCTTTTCAACTTGTATGCAGAACAGATTATCCGGGAGGCTGGACTCTATGAGGAGAAATGTGGGGTCAAGATTGGTAGAAGATCTATCAACAATCTGCGATATGCGGATGATACAACCCTGCTTGCTGAAACTGAGGAGGACCTGAAGCGCTTGCTGCAGAGGGTCAAGGACTGCAGCCTGCAATGTGGATTGAGGCTCAATGTCAAGAAGACAAAGATTCTCACCCCTGGACCAATTGGTAGCATCAGCATGGATGGTGAAGAGATTGAGATTGTTCACAGCTTCCATTTGCTTGGCTCCACAGTCAACAGGAAATTAGAAGATGTATTGCCATGGGAAAGTCTGCTGTTAGGGACTTCTCCAGGGTACTGAAGAGCAATGGTGTCTCTTTGGAGACTAAGGTGTGTCTGATACAGGCCATGGTCTTGCTATCACTTGTTATGCATCAGAGAGTTGGACAATGACTAAGAAGGATAGAAGGAGAATTGATGCCTTTGAGCTGTGGTGCTGGAGAAGAGTATTGAGGGTACCATGGACTGCTAGGAAAACAAACAGATTCATCCTGGAAAGTGTCAAACCGGGTGGCTCCTTGGAAGCAAGGATTCTGAGGCTCTTTCTAACATACTTTGGACATGTTGTAAGGAGAGATAGGTCCTTGGAGAGGGATATCATGCTTGGGAAGGTGGAGGGACAGCGCAGAAGGGGAAAGCCCTCTATGAGGTGGATTGATTCAATGACTGGGGTAATCAGGATGGGTGTATCAGAGACAGTGCGATTGGCACAGGACAGAGCACAGTTTAGGGCTGTTGTACATAGGGTCACTATGAGTCGCAAGCGACTCGACGGCACATAACAACAACCACCACCACCTCTGGGACTGCAGTGCAGCTTGCCACTAGGCCACCAAAGCTCCCTGCAGATTGAATAACTACAGAGAAAGGATATAGCCCTGAGGCATACCTTTCCCATTCTAAACCCTCTACTGTCCCCTTGTTCTGTTAAGGCAACTGTTTCATGATCTATGTATATATAGCTTTCAGGTATAGGAGTTAAGATTTGTCACACACATATTTTGAGCAGTTTACAATTAAATCCATAATGGAAGGTGATACCAAAACAGACACATCAGATCAATTCATCTACTTGTTAGATGATCTTGACATAAATGTTTCCTGCCATTTGGTCTCTCGGTCAATATATTTACATACAAACTAGAATGTGCAAGTGACTTTTAATGGTCCTTGGATTAACAATTCTGTAGCAATTTTGTACAGTGGAATACTCATTCCTTGAACAAATCTTTATCAAGGAATTACTACATACTTACTGTTCTAGGTTTTACTGATAAATGCATGTGGTGCCTGCCCTCCAGGTGTGCACTGAGAGAATACAAATGTCTCAGACAAACTGGAATAGGCTCTGGAAAGAGGAAATAAGCAATAATCCTAGACCACGTAGGTATTCATAAAGGTGGGAGGGAGGAACCAAGTAGAAGATCACCAATTAGTTCTGAACCTAAAAGAAATAAAATATTTAAAAACCACTTACTGATTAAGAATTATGAAAAAGGAAAGGCTGTACTTTCAAATATTTATAAGGAAAGGAAATGCAATGTTATTACAGGATTCAAGCATTCATGAAATTAACATTCACCGTTTTGTCTACCTACAAATAAACCCCGGAAGGTCCATAACATAATCATTTGTAATTTTTTTACTAAGGTACAAATTGGAAGCCGTATGCTCTGTGTTTAACTTTTTTGTAAATTTGGTTGGGTGTTTTTTGTGGGTTTTTTTTTAAGCCTCTAAGTATATTTGCTAACAGCAGAATTTTGTGTATTGTTAATCCAGGTACACAACTGGAGGTTGATAAACACACAATGCAACAAATGCTGAATATATTGAATAGACTTTCTATTCACTGTTCTTTGTAAAGGGAGGCATTGTACATGACTGACTCTCATTTGGAAAAAGATTCAAAGAAGGGTTTGGCTCAGCCATGGTTCCTTGTGATTCTATTTGTGTTTCCACACTGCTTTTCCTGCATACCCTTCTGTGCTTATTGCAGCTGCCGTTGTTGTCCTAAGTGGGAAGTAAGGGTGTTGCTACTTGCTAATAAAGTACTTTGAGCTCGTGTATGTCAAAGGTGTTACGTGTGTGAAGATGGGACCTCCTGATTTTCAGACAACTATTTTGTCTAATGCTCAAGTTCAGGAAACACATGTTCAAGACACATTTTTTAAAAAATTACAAAGTGCTGAAGGTTCCAAGATTTAGAGTGCTTACAAGCTCCTGAAATCAGCAGTCAACACCTAAAAGTACCAAAAAGAAACAATGTGTGACTTTCATGTCTTTGCAAATGCTCTTCTTGGGGGTGGGGGGAGGAAGACAAGAAATCCGAGTACAAGTCTTCAAGAAGACATCCAACTGATACTCGTAATTGTAATTAGTAATACCAGTTAGCTATCTCCTGCTTAGCTCAATGTGAATAGGTATTTTCTAGTATTTTATCTATCCTACTTATTGCTCAATTAGGATAGAAAGTGGAAAAAACTCAAGTTTTTATCACCAACGTCTCAGCCATGCTCTTTGTTTGCACTGACTCCCTTGCTGGTTTTATCATCTCAATGTGTCCCTAGAGAGGACAGAGTGCGAGCAAGTTTGTGGAGAAGGAATGAATGGCCTATTGTAACTCATCTCCTCTACACTACACACCCTGAATGTAGACAGTGCTCAGCAGTTGGTAAATTTCTGCTGCTAATGATGTCATTCCGATAACTCTGTCTTTGTAGCTAAAGGCTTGCTTTTCATTTGTAGCCATTTATTTACATCTTGACTAAGAACCATCAGCAGTACTACTCAGTCTCTCTAAAGTCTAGGTCAAAAGATCTCTGGCACTCCTTATAGGCTATGTCATCCTGCGCATGCTTTTAAAATTGTTATTATTTTTATACTGGTTCATTTACATTGTTTTTCAGATTGAATCTTTCCCATTTCCTTTACCCCTCACCCACTCATCAAATTGTACGACCCTATCATTAACACCCTCTCCACCCCACCCCCCGATCCTCACCCTTCTGCTTCCACACTCCCCCAGCCTTGGATCCTCATACTCATTCTACAAAAATGGTTTTATACAGTATTTGTCCTTATGGGACTGAGTTAGTTCACTCAGCATAATGCTCTCCAGTCCTGCCCAAGTTAGGTAGTAATTTACAAAATCATCGCTCCTACGTGCTGCGTAGTATTCCATTGTATGAATGAATGTGCCATGATGTCTCAATCCATTCAATTGTGGCTGTTTTCATGTTCTAGCATGGTGAATAATGCTGCTATGAACATTGGTGTATAAGTCTCTGTGCCTCAGTTCTCATTTTCTGGGGACATA
>NW_006399790.1:15570851-15572883 GCF_000299155.1 Elephantulus edwardii
AGGTCAGTCCCATTCTACAACAGTGGCACCATGCAATATTTCTCCTCTTGTGACTGGGATACTTCACTCAGCATAATATTCTCCAGAGTCAACCATTTTTGAATAATATTGCATGAGTTCCTTGTTTTTCAATGAAGCATAATATTCCATTGTGCGAATATACCACAGCTTCTCTATGTGTTTAGCTTTTTGAGGCAGCACCAAACTGTCTTCCAGAGTGGTTGTACCATTTAAAATCACACCAACAGTGTATTCCTATCTCACCACATCCTCTCTAACATTTATTACTTGATGTCCTGTTAAATTTCGCCACTGCTACTGGAATGAGTTTGTATCTTATTATGGTTTTGATTCACATCTTTCTTATTGCCAGTAATTTGGAACATTGCTTCATGTGTCTGTTGGCCATTCAAGTATCTTTCTGTGTGAAAATTATTTTCATATCTTTTGCCCATTTTGTAGTTGGATTATCAGTCTTTTTTTTTTCCTGTGGAGGCCCAGGAGTATTCTGTAAACTTTTATTATGAAACTCTTGTCTGAGATGGTATTTCCAAATATTTGGTTTTGGTTGGTGGGTTTTCTTTTCACCCTTTTGGGGAAAGTTTTTGATGCACTGTACATGCTTTTTAACCCCTGTCTTTCTCTTTATTTTTATAACAGCTAATAGCTGTGTCTACACAGTTATATTTAAATTAAATGAAGTAATGGAAGTAAAATTCCTAGTATAGTACTACACTTGTAGCAAGTGTTTAATAAGAGTGTAAAACTAAACCAAATATACATCTTTGAATTGATTACAACCCATAGCAATCCTCCATCAGGCCTCCAAGGTTTCAAATCTTCATGGGAGGAGACTGCACCATTTTCTTCTGCCAAACAGATGTGTAAGTTGTAACACACTGTGTCACTGTTGTTGTGGTGATTATATGCCACTGAGTCACTTGCAACTCATAATGACTATATGTACAAAAGCTCTGAACCCTGCTCTATCTTGAGCCAATTTAATTTTCTCCAACACACCTATCCCCATTACCCCAGTCACTGAGTCAATCTATCTCATCCAAGATCTTCCTCTCTTGTGCTGTCCCTCCACCCTTCTGAGCATGACATCCTTCTCCAAGGACTGTTCCCTCTTGGCAACATGCCTAAAGTATGTGAGCTGGAGCTTCAGAATCTTTACTTCCAAGGAGCAGCCTGGATTCACTCTCTCCTAGACAGACCTCTTTGTTCTCTTAGCAGTCCTTAGTATATTCAATACTCTTCTCACAGCTCAAAGGCATTGATTCTTCTTATGTCATCCTTTGTCCTTGTCCAACTCTCTGATGCATGGCAATAATTGTGAAGACCATGGCTTAAACTGACATCTTGTTCTTCAGTACTCTGCAATGGTCCCAGACAGCAGATTTCCCCAGTGCAATTTGTCTCTTGATGTGGAGCCAATCAAGCTGAAGCTGTTAACAATCTCAATCTCTTCACCTTCTATCATGATGCTGCCAATTGGCTGCCCAGTGGTGAGAATCTTTGTCTTCTTGATGTTGAGCTTCAATCCATACTGAACACTATAGTCCTTGACCTTCTGCAGCAAGGGCTTCAGGTTCTCTTCAATTTCAGCAAGCAAGGTTGTGTCATCTGTATAAGGCAGATTGTTGATGAGTCTTCCTCCAATCCTGATGTCACATTCCTCCTCATGGATAACAAACTCCTGGATGATCTGTTCCAAATATATATTGAAAAGGTATGGACATAGTGTGCATCCCTCATATATGCCTTTCCTGATTTTGAGCCATGCAGTGTTTCTTGGCTCTGTTCTGACAACTGCTTCCTGGTCCAAGTGTAGGTTTCACATAAGCATAATCAAGTGTTCTGGGATTGGAATTCTTCTCAAAGTTATTCACAGCTTGTGATTCACAGTCAAATGCTTTTGCATAGTCAATGAAACACAGATAGACTTTCCTCTCGTGCTCTCTGCTTTCAGCCAAGACCTATTTAAAATTAGCTATCCTTAGTACCATGGCCTCTTCTAAACCCAGAC
>NW_006399790.1:15573164-15582030 GCF_000299155.1 Elephantulus edwardii
AAATTCTTCTGTGTCAGCCAAGTCTTTTTGGTACAGGGACGATGTATACTCCTTCCATCTTCTTTTGATGCTTCCTGAGTCATTCCGCATTCTTCCCACAGCATACTTAAGTACTGTAACTCGAGGCTTGAATTTATTCTTCAGTTCCTTAGGCTTAGAGCTCCATTAATAAGAGTATATGACATTCTTGTTGTTGTTGTTGTTGTTGTTGTGTGTCGTGGAGTTAGAACTGGCTCATAAAGCACATGGGTTTTCAGTGGCTATAAATCACTCTGAAGGAGATTGTCCTTCTTTCTACCATAAAGGGTATATAGTAGAAAAATATAAATTGAGAGGTTCTGTTCAAAGAACTCAATCCGTTTTACTGGATTGTTTTCTCTTTCAAAGATCCCTTTGAAGTGGTAGGGGAAAGAGACAGAAAATAAAAACTTACCCCCATTTTATGTAAGGAACAATTGAGGCTCAGATTTCATTTCTTGGTAATGGGAATGAGACGAGAAAAAACTCTGATTATTAGAAAACTAGAGCACACACACTTTACGGAGAGTGTCAGGCCAACTGTTTTTCTCCCATGTAGGGAAGTGTAACCCAAGCTGAAGATACTGCCAACACAAAAGATTTGTCCTATATTTATTGGCTAGCTATTATTTGAAAGGTGGATTCTTGAAGTGGTGTGAGAGGTTGACGAAGTTAATCAACCCCCATAAGACTGATTAAAAACCCTCCCCACCTCCAAACTTAAAACAAAACAAAAAAGCAACACTTTGAGATTTGAGACTATTCAAGAGTTGCAAGGGCTTACAGGACAAATATTTCAGGATTCAAATTCTGAACCAAAAATAATCATGTGTCTAAATGAAGCAAACTGGCACTTACGCAGTCCTGAAAATGTGACTGTGTCGTCAGTTTTCTTATTGCTTCAAAACACTTGATCTTTCTTCCATTTCTTTGGGGATCTCAGGCATCCAAAGCAAGCCTACTTTTGACAAGCAATTACCAGGGCAGATGGGAAAATAGCCACTCTAACTCAGGGTGAGTGCCCCCATTTTGTTTTACTTGAAACATCACTAGCCATGAGGAAAATAATTCTGTTTAAAAAGCTATCTGCATTTTCAATAGCACCACCTTTCCCTGAGTCCTAGAATGTTGATGGCTAAGGTTCCCAGTTGCTTTTCATGTTACCCATTTAGAAGGTATAATTTATTTGAGCTAGTGACCAATGAAGTAGGATTAAATCAGCCTGCTGTATTTAAGTAAAAACTAATGAGATTTGATGGCGTTTGCATATGGGCATTTGCTGCGTTCTCCTTTTCAGACCATGAAAACAGGCTTAAGTCATAACATGAAGGGTTTTCATGGTGCTGTACCAGCTTAGATAACTTATATCAAAACCCAGCACGTGTTGTGTGGAAATCCCAAAATAGCTGCATAGTTGCATCCTCTGATGTATTTAAATTATTACGATGCCAAACCCTAACTATGTGATGATATGTGAAGTAATAATGAAGTTAGAACCAAAGTCAAACCCACTGGCATTGAATCAGTTCTGACTTACACTGATCTAGCAGGACAGAACGGAACTGTCCCATCGAGTTTGCAAGGCCATACATCTTTAGAGACACAGATCTGCCATACCTTTCATAAGAAATTATTGATAATTATTGATAATGGTAACCTGCTTAATGCAGATGGCAAAACCTTTCTTGGTAGCATTTACTGGCACAGAGCAAAGACTAAGCTTTCAATATTACATCTGAATGTCAAGAAAACACAAATTCTCCCGATTGGACCCATAAACAGCATTGTGATAATTGAAGGAAAGACTGACATTGTCAAGCATGCCTTTTTTTCCCCTTGGATCCACAATGAATACTCATGCAGCGGGGGGTGGGGGGGTGGGATCAAACTGCGTAGTACGTGGGGCAAATCTGCTGCAGAAGACCGCTTTAAAGAACTAAAGAGCAAAAATGCCACCTTGAAGACTAAGAGACCAACTGTAACCACGTCACTTTCAAGCTGCCCCATACACATGTGGAAGCTGCACAATGATTAAGAAAGACCAAAAGAGGATTGATACCTTTACACTATGGTGTTGGCAAAGAACAGTGAATATCCCATGAACTGCCAGAAGAATAAAGAAATCTGTCTTTGAGGAAGTAAAATCAGAAGGCTTCTTTTTTAAAAAAAAAAATAGAAACATTAATTGCATACTTATTGAGAGAGAGAGAGAGAGTGAGTGTGTGTGTGTGTGTGTGTGTGTGTGTGTGTGTGTGCGCGCGCACACGCCGTCAAATCAGATTAAACTGGCACAGGAGGAGATTGCCCCTCCTTCTCCAGCAGAGCATCTGGTGGATTTGAACTGTGTGTCTTTGGGGTTGCAGTGCAGCTTCTTGCCACTAGGCCACCAGAGCTCCCTCCAGAGGGCTTCTTAACAGCAAGGTTGAAGACATTGTCTTACACACTTTGGGCATGTTAACAGACAGGACCAGCTTGGTAAATTAGGAGGATAGAGAAAAAGAGGAAGACCTTCAATGAGCTGACTTCACACCATGACTCTAGTGACAACAGATTGACTCAAGTTGCTCAAACACAATGACAACCATGAGAACCAACACAACAAAAATTATGCTCTCTCTATATACTCATTCTCTGATGGCAGTGCATACGTGGACCACGTGAAGTTTTCAGGTTAAGAGTTGTTGTTATGTACTCTCAAGTCAGAACCCTCCAGCTGACCCTCCAGCAAGTTTTCAGATGCAGTAAAATCACACAGGAGGAGACTGCCCATCTTTCTCTCAACGAGCAGCTGGTGGGTTCAAACTGCATGCCTTTGGACTGGCGGCACAATTCTTTACCACCAAGGCTTTCTTAGATATCAGAATTCCAAGCAGGTCCCCAGAGGCAATAGTGCTTTAGCTAAATGACACAATCTACCACCATTGAACTTTAAGATTCTGTGATGTTTTTTTTCGTTTTAAGGCCCATGGGAGGAATGTCAGGATACCACCCTTCCTATCAGACCAATTCTCATATTTCTTAAGTTTCTGTCTCTTGGAGCCGTGAAAGCCAGCCGATGAGTTGTCGAAGAATTTACTGGACAGTCTTCAACCACTGATGAGCAGATGATTCACATGGCCTCTACTAGGCCACTCCACCTCAGTGCTGACCAGAACTGTCAGCTGTGGAAGTTATTTCAGCTGTTCCCATGGAGTGAACAACCTTAACCTACCCACCTGCTGTTAGGTCCCCTGCTGGCCAGGTCCTTGATTTTGAATGTTAGCCTTCAAAGATTGTTCAAGCCAATGTTAGCAACAAAAGCAAATAGCTGTAACTTCCCAAGCCCTGAGCCTCATTTTCCTTGCGTAAGAGTTTAATCAGAAATACAATGCAGTAAATTACATCTTCTTTCAGCAATTTCGTTTTCAGCCTTGTTTTTCAAACTCACTTTTGTGCTTGAGGTTAATGTTGTTGCCTGAGGTGTTGAATGGATATTGGAAATTTGACACAGAAGACAAAAGGCAACAAATAAAGGAAGAGGAGAATAGAACCAAGAGCTGATTGAAGGCTAGGGATAATTTGACTATGCCATGAAAATAGCAAGTACAGAATGAATTAGACTTTTTGCTTCAGAGCTGTCTAACAAGAAGCTTGTTAGTTAAGTAAGGTTTCTGGTAAAGTATATTCTGACTTGCATTTCCCAAGATGCCCTGTTCTTCAGACCAAGCTCCCAACACCTAGAGGGTTCAGCATTTCTTAAAGTGGAGAAGCGATTCCTTTGAGATTGCTGCTTTAGCATAGTGACAGCAGGTAGACAGCTTGGCAGCAGGCTGTATTCTCCAGAGATCAGGAAAAGAGACACTTGTGGAGAGTGCTTTTCTCCATACATGTTTTAAAAGTCACATTGGACATGTCTATCAAAGTTCAAGGTGTGTTGCTTTAACCCACAACAGCAGAGAGGTTTTTGTTTCAAGGGTTCAAGGAAACAAAGCACCGCATCCACTACAGTACAAATATTTCAGGATTCAAAATCTATCAGTCAAAGAAAGAGTCCAGACAACGATGAATAGCTTGCAATGGCTGGCTGCCATTGAGACTGTGTATTCAAGTGCACACATGCGCACAATCACACACAAGCAGTGCAAAAAATGACACTGAGCCTATACGTGTGCAGGCCCACCTTCATGACAGAATTGACAATAGCTCCTATAATGAGAATAAAAGGTGCAAAAAAAGTTCATCAGCCAACCTATCTCCATCCAGCTACTTATCAGAGTTGTCATTACCCTCAAGAGCCCCAAGTATGAATCCGTTGAGTTAAGAGAATATATCATTTAACTGGAAAAGTTTCAAAAGAGGAGAGGTTCTTCAAGAACTAAGACTCAATTTGGGGGCAATTTAAATATAGAAAATATATTCAAGAGCTCAAAATGTTTCTCCAAGAGACCAGACACAGGTGCAGTGTTATTGTTGCTGTTATGTACTGTCGAGTCACTTGCAACTCATAGCAACGGTATGCACAACAACTCTGAACCCTGCTCTATCCTGAACCTACCTCATTGTCTCTGACGTGCCTTCCCCCATTTCTCTAGGCACTGAGTCAATCCATCTCATCTGGGGTCTTCCTCTCCTGCGCTGTCCCTCCACCCTTCCAAGCATGATGTCTCTCTCCAAGGACCCGTCCCTCCTGGCAACTTACCCAGAGTATGTCAGATTGGAGCTTCAGAATCCTTGACTCCAAGGAGCACCATGGTTTCACCCTCTCCAGGGTGAACCTGTTTGTTCTCCTAGCAGTCCATGGTATATTCAGTACTCTTCTCCAGCACCACAGCTCTGAACCTTACCCTATTCTGTGCCATCCTCATCATATCTGATATATGTAAGCCCATGGTTATAGTGTCAGTCCATCTCATTGAGGGTTTTCTTCATCTCTTATACTGACCCTTCACTTTTCCAAGCATGATATCCTTTTCCAAGGACAGACTCTTGCTAACAACATGCTTGAAATATGTGAGATGAAGCTTCACCATCTTTGCCTCCAAGGAGCACCCTGTTTCCACTTCCTCCACAACAGACTTGTTTGTTTTTTTGACAGTCTATGGGATATCCAGTACTCTTCCCCAACACCACAGCTCAAAGGGATCTATTCTTCTGTTATCTATATTCATTGTCCAACTTTCAGGTGCAAAGAAAGTTTTTTGAAAGACCATGGCTTGGATTGGGTACACCTTAATCTTTAAACTGACCTCACTGCACCTTGAAGATGGAGGGGTCTTTGTGGCTCTCTGGGGCTGGAAATAAAGTATCAAAGTGTGGAGACAGCGAAGCACAGGAGTAGGAATGAGACTGCCAAAGAGAAACAAACCCTCATTACACAGACCTCACTATTAGAATGAAAAAAATGGATTGTACCTTCATAGCTATGAGAGGCAAAATCCGAACCCAAACAACCATTCCACTGAGTCAAATCGAACTCATTGCTGACTCTCCATTGAGTTTCCAGGCAAGTCCTTAGAAAAAGACATCATGCTTGGAAAAGTGGAGACTCCGTGAATGAGAGGAAGACCCTCGACAAAATAAATTAACACAGTAACTGTAACAATGGACTTGAGCAGATCAGAGATGATGAGGACCATGCAGGATAGAGCAAAGTTCAGATCAGTTACTTATAGGGTCTCTAGGAGTCATAGTCAGCTCAAGGACATGTAACAACAGCAACAACAAATCACCTGAGAGGAGGCTGTCCATCTGTCACCTGTGGAGCTGCTGGTGGATTTGAACTTCCAGAATGCCACGGCTTTTAGAATTAGCAGCGTAGCTCCCTAAGGACCGCCACCAGAGCTCCCAGCATATAACAAAGCACCATCCAGCTGATTATTCTACATTTAACAATATTGAACTCTCTTTGTAAAGCATTACTATTTTTATATTTTTATTGTCATGTATGTAGAAGTATGCAAAGCATGCGGGGGAGGGAGTCCGTTACAGGTCTGTCATTCATGAATATTTTGTTCCGTAATGTTAATTATAAAACATACAATGTCTGATCATTCATTCCACTTTATCCTTCCCTTCCTCCATTCCAATAAGCAATTATTATCTATCCATTAATTAGCTATCTATCTCTTCTCCCTACCCCATAATCATACTAACTTGACTCTCACTGTATGTAAGTCTTTTCTCTGATTTTTACAGCAGCCGGCTTATATATTTTTTGTTCTTTTGTGACTGACTGACTTCACTCATCATAATATCCTCAAGACTCACCCATGTTGTGTCTCACAAACTTTTCATTGTCTTTTAGTGCTGCATAGTACTTCATTGTGTGCCTGTACCATAGGTTTTCTGTTAATTTGTTGATGGGCACTTAGGTTATTGCCATCCATTGTCCATCTCTTGTGAATAATGCTGCAATAAACATGAATGTGCGTACATCTGTTCCTGTAACAGCTGTGATTTCTTTAGAGTATATTCTTAGTAGTGGCTTAGCTGGATCAAATTGCACTTCTATTTTCAACGTTTTAAGGAAACGCCAAATCTTGCTGTATTTGTTTCTGTTATTTACACACTCCATGCCACTCATTTTCCATAAGAATAATTGTTAGCACCTTTTATTCCCAGATTACTAGTATTTACTGTAATCTTTGACTGAACACCAGTCATCTTGTGTCAGTGTAAATTGTCTACATTTTGGGACAGTGAAGAAAGTCCCTGGATTATTAATGAGATCCATTCTTAAAGGTATCTTTAAGTTGAAGTTATTGGTAAGTTGTAACAGATAATACAACTTGAAAAGAAACTACATTTTAGTAACTGTGTAAAACAGCAAAGAAGAGACAAAACTACAAACCATACTTAGTAAGGAATTTAGAAGTTAGGAGTCCACAAACTGACAGTTGAGCACAATACACTATACTTGCCAAACACATGTAGGAAGATTCCCTCTGGCTACTTGGTACTAGAGTTACCTGAGGATGCAAGTACGCTCAAGAGCTTTCTGTTTCAAATGGAGAGTTTGACTGAGAAGGAGATTTTTGCCTAGTTATGCATTGCTAATCAACATTTCTGCATATTTGAAAAGGATAATATAGTAAGTTCTCTGGAGGGCTAGTGCTTGTCCTTCGATGTCATGTAAATTTCTCCTCACTTTGGAAAGAGTGAACCCCTTATAAGAGCTCCATCACAGTCACCTCCCCTTGCTGCATATGCAACTTTTATATCACGAGAAAGACCTTAAGATTGCCTTGCCCTAAACTCACAAACTCATTGTTGTTGATTTTGAATCAATTCATAGCTGAGCCTCCAGTGGATTTCTGGAGGCTGTAAATCACACAGGAGGAAATTGTCCATTCTTTTTCCTGTGGAGGCAGTAGTGGATTCGAACCCCCAGAGGACGATCTGCCTTTTAACAGCACAACCCCCTATAGAGTGGGCCATCACAGCTTCCATTCTTGCGCTAAAGTTAAGGGTGAATAAGAACCCTGTTCACATGCAACCAACTTACCTACAGAATAAATGCAAAGATAGATACCCTCAGGAAGGGATCTCATTAATAACCCAGTGACTGCCTGTACTGTTGCCAAATGTAGACAGTTTACACTGACATGAGACAACTGTTGTGGGTCAAAGAGTACAATAAGTACTAGTAATCTAGGAATAAAGGAAGCCAAAAATTATCCTTGTGAAAAATGGATGATATAGAGTGTGTAAATAATGGGAACAATTGCAGCAAGGAACAGGAAATCTAAGAACATTTAAAATGTAATACATTACACAGTTCAATACTGAGAAATGTAGGATAAGAAGTTTGATGGTGCTTTATCATATGCTGTAAGCTGATGTGGATCATAAAATAGGAAGAATAAAAAAAAAAAGCAGGGGAGTTGAAAGACAAGCCTGTGCACATTATTTATGAATGATGAAGAGTGAAATGAATGAGAAGAAGAACAGGTAGACAATGTCTTGAATAATGATGACTTTGATGAGTCATTATCACACCAATCTGTGTGCTTCATAAAATATGAGGAATATAAAGGAGCCAAAGACTCAAAAGACAAGTCTACCCTGAGTGAGATACAGAATGAAACAAGAGGGGACTGAGGGGCAAACGCATAGAATAATGACTTTTATGAGACAGTCACTCACCAGTGTGAATCCTTCATAAATATAAGCCCTGTCGAAAATAAAAGAGGAGCAAAGAGAAAAGATAGGTCTATGTCTGTCATAAACTATGAGAAAACAATGCCAACTAGACTTGACAAAATAAAAACAAAAACAATTGAGCTTAGTACAGCTGTGGAAAAACACACTGTCTCGATTAATATGAACAAATAAAACAGGTGGGTGTAGAAATGTCTTGCCAATGAGGAATCAGCAACCCCCTCAGTACGCAATCCAAAGGCCATTTTGTTAACTGGAAAAGCCTTTGGCAAGTTCCAAATTAACCCCTCGCCTGTTGTTGTTATGTGCCATTGAGTCAGAACTGATTAATAACTGACCCTCCAGTGGGTTTTCAGAGGCTGTAAATCACATGGGAGGAGTTTGTCCACCTGTTATTAATCTATTGTGAATAATGATGCAATAAACATAGGTGTGCATATATCTGTTCATGTGACAGTTCTGATTCCTTTAGGGTATATTCCTAGTAGTGGAACAGCTGAATCAAATAGGAATTCTATTTTCAACATTTTAAGGAAATGCCAACTCTTGCTGCTTTTGTTCCCATTATTTTATGCACTCCATGCTGTCAATTTTATACAAGAATCATTTTTAAATCCCTAGCCCTAAGAGAGATGCAAATTAAAACAACTATGAGATATCATTTCACCCCAGTCAAAATAGCAAAATTTAACAGAACAGCAAGCAACAA
>NW_006399790.1:15582985-15589006 GCF_000299155.1 Elephantulus edwardii
CAAGAACAAACTGGGAGGAGGGTAGAGAGAGTAGTGCAACAATGAATGAGTGGAAGCCCAAAATCTCTGTAAATGTTTATGAATATTAATAAAATATAATTATAGAGAAAAAAAAAGAATCATTTTTAGCTCCTTGTATTCCTACATTACTAGTACTTACTATAATCTTTGAGTAACGCCCATCTTTCTCTCCTGGAGCATCGGGTGGATTTGAACCACATTCCTTTTTTGGTTAGCAACACAACTCCTTACCCCTATACCTCCAGAGCTCCCAAATCCCTAGCCTACCTCCCCAACTACCTTGAGCAAAAAAAAGTCAAGCTTAAACATAGTGTTTGACCACTTTTCATGCAGTTTGGGTTTGCATTATAGAGGCTCTTCTCAGCCCCTTGGGCTCCAATATTATAAAATCCTTAAGTAGTTTGCAAGAAATTTTGTCAGCTGATTTCTGCTTAAACCATATCTAAGTTTTTGTAATGTTGCTCTGTAAAGACCTCCAAAACCTTACTGTATAAACCTAGTGCTATCTTTTCATTTCTTGGTACATTGGGCTTAAAAGCTGAGGCCAGATCCTTCAGGATTAGGTCAATATCTAGGGCTCAGGGATTTCAAATGTCTTCCCTCTTTTAACAAATGGGATTTAAGAAAGACACAGAGACTGTAGAATAAGATATGACAAAGCAAGTGCCAACATGCCATTTGCATACCATTTAGAACTATAATACTCATAATTCATGAAATGGACAGCTCACTTTAAAAAAGAAAAAGACAAGCCACTGGTCTGTGTTGCAGAACTACTAGGTATGCTGATTTGAAAGGCCAATATACAGAAATGCAAATAACAAATGTGCTAGCTTCCCTTCATGAAGGCATCGAAGACTGTAACAGAATGTTCAGCTTCCATATAGAGACTCAGAGTCTAACTCTGGGAAATGCACCTAATGTACAACAAGCTACTTGTGTTGCATGTTGGGATGATAGTGAACGATTTCGGCACTGCTTCTAAACTAAAAACAGGCTAGGAAGAAAAGACTGATGATGACCAACTTCCAATTAACATCCAGTAAAAACTCTTTGACTTGCAGCACCTTGCTCCCAAACCAGTGATGACGATGGTATAGGATTAGGCATCATTTCATTTGCTTATGCACGGAGTAACTATAAGTAGGGACTATCTTGACGGAAGCTAACGACAGCACCCTGTGTTTGAGGAATACTTGAGCTGGAATTTCTGTTAAACATGTTGCCGCAAATGACAGCTGTAGCCGTCTTGCACGTTTTAATGAATAAAAAAAGGGACATCATTTGTGCGAAGTGTACTAGTGCATTTATTTGTTAATTATTCAGTAATACATCGAAAAAAATGTGTTTCTAAGCACAGTCATCCATTTAAAAGTGTGCAGCAATGTGTTAAGGGAGGTCTGGTGACCTAGTGGGTAAGTAGCTGCCCTGCCAACCTAAAAGCATGTGAATCTAATCTAGCAGCTGCTCTTCAAGAGAAAGATGGCAGTCTCCCCTCATGTGACTTACTGTTTCTGAAAACCTGCTAGAGGGTCAACTATGAGTTGGTTCTGAATCAGCATCAGTTTAGGGGAAGGACTTGGATAATGCAGAATACTATTACTATAGCGTGTAACCAATCTCTGGTTGTAATAGAATTTGGTTTGGGGCTTTATTGGACTGTACTAATCAAACTGACTGGTAACCATCTTGCTTATTCAGAGCTTTTGTTTTCTAGAATGATATTTGAGGACATGAAACTTTAAATACACTACTTTGACTTAGTGACTCTCTAAGTCAAATGTATAATCCTAGAGTGGACTTATTTATGGTACTTTGGGAAGCAATGTTGGTCCCAGCAGCATGACTCCTTTCAATGCGAAATTGAGATGTTCTTGAATATCTGAATTCCAATTAATGGAAGGAACATTAATGCTACCCAACTTCTCCAACACTGCCAAGACTAGGACTGTGCCCTAGTGAAATACAGTCACAGTCCAACAGCTAAAAATCTTTGCCTGAGACTTGCTTCAAGCTTTCTTTGTAATTATTGTAGTAGTTGTTGTGTGCCATCAAGTCAATTCTGACTCAGCAACTTACATGTTGTGGTAGAACTTTCATATGTAATAAGCTGTACTCTATATGAAGGCAGATGATCATATCTTCTCTAACCGAGCTGCTGGGTGACTTCAAACACCAAGCTCTCAGATAACAGTGCAGGACTTAATCATTGTGTCACCAGGATTCCTTCATAATTGTTAACCATGCTAGAGCTGAAGGTGTACACATTTTAGAGGACTATGTCCCTATTCAGGAGTGGACCTTTACTAGTTTACTTAAATAATATTCTTTGCCAAGGGTAAGAGTCATTTGTTTAAAAGAAAAATATCCTGAAATATTTCTTAGACAAGAGGAATGGCATACTGTGGTCAGGTTGTTGTTTGTTATGTGCCATCAAGTCGCTTGCGACTCATAGCGACCCTATGTACAAGAGCTCTAAGCACTCTTCTATCCTGTGCCAACCTAGCCATCTCAAACACACTTATTCCCACCACTCCAGTCACAGAATCGATCCATCTCATCGAAGGTCTTCCTCTCCTTCGCCGCCCCTCCACTCTGCCAAACATGATGTCCCTCTCCAAGGACCAGTCCCTCCTTGCAACATGCCCAAAGTATGTCAGACGAAGCTTCAGAATCCTTGACTCCAAAGAGCCTTCCGGCTTCATCCTCTCCAGGACAAACCTGTTTGCTCTCCTAGCAGTCCATGGTATATTCAACACTCTGCTCCAGCACCACAGCTCAAAGGCACCAATTCTCTTTCTATCATCCCTATTCACTGTCCAACTCTCCTATGCATAGCACATAATTGCAAAGACTATAGCCTGGATCAGGCATACCTTAGTCTCCAGTCTGACGTCATTGCTCTTCAGTTCTCTTGAGAGGTCCCTCACAGCCGAAGTTCCCAATGCAGTTCGTCTCTTGATTTCCTGGCTTCTGTTACCGAGAGTGTTGACTGTGGAGCCAAGTAAATTAAAACTGTTAACTATCTCAGTCTCTTCACCATCCATACTGATGCTGCCAATTGGCCCAGTGGTCTATTTTAAAGACTTCAACTCTGAAATGTACCTCACTAAAGATGGGTTACCCCCGTTTTAGTGGTATGTTTCCAGAAAAAGCAATTCAGCAGTATGTATGTATCAAAATTCTTGGAAATAGTCATACTTTTGTATGTAAATGCATAGAACATACTGATATTAGTAATTATTTCTGTTGTAAGAGATGTCAGCAAGGATTTTAGTCATGCCTACAATATATTCATGTATTGATTAAGATAACTATTTTTAAATTAAAAAAAATCTTTACACAACAAGGTCTTTCAGCCAATGAAATAACAAATTCAATGCAGAGGGAAAAAAACCTCAAGTTTCTAAAATGGAAGATGGGTTAACTAAGTTATGGAATACTATGTTAAGGGAGTAGCATAAAATCCAAATGTTACATTCAGGAATTTTTCATTATGTTGTACAATGCTTAGAACGAAATGATAATTTAAAAAATAGCAAAATACAGAGCTGGATCTGTTTGTTCCCAATTTTGACAAGTGAAAAAGATGCACATAACCTCCCTGAAACATTAGTAGCCGTTATTATGTGTTGGTGTTGAGTAAGACTATTGAAATATCATGGACTTTCAAAACAGACGAATCTTTCCCAGAAGTATAGTCAGGATAGAAGTAAAGATGATGAGACTTCATCTCACAGATACTTAGCCTGTGTTAAGAGAGACCAGTAGCTAGTGAAGAACATCATATTTGATAAAGCAGAGAGTCACCTTGAAAGAAGACCTTCAACTAGGGAGACTGAAGACACAATAGCAATAGCAGTAGGCAAGCGTTGTGAAGATGTCACAGGACTGAGAAGAGTTTTGTTCTTTTGTACTATGAGTCACAACTAACTCAACCTCACCTAACAACAACAATTTGTTCATGAAATTATGTTGTTATTATATCTAACTATATTTTTGAAAAAATTTCCACAATGTGATTTCTAGAATCTTGTTTCAACATGCGTTTTATATTTGCCTTTGGTCTTCTGTTTCAGGCGTGCCTGTGTGATCCGAGGCCAAGTGGTGGCTGTAGATGGAACCCCTCTAGTGGGAGTGAATGTTAGTTTTCTGCACCACAGTGATTATGGCTTTACCATCAGCCGACAAGATGGAAGGTATGTCGATATTGCTTCTGATCATTCTGGGGTCTTAATCCTGCCATCTAGTAAGCCCTTGTGGCCTAGTTACAAGGAGTTTCACTGCCAGCCTGAAGGGGCAAGTTCAAATCCACCAACTGCTGTTCAGGACAAATTTGGGCAGTCTCTTTCCATGTGATTTACTGTCTCTGAAAACCTGCTGGAGGGTCAACTATGAGTCAATTCTGACTCGACGCTATACAACAACAACACTGACATCTAGCCATAGGTAAAACCAGAGCTCACAGGCTACAGTGATGATCTGCCTGTCTTCCATTCAACTGTATCTATTGAGTAGAAAACTCACTGGTGATCTTTATTGCCTCTATTCCCCTTCTAAACCAAATGAAATTTCGCTTCTACCTCTTACTTGTTACTTTCAGATTTCTTTTAAGTCCTGGTCATGTGGAAAGTTTTCTCTTCTTTGTTTAATTCCCGTTCTAAATCTAGCTTCAAAAAAAATCAGAGAGATGATGCAGGTATAATAAACAAGGAGCCATCCAGTGATGAGACTGTTCTCCCATAATAGCCCCAAAATATTTTAGAAATGAAGCTTTCCATATGGTTGCTTCCAAATACGCAGAATTCAGCTACATTAACTAAGGCAATTAAAAATGGTTGCTCTCCCTGGGCTGCCTATTTGACTAGTGACTACAACTTAAAAGCATAGCTAATCTAACTAGGGAAGCACTCTGTGAAGAGAATTGTTTGCTTAACCTAAAGTACCAACTAGGCTACTCCCTAAGGACTTTGCAAGTTTCTAGAAGAGCAGGGAGGCAAAACGACTCAGTATAATCTTTTCATCCTGGAAAAAGATTTGCTCACACACACAAAATTGTTGTTGCTATCATTCAAATACACATTTACTCAAATTATTTGAGTCAATGCACCCATGTGTCTAGCCTGAAGGTACTTGCTATGACTCTCAGGAACACTGCAATAATGGCTTTGAGGTGTCCTGCTCTCCAGGGGTTACCCTTAAAATGTTTTACTCAAAGCAAGTTGTTCAGTACTCACAAAGAGGGAGAGACCTGTTGGCTTGAAACTTTATCACAAAGTGTGAGAGACTGACTATCTCACCTCAAGGACCTCCAGTCAAACCTTATTAAGCCTAAGCACCTCAGATCTGTTAATTTTTCAACTCGGGCTATATGGAATTCATCAGTTGCCAAGAAAATACTTGTAGAAAAGAATTCAAAAAGCTAATAACTAAGAATTTAAACTCCTTAGGAAATCCAACTCTTTCTAGGAACTTAAGTAATAGAAAGTATTTATAAGTATAGTGATAAGTAATAACTAGCCATCTACTCATTCTAATAAACTCAGCATAACTGTTTTGGTAGTAGGTGCGCCTGAAACAGGCCATGGTCTTTGCAATTACTTGCTATGCATCTGAGAGCTGGATAATGACTAGGGATAATAGAGAGTTGATACCTTTGAGCTGTGGTGCTGGAGAAGAGTATTAAATATACTATGTACTGCTAGGAGAACAGATAAGTTTGTCCTGGAGAGGATGAAGCCAGGATTCTGAAGCTCCGTCTGACATACTTTGGACATGTTGCAAGGCAGGATCAGTCCTTGGAGAGGGATATGATACTTGAGAGGGTGACGGGACAGCACAGGAGAGTTAGACCTTCAATGAGGTGGATTGATTCAGTGACTGGGGTAATGGGGATAGGCGTGTTGGAGACGATAAGATTGGCAAGGGATAGGGCAGGGTTTAGGGCTGTTATACATAGGGTCGCTATGAGTTGCAAGAGACTCGATGGCACATAACAAC
>NW_006399790.1:15589106-15668689 GCF_000299155.1 Elephantulus edwardii
TAATACTATATGTCTTTTCAAATATTCCATAATTAGAGCTTTCTATTAATTCAAAGAGAAAGTTCTAGTGGCATAGTTCCTAGACAGTTGTGATGCTAACCCATAGACATCACGTAGTCTTTGGAGGTAGGAATCCATCAGCAGCTTCTTGAAGAAAAAATGAACAGTCTCCTTTCATTGTGATCTGTGGTCTAGGAAACCCAATGGAAAGTCCCTAGCAGTCAGAACCAACTCATTGGCACTACGTGAGTAAAACTAATTCAAACTGGCCTTTCTCCCTCTTAGACTGGAGAATGGCACTGCAGAACTTCACCCCTCAGTTACTGATTCAAAACTAATCTCTCCCAGCCCAGTATCTTCAACTGTGTCCCAGAAATTGTGAAAAGAATATTTCTTTAAATAGAATATGCCTTCCAAGACATTTGAATTCCCAAGGAGAGCTGATGGGCCCCCAGTTCTTTTTCACTCACATGTAAAGGTTTCAGTGAACTATTTGATATTCACAAAAAAAGTCTTGATGTCTACAAAGTATAAAAATTTTTGTTTCCAGAAAACATTCAAGAGGGAAAATTTATGTTGTTGTTTTTGTGTTTTAGCTTTAAATAAAATGCCAAGACCCTCCTCTGCAGAGAAAAAATTAGGTTTATGTAGATGGCAGATAACTAACCAGAGTCCCCTCTGGCAGTCAGTGCTTCCCTCAGGCTCCACAAAGGGTGTAAGCATTCAAAGTATGTGTTCCAAATGCCAACCAGACTGTCCCACTGTCATCTCTCGGACATAAAGTGACAGTATAATGAGAGTTTCCATTTATATGTCCCTGCTTGTTGCTACCTCAGATTGAATAAGTATTTTTTTAAAAGTACAAAATCTTAAGGAAACTCTACCTGAGGGCAAAAAGACTGCAGACTGAGATTGGCATTTAGATATCTAGCAAACAGAGTGCAATATAAGAGATGCTGAAAGGATGTTCTGGTTCCAAATCTCAATCCTACTCATCTGCTTCAGTGCCTACACCATCACTTTGAGTGATCATCCCAAAGTCACAATTAAATGAGAATATATTATGTGAGATGTGGAACAAATTGCCTCCATTATTATCCATTTATGCAAGTGAATTGACAGCTTTTCCTACAGAACCACAAAAGATTTAGGTCGTGGGATCAGAGTGATATCTACAAAGCACAAAGAAGCATGGCAATGAAAGTCTGGATGAACAAGAAGTGTGAAAAGAGTAGATATAAAAATGGAGATGAGTCAAAGTACCAGAAAAAAGTGAGATTTTAAAGAAAAAAAATTTAGTATCTGTTATATGCCATATTTCTTTGACTGTGTAACAGGCTATCAGTTATTAATATGCAAGTTCAAATTGAAGGAGAAGAAAGTTAAGGAGTTAAAACAAGTCCACAGGGACAAAATATGGCCTTGAATCTATCCCAACTGAATTAAAAAACCATCTCAAGAACGGATTTGAAGCGATGGACGCTAATGATCAAAGGTCAGATGACAGCATTAAGAAGAAAGTAAAATGTCACACTACAAAGACAGGGAAGAAATAAAAGACCAAAATAGATGCCAGAAGAGACTCTGAAACTCACACTAGAGCATAAGCAAGCTAAAACAAAGGAAATAAATACTGAAATAAGAAAACTGAATAGAAGATTTCAGAAGGCAGCTCGAGAAGACAAAGTATTATAAAGAAATGTGCAAGGAGCTGGACTTTGAAAACCAAAAGGGAAGAGCACACCCAGCATTTCTCAAGCTGAAAGGACTGAAAAACAAATTCAAGCTTTGAGTTAAAATGCTGCAGGATTTTATGGGCAAAACCTTGAATAATGCAGAAAACATCAAAAGAAGATGGAGGAAATACACAGAATCATTGTACAAAAAAAGAACTGATGGACACAGACCTTGTTAAGTAGCATATGATCAAGAATCAATAGTACTGAAGGAAGAAGTCCAGATGCATTGAATACATTTTCAAGAAAGTCCCTGGTATTGATGGAATACCAATGAAAGTATTTCAAAACAGATGTCCCTCTGGACATGCTCACTGGCCTATGCCAAGGAATGTGGAAGACAGCTACATGGTTAACCAATTGGAAGAGATCCATACCTGTTCTTATTCCACAGGAAAGTGATACAATAAGTATGGAAATGATCAAACCACAGGCATGTCACAAGCTCAGTGGAGGGACGGAGAAAGAGAGGGAGACCATTGATGAGACAGATTGATGCAGTAACTGGGGTAATGAGGTCGTAGGTGTGTTGGAGATGGTATAGTTGGCACAATATCAGGATTCAGGACTGTTGTACATAGGGTCACTATGAGTGGCAAGAAACTCGATGGCATATAACAGCAATGACATCATTAATGTCACATGCAACTAAAATCAAGGGTTTGAATCTACAAGCAGCTCCTTGGAAGAAAGATGGACAACATTCTCCCATAATTTTATCACCTCAGAAATTCAACAAAGGGTTGCTATGAGTCATACTTGACAGCACAGGGTTTGTTTTTAGAGATATTTTTTTTTAATCTTTTGGGGGAGGGTTACTATATGATACAACAGAATGTGGAAATTATTGAATTAATATTATGTGCAAGCAAAATACCACTGAAGATCACTCAAAGACATCTAGAACAGTACATAGACAGGGAATTGCCATAAGTTCAAGCTGGATTCAGAAGAGGTCATGGCACCAGGGATATTATTGCTGATGTCAGATAAAAAATATCTTTTTTTGTTTTTTGACTGAGTACAGTGTACTTCGTTGATGGTACATGACAAGATGAGTTCTCTAAGTCTCTCCCCTTTCTCAGGAGGCCTGGATGGAAACTGTGTCAAGGATGTGAAATTCTCAGTGTGGGAGGAATAGAGTTGGGGCAAGAATTCCCCAGCAGCTGAGCGTCTCTCTCTCTCTTCTCTAGTGCAATTGCTGGGGTTGGTGGTCTAAGGGGCTCTTATTCTTTGGAGGCCATATGAACCATCAGATCAACCACCCAGTTGCTGTGGCCAAATTTATTGTCATACCTGGAAATGAATTTGTTAAAGTGGTTGTTCAGGGCATCAAAGGTGGAAGAGTGGGTGTCACTGTTAAAGTCACAGGAGACAACCTGGTCTTCAGTGTATCCCAGGATGCCCTTGAGGGGCCCATCTGATGCCTGTTTTACTACTTTCTTGTTGTCATCATATTTGGCAGCTTCCTCCAGACGGCAGGTCAGGTCCACAACTGACACATTGGGCTGGGTACACAGAAAGCCATGTCAGTAAGTTTCACATTCAGCTCAAAGATGACCTTGCCCACAACCTTGGCAGCACCTGTAGATGCAGGGATGATGTTCTGGGCAGTTCCACGGCCATCACACCACAGCTTTCCAGAGGGGCCATCCACCGTCTTCTGTGTGGCAGTGATGGCATGGTCTGTGATCATGAGTCCCTGTGATGTCAAAGTGTCATGGATGACCTTGGCCAGCAGGATCAAGCAGTTGGTGGTGCAGGAGGATTGCTGACAATCTTGAGAGAGTCGTCATATTTCTCATGATTCATGCCAGTCACAAACATGGGGGCACTGGCAGAAGGAGCAGAGATGATTACCCATTTGGCACCACCCTTCAAATGAGCCCCAGCCTTCTCCAGGGTTGTGAAGACACCAGTGGGCTTCACAACATACTCAGCACCAGCATCACCCCACTTGATGTTGGCGGCATCTCGCTCCGGGAAGATAGTGAGGGCTTACCTATTGATGACCAGCTTCCCATTTTCAACCTTGACAGTGTCCTTGAACTAGCCATGCATGGACTCATACTAAAACAAATAGACCACATACTTGAGGTCAGTGAAGGGGTCATTGATGGAAACAACGTCTACTTTGCCAGAGTTAAAAGCAGCCCTGGTGACCAGGCGTCCAGTGTGGCCAAATCCATTTACTCCGACCTTCACCATTTGTGTCTCAGAGATGTGCCTGAGGATATACAAGAAGAGAGGGCAATTTGTCGATCGATGAGGAACAGAGAGTCTAGTTGTGCTTTATTGACTGTGCAAAAGCATTTGACTGTGTGGATCATAACAAATTGGCTAACATTGGGATGAATGGGAATCCCAGAACACTTAATTGTGCTCATGTAAAACCTATTCCTAGACCAGGAGGCTGTTGTGCAAACAGCCAGGAAACACTGTTGTTGTGTGCTGTTGAGTCACTTGTGACTTACAGCGATCCCTTGTACAAGAGCTCTGAAACCTGCTCTCTCCTGTGCCAGCTTTACTGTCTCTGACAAACCTACACTCATTACCCCTGTCGCTGAATCAATGAGGAAGCACTGTTGTTGCTGTTGTTATGTGCTGTCGAGTCATTTGCGACTCATAGTGACCCTATGTACAACAGCCCTAAACCCTGCTCTATCCTGTGCCAATCGCACTGCCTCTGACACACCAATCCCGATTACCCCAGTCACTGAATCAATCCATCTCATAGAGAGTCTTCCCCTCCTGCGCCGTCCCTCCACCCCCCCAAGCATGATGTCCCTCTCCAAGGACCTGTCCCTCCTTGCAACAAGCCCAGAGTATGTCAGACAAAACCCCAGAATCCTTGCCTCCAAGGAGTTGCTTGGTTTAATCCTCTCCAGGATGAATCTGTTTGTTTTCCTGGCAGTCCATGGTACATTCAATACTCTTCTCCAGCACCACAGCTCAAAGGCATCAATTCTCATTATGTCCTCCCTAGTCATTGTCCAACTCTCTGATGCATAACAAGTGATTGCAAAGACCATGGCCTGTATCAGGTGCACTTTAGTCTCCAGAGAGACACCGTTGCTCTTGAGTACTTTAGAGAGGTCCCTAACAGCAGACTTTCCCATCGCAATACACTTTTTAATTTCCTGACTGCTGGTGCCAAGAGTGTTGACTGTAGAGCCAAGCAAACTGAAGCTGTGAACAATCTCAATTCCTTCGCCATCCATCCTGATGCTACCGATTGGTCCAGTGGTGAGAATCTTTGTCTTCTCAGTCCATACTGAAGACTGCAGTCCTTGACCCTCCGCAGCAAGTGCATGAGGTTCTCCTCAGTTTCAGCAAGCAGGGTTGGGTCATCTGCATAACGCAGATTGTTAATATATCTTCCACCAATCCTGATGCCACACTTCTCCTCATAGAGCCCAGCCTCCCGGATAATCTGCTCTGCATACAGGAAACACTGCATGGAAACACTGCATGGTTTAAAATTAAGAAGGGAGTGTGTCATGGTTGTATTCTCTCTCCATACCAATTGAGTTGGAATGTGGAGCAAATTTTTCAAGAAGCTGGATTCTATAAAGAAGAATGTGGCATCAGGATCAGAGAAAGACTCATCAATAATCTGTGTTATGCAGATGACACAATCTTGCTTGCTTCAAGTGAGGAGGACTTGAAGTACTTGTTGCAGAAAATCAAAGAATAAAGCCTTCAATATGAATTGCATCTCAGCATCAAGGAAACAAAAAATCTTGCCACCAAACCAATAGGAGACATCATGCCAGATGGAGAAAAGATTGAAAACTGTCAATGATTTCCTCTTACTTGAACCCATAATCAATACCCTTGCTACCAGCAGTCAGGAGATCAGGAGATGTATTGTACTGGGAAAGTCTACAGTCAGGGACCTCTCCAAATTGTTAAATTTGTAAATTACATGATGCTAAATTTACAAATAAATATGTGCTTGATGTTAAAATTTGTAAATTGTGCATGATGTTAAATTGTAAATTGTTAGTTTGAAGACTAAGGTGCAGCTCATTCAGACAGTGGCCTTTTTTTCTCACTTTCTATTCATCTGAGAGCTGGACAGTGAATAAGGATGACAGAAGAATAATTGATGCCTTTAATTTGTAATGTTGGAGGAAAGTATTGAATATCCAATGGACTTACCAAAAGAACAAATACACACACACACATACATATCTTTGAGAAGATGCAGCCAGAGTGCTCCTTGGAGGCAAAGATGGTGAAGCTTTGTCTTTCATACTTTAAGCTTGTTGCTAGGAAAGGCTATTCCTTCGAGAAGGGCATTGTGCTTGGGCATATGGTTGAAGAAGGAGCAGACGACCCTCAGCCAGGTAGATTGACATGGTTATTGTAGCAATGGGCTAGAGAGTGTGTCAGAGCTTGTGAGGTTGGTGCAGGACAGAACAGGGTTCAGATCTGTTGCTCACAGGGTCGCTGTGAGTCCTACTCAACTCGAGGGCAACTATCAACTATGTGCATGATGCTAAATCTTTATCTCATTTGTATTTAAAAACAAAACACTGCAGTCCAATTTCTTTCAATGCATGCCTGTCCTCCATTGGGTTCCTAAGACTCTAAATCTTCATGAGATTCCCTGCTCATCTTTCTCCTACAGAGTAGCTGACAGATTCAATTTCATGATTGTTCTGTTAGCAGTCAAACATGTAACATGTTATCATTACATGAAATTGGCCTAATATCTCAATGAAGAAATTGAGGGGGGTTTTGAACTAGGTAACACAAAGACACAAAGTTAGTGTGATGGAACTGGGATACAAGCCAGGTGTGCATGACCCCAAACCCCACATTCTTTCTACAAAACAAAATTATGATCCTCTTTGTTTCTAAAAGATTATGTTTAGAAGTAGTGAATAATCCCTAGGTACATATGTTCTTGTTTGGAAGGTCTATTCTGGTTTTGTTTTCAAATGAATAAGCATTTAAGTTTTACGGTGAGGTTTAAGTGCAGCAAATAAACTTGCCCAAGGACACGGAGTTAAAACAACATGGAATGTCAACCACAAGAAAAAGATTTCTTGACAGGTAGTGTAAGATTTCCCCTGCTATGCTTGCCTTAAACCACTCCTGCATTATCATGAATTCAGTCTCTGTGTCTTAAACCATAAGCTGTGTGGATTTTATTTATTTTTTTCTGTTTTTCATTGAAGCCTAGATTATTTTCTATAGCTAATGCAGTTCTTCAAATCCTCTTTTTGGAAACTGCCTTAATAGTACAGCTACTTGACGGGGGAAAATGAACACTAAAAATACAGTATCACCTATCCTTTTTTTACTGTCCTTTTCTCTTTTTCTAGAAGATTTCTACAACAGGATGCAACTTATATACTAGAACATAATAAATGTCATCTGAGGGGAGTGATGAGATGTCCATAATTAACTCTAATTCACTATAAAGCCTTTTTCTCATTGAAAAGGTGTCTTAGTGAAAGATCTTTTTAGTGTAGGGAATTGATTATATCTCTCTCTCTTGTGTATTTCAGTTACTCTGAATATTAAGGAATACCCTATTGGCCTTTTTCACCATTATCTTACTTTCATACAGTATTTTATGCTTTCTGAATGCTTTCAAATACGTTATCCCAAAGACATCATTATACTTAATTGAGAGAACAGTCTAAATAGAGAATGTACAGAAATCTGAGTGTGTTATGCTCCAATGCAGTAGATGTGTCAGAGCCCGCTTCCAGAAATGGACACAGTTGACTTACAGGAGAGGTAGTCTCGTTTCATCAGATATGGAAGACCTTGTTGCTTGAGATAGGCAGGATCCATTACAGGTGGCCTTAATTTAAAAAATGGAAACCAAAAGGCATTTTACAGGGAATCCTAAATCCTAAATCGAGAAGACAAGTAGAATAGGGGACCAAAGAATTACCTTTGTGGAGGGTTCATGCATGGTCCATAGTTCAAGCAGATTTCACTGGCCAATTTTCGTCTGCTGATATCTTTCTCCAAATGCCATCTCAAATTGTCCAGCTTCAGACATTATATTTGTGATCCTGAACAAGATATTTAACCTTTTGAATTTTCACTTTTCCCATGTTACATTAGAAAGGTTTTTTTGAGAATGAATAATGTATTATATATTAAAGATGCTGCTGAGTGTTAAGTGGTTATCTTTCTGTTATCTCTGGCACTGTGGGGGTGGAAAGGGGAGGCAGTGATGTCAGACGTGACTTTGGAGAAATGTATGCTGTGATTTCATTTAGGATAGTCTTAAAATTGATTTATAAATTCTGCGTCAATATCAACTGCTAGCATAGAAATTCTTCTTAGAAGCCTAGTAGATAGTAAAAAGAAGCCATCTGTGCAATAAATATTTAACTAAAGGGAATCTATAAAATAGAAGATGTGAATATATATAACTGAGTCCAAAAAGGAAGAAAAGACACCCAAAAATGACCTATTTTTCTAACTTTTTAATACTATTTTTATAACTCATTGGTTGAAAGTCTCATGTGTTGTGTTTTGTTGGGCTGTTTTTGTTTTACTTTCCTTCTCAGCTTTGACCTTGTGGCAGTTGGTGGAATCTCTGTCATCTTGGTCTTTGATCGATCACCTTTCCTGTCGGAGAAGAGGACCCTCTGGTTGCCTTGGAATCAGTTCATTGTGGTGGAGAAAGTAACCATGCAGAGAGTTGGATCAGACCCACCGTCCTGCGATATCTCCAGTTTCATCAGCCCAAACCCTATTGTGCTCCCTTCACCTCTCACTTCGTTTGGAGGGTCCTGTCCAGAGAGAGGAACTATTGTTCCAGAGCTCCAGGTAGGTGAATGGGCCTTTTACCATAGAAAACCCTAGCATTATAAGGTAATCAACAGCACAGACTTGCTGAGTTCCTTAGAGTTCATGCCAGCCTTATGCTGCACTGCCCTCCCCTCATTAAGAGAAAGCTTCACATGTAGATCATTCTGGCGCACACTTGCAGAGTGATTGGCCAGGGTATTTGGGTCCCGTCGCTTGGCCGTGGAACAGAGCAAGATGAACTAGCTGTCGTGAGAGTTAAACTCAAAAGGCTGACCTAATAAACACTGTGCTTTGAAGAAAAAAGCCTTTCTACTCTACTCTGGTAACAGTGTAATTGATGAGCTTAAAGCATTTGTGGTTCTGCAATTAAATCTACTTAAGAAATCTACTTTGCACTCATTATCTAGTTTGAGTTGATTGTTCTTAAAGCATCATGAAAACTCCTTTTATTTAGTTGTGTTGCATAAATGTAGTTTTCAAGTCTGCAGTTGTATCTGTTTTGTTGAGATTTTTTTTCTCATATTTTGCTTCTGAGGTGTTCAAGCTTTATAGTCAGGGAATGGCATGCTTTTCAACCTTGAGATTCTAGAACACCTGATTTTTTTTTTCAGTTAAGCATTCAGTATTTTCAATCAATACTAAGCTATTCAGTTGCCCATATTACAATTCTCTCACTGCATTACGAGAACATTTCTATGATAGTTCACTATGAAAGCCACCAAAATGGACTCGAAAGTCTTACTGGTCCAGAACTCAAGAAGTTTACTTAAGTGCTTGATTTAGTAGTACACATACTAAGCTTGAAATGATACGGACGAGACTGGCATGGCCCTTGCACAAAGATGATGTACAAATGCGTGAAATGTTACACATTTTTAAGAAAAAGAAGTAGACTTGACAAGAGGTAAATGGACACCTCAAAATAGAGCTGGTTTTTCTCCACCACATCTTCACTAGCTATTAGCAGTGCCCAGAAGAAACCACTTGTGAGAAGCTCCCAAAGGAAAAAGGAACTTAATGTGCCATCTCTCCCCTGTCTTCTTTCATTGTTTCTTACTTAGAAAGGGAGGTAAAAACCAAAATAGTACCTAACGAGTGCATTTGATTGAAACACCTATTCTTTACAGATGCCGTGAGGAAATACAGGTGATCTTTTAGGACAAACTTTTCAAAATTACCCGAGCTTGTACTCTTATTAGAGAAAGGAAACACTAAGGTGCCAAATGTCAGGCAGCCCTTCACTAAGAAGACTGACAGGAAGAAAAGGAAAGGAAAGGATGAGACCAGAGGGATTGGTGTCCTCAGAAACAGGAGAATGATCCAAAATCCTGAACAATGAGAGGTGCCGTGTGGTTAACAAGTAGTTTGAAGGAGAGAGAGGGAACAAGGTTCTGAACAAAAATTGAATGAGAGCATGACAATAGCACGCTATTCCAGTCTCCTTAAATGTGTTCAGTGGGGTGGGCTCTCTCTTCAGACATTTGAAAGAAGAAAGTCACAGAACACAAGATTTGGCATTAGTGAGCACTAATAGCTGTGTAACTCCATCTCCATTTATGAACAAATAAGTAATAGCAATTAATGAAAGAATCCAAGTAGTATGTTTTACTCTGGGACCAGTGTTTTGTATAAAATTCGCCAAGGAGTTAATAGGAGTTATGTGCTTCTGTGCCTTTGGTGCCAACTTAGAGAAAATTGTTCCTGGGCATGAGGACGCCCAGGCATAGAAAATATGAAGGCAAAATTTGATTAAAGATCTGGCCCTTAGGGTCATCTCAAAGTGTGATGGCATCAGTAAAGATTAATTCCAGGGAAACTATAATCTTTGTCATAAAATATCGCTGACTGGGCCTGCTTCTGGAGTTCTTCCTCACAGAGAACCTTGCCTGAATAAGGATTACAGCAATAGTTTCATGATATATGACTTGATACCAAACAAGATTTTGGGGTATGCATGTAGAAGAAAGAGACTCCTTAATGGATTCCCTAGCACTGAGTTGATTGACATTCAGCTGCATGAATTTCTTTTTCCCCCAGCCCCTAAGCAATGTTGAAAAGTGAATGCGTCATTTCCAGTCTTGCCTAGCAGGTACAAAGGAAGTGCAATTGTCAGGGTCAGCTGGATTGCTTCTCCCCATGCAGATTTGGAGCCAAATTTGAAACATTTGCTTATGCAACCTCACAAAGATTGGAGAACAAAAACCAAATAAACAAACCAAACAAAATAAAGGTTAGAGAACAAATGCTTTGGCAACCACACATCTCTTGCCATACATTTATAAGACACGAGAGGTCTCCTTGTCTACTGTGACCACTGATAAGAACCCATTTGGCTTTTCTCCTCTCAGGTTGTACAGGAGGAAATCCCCATTCCTTCCAGTTTTGTGAGGCTGAGTTATTTGAGCAGCCGTACCCCTGGGTATAAAACCTTGCTGCGGATCCTTCTGACACATTCAACGATTCCTGTGGGGATGATAAAAGTACACCTCACAGTAGCTGTGGAAGGACGACTCACACAGAAGTGGTTTCCTGCGGCAGTTAATCTGGTCTACACGTTTGCCTGGAACAAGACCGACATCTACGGACAGAAGGTTTGGGGCCTGGCAGAAGCTTTGGGTATGTTGAACCAATTCTATGTAGCAGTGTTTTATTCATAAAGGAGAAAATTCTAGTTGTTTATTAATTGCATTTGGAATGATTATAGGGTTTATTCTCTTTGAAGGATCTAATGTGCTTTTCATTTAAACACTCCCTTTGGATCTGTTTACAGTTCCCTTCAGAGACATTTTTGCTTCACAATTTTCGTTTTCCCTTTCATGATGGCTGCATACAAGTGGAATCACACAATATCTGAGATGTAACTGTCTTCAGAGCTGAATGTTGTCTTCTGAATGTTGTGACCTTTGGTGTGCCATTCTTTGGGCCACATTTTTGGATCTGACATTTAGACTGTCATTTCCACTTAGAAACTACAAAATTCTAACATATAGGCATCTCCACTTATTATCTCTTATGTCTAAGATGGTTAGACTCCATTAACGTGTTACTTCGGTAGGTTAAATAGAAAAATTATTCTGTCTTCCTATTCCTTTTTATTTTCTGTAATCTTATGCCTTTAAAACCTGGAATCTTATAAAGAACAGCAACCTTAAGAGGTCTTTTTGGGCCTACAGTTTTCAGATGCTTAATTCTCTCAGACAAGTGACATATTTTTCAAAAAAGAAAAATAAGAGACTGAAACATCTATGCCAAATATTTCTTTTTCTAAAGTGAGAGTATTTTTTAAGGGGAAAAAACCCTCACTATGATCTACGATTGCCTACAATGTTGTTGTTGTTGTGGTGGTGGTGGTGGTTGTTAAGTGTTGTCAAGTCATAGACGACTCATAGCAACCCTATGAAGGAAAGACCTGAACACTTGTGTAAATTTCATACGGTTTCCTGAGGCAAGCTATTTTTGAAGTGGATGCCACTCCTGCTTCCAAGTTTGTTTTAATTGGGGAGCTCCACCAAACACTGTCCACCATGGGTAACTATTATCACATTTGACACATCAGTGTCACAGTGTTTAGCATCACAGCAACCACGAGTTACCTCTGTACAGCACATGGACAGACCAGTGCTATACCACTTAGGAGAATGTTTGACCAAAAAGAATTTAAACCAGGCCTGAGGGCCACAGAATAAAATCACCCACATTTGGCTTGGTAGCATAACTTCCTATCCTCTATTCCCTTTAGCAAATCAACATTCCACCCTAATGCTCACCAGTCCCAGCCAACAAGCTTCTGTAGAACTTGGCTCCTGCAAATGACTTTCAAACTGGATTCCAGCCCCATAGTGCCAACCAAAAGGGTTTTTAAATAGGAGCCTGAATCACATCAACTCACTCCCTTAGCAAATCAACATTCCACCCTAATGCTCACCAGTTCCAGCCAACAAGCTTCTGTAGAACCTGGCTCCTGCAGATGGCTTTCAAAATGGATTCCAGCCTCATTGCCTACAATAGCCATTATTTTATAGATCAAGGGTACCTTGGCATAAAAAATGAGAAATGTTTTATCCTAAGAAATGTTGGTGAGCAACTTAACAATGACAGTAGGAGACAGACAGACAGACATCAATGTCTTTCAATCTGTGGAAGATAGTAAAGACTTCTGAAGAGACCTGACACATTTGGGAATCATTAATCCTTGTACATTTAGGTAGTATATCGTGGAAACCACCTTTGAACCAATGAGAAGATTATCTTTAAAGTTCTCCAGAGGAGACAATTTTTTTTTACACATCTGTAAAATGGTACAACTCCTGACCCATATTTCTTTCACTTCATTTCACTTTCATTCCAGTTGATTCAGAAGCAACTCATAGCTGACTCTCCAGTGGGTTTTCTGAAGCTGTAAATCACGAAGAAGGAAAGGCACCTCCTTTGGGTCAGCAGGCAGTGCAGTTGCTTGTGGATTCAGCCACTAGACTTAATCCCTTTCTTAGACTACCAAAAAACCAAAACTAAACCCGTTACCATCTAATAATTTTTAACTCATAACAACTCTAGAGAACAGAATAGGAAAGGCCATAAGGTTTTCTAGTCTGTAATCCATTTTGAAAGTAGGCTGCCACATCTTTCGACCCTGGCACAATGGATAGATTCAAACCATGGACTTTTCTGTTAACAGTTAAGTGCTTTTTTTCATCACTCTGCAACCAGAACCCTACTGTGTTGATTTCTTCTCATTCCTACCAGAGCAAAATAGAGAAAGGGGTTACAAGGAAAAGCCTAGTGACCCTTCATTGCCCAAGAAGTTCAATTATGTTTAAATAATTATTCCATCTTAGTTGGACAATGACTAAAGAGGACAGAAGAAGAATCGATGCCTTCGAGTTGTGGTGCTAGAGAAGAGACTTCAGTATACTACCATGGACCACCAAGGAAACGGTTGAGGTCTGTCTTGGAGAGAGTGAAATCAATTTCTCCTTGGAGGCTGGGATTTTGAAGCTCTGTCTCACATACTTTAGGCACATGGCCAGGAGGAACCTGTCCTTGGAGAAGGACATCATGCTTGGAAGGGTGGAGGGACAGTGAAGGAGAGGAAGGCCCCAGATGAGATGGATTGATATTGTAACTGAGGCAATGGGAATAAGGGTGTAGGAATCAGTGAGACTGGCTCAGGACAGAGCAGGCTTCAGAGCTATTGTACATAGGGTTGCTATGGGTTGCAGGTGATTCAACAACACATACCAACAACAACAACAACAACAACAAAGTTGGGTTCTATAAACATTCAAGGAGTAGGTTCAAATTTCTTTAGTTAATGAGAAATCATTGTAAAGACTCTTGGAAAAGTCAGAAGGTATACCAAATCAACCAGCAGCCTCACAGGAAGGCCTCACAGAACTGCAGCCCTGTTAAGGTACAGTTGATATTGTTGTTAGGTGCCATTGAGTCGAGTATGACCCATGGCGACCCTATAAACAACAGATCTGAACCCTGTCCTATCCTGTGCCATCCTCACACCTCCTGACACACTAGAACCTGTTGCGGCAGTCACCATGTCAATCCACCTGAGGGTCTTCCTCTCCTTCACTCACCTTTCCAAGCATCATGTCCCTCTCCAAGGAATAGCCCCTCCTAGCAACATGCCCAATGTATGTGAGGTGAAGCCTCATCATTCTTGCCTCCAAAGAGCACTCCGGCTGCACCCTCTCCAAGACATATCTGTTCATTCTCCTGCCTGTCCATGGAATGTTCAGTGATCTTCTCCAACTCCATAGCTCAAAGGCGTCAATTCTTTTCCTGTCATCCTTATTCATTGTCCAGCTCTCAGATGCACAGCAAGTGATCAGAAAGACCATGGCCTGAATCAAATACACCTTGCACCTCAAGCTGATATCTTACTTGGATCCACAATTAACACCCTTGGTATGAGCAGTCAGGAAATAAGGGGACGCACTGTACTGGGCAAGTCTGCAGTTAGGGACCTCTCCAAATTATTGAGGAGTAATGATATCAGTTGGCATTCAGCCCTCTTAACCCTCTAGTAACATAGTCCATAGGGAGTTGCACTGCTAAGCAAAAGGTCACAGTACTTTGAATCTATAAACCGATCCACTGGAGGAAAACGGGCAGTCATTTTCCCAAGTGATTTACACCTTCAGAAACACAATGGAAAGATAAATATGAGTTGATTCTGACTTGATGACAATGAGAGAGAGATATTTCTAGAAAGCCTGCATCCACTCTGTCAACATAGCAAACTGCTTAAAGTTGTCCGATCTGCAGCAGTGGTTAACACAACCACACCAATGATGGAGTTGCTCTCTTACATCCCCACATTTTTGTTGTTGTTGTTCTTATATGCCATCAAGTTGAGTATGACTCCTAGAGATCTTGTGAACAACAGATCTGAAATGTGTCTTATCCGGTACCAACCTGTTCATCTCTGACACACTTGAGCCAATTTCTGTAGTCCCTGTGTCAATCCATCTCATTGAGGACCTTCTTCTTTTTATCTGACCCTCTACCTTTCCAGGCATGATAACTTTTTCCAAGAAATAGCCCCTCCTAACAACATGCCCAAAGTATGTGAGGTGAAACTTCACCACCTTGCCTCCGAAGGACGCTCTGATGGTACTTTCTCTAAGACCTGTTTGAGTAGTGGGTTTGGTTTGGTTTGGTTTTTCTTTCCCACCCCCCTAGTCCATGAGATAGTCAGTATTCTTCTCCACCACCACAGTTTAAAAACATCAGTTCTTCTTCTGCCATGCTTATTCATCATTCAGCTCTCAAGATGCATAGCAAGTGATTGAAAAAGCTATCCTTTTCCCTCAGCGTCTCATACCTTATGATCTGCTGATTTACTGTGGTTCTTGCACTCAGATTCCTCTTAGGGACAGTAGTGGATTGTATCAGCCAGACTCTATAAAGTATAAAAACTCCTTGGTGTCAAGTGGGAACTGACTGATAGCTGAGCCTCCATTGAGTTTTCAAGGCTGTAAATCACCCAGAAGGAGATTACCCATCTTTCACCCAAGAAACACAGAACACTCCTGAAAAAGGCAAAGCTCTACTGTTAGACAAATTGCCACTGAGATTTCTGGCCCATTCAAAGTCCTGCTCAATCTCTTTTCCAGTGACTATAGGAGAGGGTGAAACCAAGTTTCTCCTTGGAAGCTAGGATTTTGAAGCTCCGTCTCACATACTTTGGGCACAAGGCCAGTAAGGCCCCGTCCTTGGAGAAGGACATCATGCTCAGAAGTGTGGAGGGCCAGTGCAAGAGATGAGATGGACTGATACAGTAACTGGAGCAATGGGGGTTAGTGTGCCAATCAGTAAGACTGACTCAGGACAGGGTAGGCTTCCAAGCATTTGTACATAGGGTTGCTATGAGTCACAGGCAACTCAACGGCACATAGCAACAACATAGTTCTTAAGAGTATAAACGCAGGAGCGATACTCTCTCCCTGGGTTCGAATCACCCCCCTCTTTGCTTACTAGTTGTGTGACATGGGGTAAATTACTGAGTCTCAGAATTACTTTCTCCATCTGTAAAATAGTATCTCACTCATCAATTTTTTATAGTATGAGGCTAAATGAGATGAATAACAGAAAGTGCTTGGCTCATGATAAGTCATCAGCTCGGTATTATTTTTTCAATTTTGTGGTGGTGGGGGTATTCGGGTCACACATACCAAAGCATGGAGCCTGTGCAGATGTCTATTGCCTTTGCTTCTCTTAGAAAGGGGCCGTGGTTATGACAGACAGCCATTCACTCTGTTAGTCATTTTCCATTTGCCCTTACACACAAAGCCACAATCTCTTTGCCATTCTCTGTTCTGTGCTCTGAGGCTTGCTTCTATAGACTGCATTGAATGGCCTCTTTGCCTTCCGGCTTCCCTTTTGACTTGTCGGATGAATGAGTGACACCAAACTAGAAGCAGAGAGAGGCCAGGAACTTTCTCCCTCTCCATGTCTTCTTGTTTCATACGCAGTTCTGACAATGACTACATTGTTGTTGTTGCTAGTGTTGTTGTGTGCCATTGTCAGAACCCACATGGCTGATCCTCCAGAAGATTTTCAGAGGCAGTAAATCACATGGGAGGGCATTGCCCATCCTTTTCCCACGGAGCAGCTGGTAGATTTGAACCATGTACCTTTGGGATTACAGCACAGCTTCTTACCACTACATCACGGAGCTTCCTATATTCAAACTACATACACTAATGCACTATGGTATACATCAGTTACTATATTAGATGCTAACTCCTGTTATGTTTTCATGTCCCCAAGTTCTCTCCAGCCTTCTGTATCATTAACCACCCCCACCCTCACCTTTGCCCCTACAAATCTAGAAGACTGCTGACAGTTCTTGAGTGAGTCACCATTCCTTGTTGATTTCCATGCCTCTGTAAATAGTCCTTTTCTTCAGTTTTCTGCAGTGAACACTTGTGAGTGTGACATCAGATTCCTGCTGGGGCACTGACTGATGTGTACTCAAAGTCTCATATTCTCCTCTCCAGGATATTACACTGCAGCAGTTGCTTTACTCGATACAATAATCCAAAATTGCTCTAGCTTTTCTTCATAGATGTTTGTTATCCAATTCTTTATGGCCCTCCTCTAAACTCTTGCTGGGTTTGTTCCCCCAACCCCCATCCTCCCCCCCAAGTTGTGACAACTAGAAATCTATTCAGTACTCTCATGTAGAGCTGACTGATATAATAACTACCAGTCATTGCTTATTAGGTCTCACATAAATGCAGCTCAGCCTCACTTTTTAAAATAACACCTTTATTGAGATATAATTCACATACCATAAAGTTCACCCTTTTACAGTGTACAATTCCATGCGTTTTAGTGTCGTCACAAAGTTGTGCAACCATCATTACTATTTGGTATCCGAACTTTTTAATCACTTCGAGAGGCAGCCTGTACCCATTAAGCAGTCACTCCCCCTCCTCCCTTCCCTCTACTCCTTGGCAACCCACTAATCTACTTTCCATCTCTATATATTTGCCTACTCTGGATACATCAAACAAATAGAAGCATATAATATGTCTTCCCGGATGACTGCCTGGCTTTTTTAACTTGTCAAACTGCTTTCCAGTTTCATCCATGTGATAGTATGTAGCCGTACTTGATTCTTTTTTATAACAGAATAGTGTTCTAGTGTTCTACTGCATACTGTGTGTTGACGAACATTTGAGTCATTTCTACCTTTTGGTCGTTCTGAATAATACTCCTGAACATCTGGTTTCAGTTCCTTTGAGTATATACCTGTAAGTGGAATTGCAGGATGTGCCAAGGAACCACCAAATTATTTTCCACAGTGACCATATCATTTTATCAATCTCACTTGATTTATAGGATGTGTTGGTAACTTCCTTTTAAATCACTACAGTGCTAGAGAGAGACATCTGTGGATTCTAAATAAACTAAAATACAGAGAAGCCAGCTTTCTAGGACAGACACTGGCCCTGGAGCTTCCATTCTTATTGTTTCTTTGTGGGTGTTGCCTTATTTCCTGTTTCTAAAACATGTTCCTGGTAAAAACATGCTCAAGCATTTCCACTATTTTTGTTATCACTGTGTTGGAGACAATAAGATTGGCACAATATAGAGCAGGGTATAGGGTCGCTATGAGTCACCGGAGATTCGACAGCACATAACAACAACAGCATCATCTAGTCAGCTCATACTAACTATGTTTATAGCAAAATGAAAGAGTACTCCATGATATTTGATGTGTTTGAACCCATAATTGTGTGGTGGGATCTAGCTATAAAACAGCCTTAGTTAAGATGTTTCTAAAATATAGTGGTGATGCCTTTTACAGACTAATAACAGTAATAAAAGCAGGAGATAGAAAAAAACCCAAATCAAGTGCTATCAAGATGATTCAGACTTATGGTGACCCCATGTGTTTCAAAATGGAATTGCACTCCATGGGGTTTCCATGGCCGTGACCTTGGAAAGTAACCCCCCCCCCAGCCCCTGGAGGACTTTCTTCCAAAGTATCTGTGGGTAGGTTAAAACCACCATCCTTTAATTAGTAGCTGAGCACTAAACCATTTGTGCCACTCAGAGAATCCAAGAGACAGTGAGCCCACCAAAAAATATCCAAAATGAAGGAGAGGGAAGCACCTCATGGTGCTTTGTATCTATATGTGGACCAATTTTTATGGGGTAGAGAAGAAAAGTGGGAAGATTCCCAAGCAAAACAGCCAAACTAATTACAGATATGGTGCCTAAGATGGAATAGGGATTATTGACATTATAGACATTAGTCCCCAGTAACTTCATGGTATTCAAGTAGTTAGAGATTTTATTTACTAGATTTTTTTTTTCTCCCATCTCCATGGGAGATCCAACTGATTTCTCTCATATCAACCCTATGAACGAAAGACCTGAACACTTGTATAACTTTCATCATTTCTCCAAGTTCATAGGGTTTCCAGAGGAAAGCTATTTTGGAAGTGGATGCCACTCCTGCTCCCAAGCTCGTTTTAATCGGGGAGCTCCACCAAACACCATCCATCATGGGTAACCATATCACATTTGACACCTCAGTGTCACGGTGTTCAGCTTCACAGCAACCACAAGGTACCTCAGTACGGCAAGTGGACACACCAGGGCTATACAACCTAGAAGAATGTTTGAACAAAAACAATGAAAAACAGGCCTGAGGACTGCAGATAAGAAGTCACCTACCTTTGGCTTGGTAGCATCACTTTCTCTCCACTAGGCCAACTGGTCTCTATGTTGGTGTTATTATTATTAAGTGCTATCGAGATGTAGGCGACTCCTAGCGCCTCATCTCCATGGAGACTAAAAAATTTCTTAAAGTGGTTAAGTATTAGGACAGGTTGTGGACTGAAGTTAGAGAATCTGCTTTCCTGAATTTGCATTGTGAGCCCCTTAAGAGCATAGTAGACAGACAATGAGTGATTTAAGTGATAAATACATGGACACTAAAGGGTCTAATATGTGGCCATTGAGCTTAATAGCTGTGATTGAATTGAAAGAAAGAAAAACACAGAAAGAGAGGTGTAAAGAGAAAGTGAGAACATTGTTTGTTCTCCTGGACATATTTAATAGTCACTTATGTGGAGGGAATCTATGGTGGCCTAGTGCTAAGGAGTTACGCTGCCATACCATAGACAAGTATTTTTAATCCACCAGCTTGTGGAAGGAGTTACGCTGCCATACCATAGACAAGTATTTTGAATCCACCAGCTTGTGGAAACTACCATTCCAAGGGAGAAAGACGGGCACCCTCCTCCTGTGCAATTTACAGCCTCTGAAAACCCACTAGGGGATAAGCTATGAGTCAGTTCTGACTCAAAGGGGGAAAAGCAACTACGTATGTGGAAAGAAGCATACTAAATATTTTACCAATATTTTAACAATCGTTCTATAAATGAGACTTCTCCAATTTGTTTTTGACTAAAAAATGACAGCGTAGTCTTTGAATATACAGTAGAATGCTCCCCTGAAGATAAATTAGCAAATCACTGGAGAAGCTAGACTTTATGAAGAAGGATGTGGCACCAGGGTTGGAGGAAGACTCATCAAAACTCTGTGTTAATACAGATAACACAACCTTGCTTGCTTCAAGTAAAGAGGACTTAAAATGCTTGCTGTATACAATCAAGGACTACAGTCTTCAATATAGAGTACATCTCAACATCAAGAAAACAAAAATTCTCACCAATGGGCCAATAGGCCCAAGATAGATGGAAAAATGGTGAAACTGTGAACAATTTCATCTTGCTTGGATCCACAGTCAAGTCCCTTGGTACCAGAAGTTAAGAAATCAAAATACATGTTGCATTGGGAAAGTCTGATGTCAATGACCTCTCTGAAGTCCTAAAGAGCCGGGATGTCAATTTAAAGACTAAAGTGCACCTGATTCAAGTCATGGTTTTTACAGTCACCTGCTATGCATCTGAGAACTGGACAGTGAATGAGGATTACAAAACTGACCACTTTGAGCTGTGGTGTTGAAGAAAAGTACCAAATATCGCATGGACGGCCAAGAGGATGAACAGATATTTCTTGGAGAAGGTGTAAGCAGAGTGTTTCTTGAAGGCAAGGATCGTGAAATTTTGTCTCACATATTTCTTGGAAAGGAACATCATCCTTGGAGAGGTGGAGGTTTAGCAAAACGGAGGAAGACCCACAATGAGATGGGTTGATACAGTGACTGCAGCAATGGGCTCAGATGTGTCAGATATGTTAAAGATGGTCCCTGATAGGTTCAGATCCATAGCTTATGAATCCTACATGACTCAATGGCACCTAACAACCAAGATATCCTAATTCCTGGAATCTGCAAATATGTCACACAGTATGACAAGGGGAAATGAACGTTGCAGAAGAAATTAAGGTTGCTAATTATTGAATATATCATGGATTGCCAGGAGAACAAACAAGTTCATCCTGGAAGGGGTGAAATCAGGCTGCTCCTTGGAGGCAAGGATTCTGAAGCTTTGTCTGACTTACTTCGGGCATGTTGCAAGGAGACACCAGTCCTTGGAAAGGAACATCATGCTTGGAAGAGTGGAGAGACAGCACAAGAGAGAAAGGTCCTCAATAAGATGGATCAATTCAGTGACTAGGGTAATGGGGGTAGGTGTGTCAGAGACAATGAGGTTGGCTCAGGATAGAGCAGGGTTCAGAGATCTTGTACAAGGGTCACTTTGAGTCATGAGTGACTCAAGGGCACATAACAACAAACAACAATTAACTGGCCCTAAGATATGGAAATGTATCTTGAATTTTCTGGGTAGGCCCAAGGGCCCTTATAAGTAGAAGAAGGATACAGAAGAGGAGGATAATGTTGAAGGAAGATTAAACTAGCGAGGATAGCACAGAGAGAGGTTAACAATGCTGGCTTTGAAGCTGGGCAAAGTAAATTTGAAGCCAAAGAATGAGATGGTTCCTAGAAGCTGGAAAATGAAAATACATGGCTTCTCACTTGAAACCTCTCCAGAAGCAAAGTGGTTTTTATCCCAGTTATACCCATTTAACCATCCTTAACTGTAATATGATAAATTTGTGTTGTTTTAAGTGTTTAGTTGTTTAGTCATATAAGAAACCAATACAAACCTTGGTGAACATTCATATGGTCACAGTTATAACAATAATTTTAGGTTAAAACTGTGGGTTAAAAAGTCCCCTACTTTCCTCCCTCCCCTGCCAGTAAAACATGAATCTCTGACCCACTTATTTCTGATTGTTGGAAGCAAAACTCAGGTTTAAATAAGTTGGATTTAAGGTGATGCTAAATAGCTAAGTTAGAAAAGCCCACGTCTTTCACAATGTGGAACTCTTGTTTCCCAGATATAGAGTTCAACTGTATGATCAAACACAGTGACCAAAAAAAAGAGAATAAAATGCTATGGAATACCCAGAGTGAGATAATGTGTACATAAGACACTAAGATAACCCACCATTTTGTAAATCATGAAACAGACTCCCACCTGGAGGATTAATGTCAATAGTGAATAAATTAGTAACAGAGGTTGTGCGAACTCCTTCCTGGGCAAAGTATCAATGGCAGCTGATAAGATTGATTAATTCAAGTGTAATATTGATCGATCAAGTGGAAGAAGAGTAAAATCACCCCCAGGGTGCCAATACAAAAGCTGCAATCATTACTTCATCTAGCTTAAAGATTTTGTTGTCTTATGCACAGACAAGGCTCCCTGCTAAAAACTCCACATGAACCTTTGAAATAATTTGCCCTCAGTACTTTATTCTCTGGCTCTAAGTAAGGTATGGTGTCTGGAAATCATTGTATTTTATTTCGTTTCTTTCTCAACTCTGCTGCTTGCAAAACAACATAAAAAAAATCATTATTGTTAAGTTCACTGTGCTGTTAAAATTCTAGAGAAAGCTGATTTAATTTGACAAACTGGCTTGTTCAGGGGCTCTGATCTGCATTCATTATGTGAATTTTGTCAAAATAATTCCCTATGTCCGCTTGCGTCTGCATATATTATCAATATGTAATAATGCATTCTGCCTGGTCTTCATTTTAATTAAATTAAATTACAGCAGTTTAGAGTCCTGAAAGTTCAGGAAATCAGCCCTCTGCCTTTGGTAGCACTGTGATAAACAATTCTGTTTTTCTTCAAGGTTATTGGCAACAACAATTGCATAATTATTTAGTACAGCAGTTTGGCAAGAAAGAGGGGTGTTTCAGAGAGAACTAGCCTTACTAGAGGTTCATGGCACATAGGAGTCTGTCTAAATTGCATTAGAAAGAAACAGGGGAACATTAATAGTAATAGGTGCTAAGCTACTGTTGCTTTGTGCACACAAAACCTTCCTGAGCACGATGCTTTAGTGTTCATAAATTTCCTTTCAGTAAAACCGAAGCAGGCCAGGCAGCCACAAAAATAGCATCCACTGAATATTTTAATAATAAATGGGTAGTGCTTTACGATTTGCAAAGTACTTTCCACATACATTATCTCATTTTAATCCTTAGAACATTCCTGCCTGGTAAGCATGGCAGGATTACTCTGCCCGTCATTTTCCAGACAGGGAAACTGAGGTGCGAAAGGAGTGAGTGACAGAACAAGGAGATTCACATTCGCCTCTCACAGCCCTGACTGCTCTATGCCTTCCTCGCTTTCTACAACTGCTTTTTCTCTCTTAACTGAAGTGACCAACCCACCTTGCAGAGTGCCCACTTCAATGCCCTCGTGGCTTTCTGTCAAAGAAGCTAGCAGAGATAATAATCTTTCATCATTTCTCTCCACTCATGAATTCATAATCATTAACTGAGAGCAGAGTTGGTTTACCATTCCATTTTGTGGGCACAGTGCCAGTGATCTGAGGTACTCAGGGACCCAACCTCCCCCCCAAAAAAATAAAATGTTTGTCACCTGAAAAATAAGTTTATTGGCACAAAAGATATGAAAAAGAAAACCAGAAAATCAACATGAATAAATGTTTAAATAAGCATCTGCAAAATGGAGCACTATGTCAGCTAGTCAGTTGCAACTCAATCCCTACACTTATATAGGGAATGCATTTAATGCAGCCCGTGAGCTGTGTCTATTTTAGTGTATCTGTTAAGATGTGAGATATGACCTCCAAAAGTAAGAGGTCTACCCAGGGTTTAAAATGGCCCTGACTAATGCACATCAAGCTGCTGGGCACACCAATCAGTAACTTGGGAAAAACATTTGGTGATTTTCCATTTTTGAAGAATAGAATAGGGCAAAATGAATAGAGGAAAAGAGAAAATATTAGAATGTGATGCTAACAAGAGTATTGTTTCCTAAAACTTCTGTTTCACTTAGATGTGTTCATTTCCCCACATGTATTCTACACCACAATTAATAAATTATGTTGTGTCCATAATCTACCTGTACATAGATTGGCGGGTGGGAACAGGTGACAAGAACGTTCATAAACAACAACTTGGAAAAGAAGCCATAGGGTTTAGTAAACAATGTCTGTCTCTTAACCATATCATTTTACCAATAGTTTTTTTATTTTTCTGCTTAAGAGTCATAATAAAAAACATAATTTGAACTTTTACCTCTCTTGTCTCTATGGTTATAACCTTATCATCTCCCCCTGGAGAGATTGAGCCTCTAAAATTTTTTCAGGTTTATTTGGACAATGACCACTCTAGCTGCTTCATGCAGGAATTGGACATTTCCCTGCCTAAAGGAGCTCTGAATCTCTCTATGGCTCTGCTTCTATGGGTCCTGAAATGTTCTGGCTGCTCTGTCAAGTGAGTTGAGAGGCATAGAGTTAGGAGGCAGCAGTTAACAAGACAGTACCCTTGTAGAGCCATCTGTTTAATATGGGATGCTTGGCATCTAGAAAACACAAACTTCATCAATACAAAACAATATAAAACCAAATAGGGTTCAAAAAATAGTATAGCAGGCAAATTATGACTGGCCCTGTAAAGGGAAACACCGTGAAGCTTAACTCCAGATTTGGAACTGAATAGCTGCTGAGAGATTTGAAAGGTTCAATCTGTTCGCCAGTGATTTCCCTATCTACGGTCATTAACTGAAAAGTGTAGCAATAAGGCACAAGGAAATTTCTAGTGAAGAAAGTTATACGATTAATAAAGATTATTAAAAGAAGTAGACAAGGTGTACGACAAGAGTGGCTTCTTTTCCAGTTGTCCTTGTTGTTGTTGTTGTTGAGAAGTTCCATTGAGTCATAGATGACTAATAATGAACCTATGAATGAAAGACCTGAAGACTTGTAGAACTTTCACCGTTTCTCAAGTCCAAAAGGTTTCTGGAGGCAAACTATTTTGGAAGTGGATTCCACTCCTGTTTCCAAGTTTGTTTTCATCAGGGAGCTCCACCAAACACTGTTCACCATGGGTAACCATTCTCGCATTTGATACTTCAGTGTCACAGTGTTCAGCATCACAGCAACCCCGAGTTACCTCTGTACAGCAAAGGACAGACCAGTGCTATACCACTTAGAAGAATGTTTGGCAAAAATCATTTTTAACCAAGCCTGACAACTTAAAAATATTATATATTGTGCAAGTGCAAATTGATTGTATATGTGTGTGAGAGAGAGAGAGATTAAGGAAATCACAGTGAAAGTTCTAGAAAGTGGATGTTCAAGATAGAGCTTCACTTGCATGGGAAATTACATTGCTGGCACATAGAGAGGAGTTGAAGATTTGCTGAGTCATTAAATAGCACCTTTCTTTCCATTGAAATATTGCATCCCTTTTATTGAATCTGGGTGCTTTAGTGGTAAAGTCTGTAAAGAGTTAACACTACTAATCCAAAGGCCAAGCTTCTCTAAGAATTCATACCCACCAGCATTTCTGAGAGAGAAATAAAAGTAATCTCCTCCTGTGCAATTTATAGCCTAAAAAAATCCAATGGAAGGTCAGCTTTAAGTAAAAGTACACTTTTATTCAGTCACATTGTTTTGAAGGATAACTAGTCTCTTTTCAACATGAGTCTGTTTCCTAAAACCTCAAAAACTAAAGAAGAATGCTGGCCAAAACTCCAAGATCTAAGCCAGTTCAAGGGTAGCACCTCTTCTGGAAAGAGTTAGGAATGAACATAACTAGAGACACAAAAAGGCCTATTGTTGTTGTTATGTGCCATCAAGTCGCTTGCAACTCATAGTGACCCTATGTATAACAACCCTAAACCCTGCTCTATCCCTTGCCAATCTTACTGCCTCTGACACACCTATCCCCATTACCCCTGTGATGGAATCAATTCAACTCATTGGGGATCTTCCTCTCCTACACAGTCCCTCCACCCTTCCAAGCATGATGTCCCTCTCCAAGGACTGATCCTGCCTTGCAACATGTTCAAAGAATGTCAGACAGAGCTTCAGAATCCTTGTCTCCAAGGAGCAGCCTGGTTTCACCCTCTCTAGGACCAACTTGTTTGTTCTCCTAGCAGTTCATGGTATATTCAATACTCTTCTCCAGCACTAAAGCTCAAAGGCATCAACTCTCCTTCTATCATCTCTAGTCACTGTCCAGCTCTCTGATGCATAGCAAGTAATTGCAAAGACCATGGCCTTAAACAGGCACACCTTAGTCTCCAGACTTACACCATTGCTCCTAAGTACCTTGGAGAGGTCTCTGACAGTAGACTTTCCCAATGCAATTTGTCTTTTAATTTCCTGGCTGCTGGTACCAAGAGTGTAGATTGTAGAACCAAGCAAACTGAAGTGGTCAACAATCTCAATCTCTTCACCATCTATTGTGATCCTGCCAATTGGCCTAGTGGTGAGAATCTTTGTTTTCTTGATGTTGAGCTTCAATCCTTTTTGAAGGCTGTAGTCCTTGACCTTCTGCAGCAAACGCTTCAGGTCCTCCACAGCTTCAGCAAGCAGAGTTGTATCATCTGCATAATGCATATTATTAATGAGTCTACCTCCAATCCTGATGCTACAGTTCTCCTCATAGAGCCCAGCCTTCTAGTTAATCTCTTCCGCATATAGATTGAAAAGATACGGAGATAGGACACATCTTTGACTTACACCCTTCCCAATTTTGAATCATGCAGTGTTTCCTTGCTCTGTTCTGATGGCTGCCTCCTGGTCCTAGTATAAGTTTTGCATAAGCACAATCAAACGTTTTGATTTTCTTTTTGTAGGCCAAAAAGGCCTACATAAAGAAAATTATTAAAAAAAATAAAAAGAACCTAAATATGGCCAGAAGACAGTAATCTCAGGCTTTCTAATAAAACTAAAAGTAGAAAAGGAAATGTGGGAATTCTTTTACTTTTATTCAGTAGAGTGAAACTGATTCTTTTAACCACCCTGGCTTTCTTTCAGTCTCCCAGCTTCCAAGACTTCACACACTTACTATTCCCTCTGCCTAGAATGCCCTTCTCTTCACGTTTCGTGAGGTAAAACCTTTTCCACAATTAAGAGGTCTACCCATACCAAATTATATTCCTTTTTACACACTCATAATAACCTGGATTTTTCCATCTAGCATTCACCACTGTGTTTCTTTGTCTGATTATGTGTCTGTTATTTACTTTTCTAGAATTTACACTCTTCTGGAGTAGAGCTTTTTGTCTTGTTCTTCCTTATGTCTTCAGTGTCCTCACACACAGAAGACCCAACAACAGGAGGTACACATTGTTGTTGTGTGCTGTCAAGTTGGAACTGACCCATAGATGACTTTCCAGTGGGTTTTCAAAGGCAGTAAATCGCACAAGAGGAGATTGCCCATCTTTCTCCCATGGAGCAGCTGGTGGATTTGAGCTGCGCGCATTCAGGATTGCAGCACAGTTTCTTCCCACTAGGCCACCAGAGCAACAGAAGATACACATTAAGTATTACATATTTATTCAATCACTCTGAATTAATAAGGACAGAAGGAAAGGGTGACACAGAGGGCCATGCCTGGGTACACAAATATGTATGTGTGGCAGACAGTGTATCAGCCTTCCTTCTGCTTGTCAAAGGTAATCCAAGTTTCCTTTTCTACAGCTAGACTTGGACGTAGCCACCAGAAAAACAAATCTAATATAGGGTTCCACTATACAGGACCTCTTAACAAAAAAATATTGTTTGGCTACCTCACTCCTAGATATTTTTTTTATCCCTCCCCCTTAGTTGTACTTTCTCTTCATCCAACTACCTAATTTTTTGCACTATCTGGTTTAACCTTTATTTGAACAGATAGGGTACAGATTCTGAGTTAAGTATTGTTGTTAGGTGCCATCCAATCGAATATGACCCATAGCGACCCTATGAATAACAAATCTGAACCCTGTCCTATCCTATACAATCCTCATGCTTCCTGACAAATTAGAGCCCATTGCAGCAGTCACCGTGTCAATCCACCTGGCTGAGGGTCTTCCTCTCCTTTGCTGACCCTCCAACCTTCCCAGCATCATGCACCTCTCCAAAGAATAGCCTCTCCTAGCAACATGCCAGAATTATTTGTCGTGAGGCCTCATCATTCTTGCCTCCAAAGAGCACTCCGGCTGCACCCTCTCCAGGACATATCTGTTCGTTCTCTTGGCCGTCTATGCATGGTCAGTGCTCTTCTCCAACACCACAGCTCAATGGCAAATATTGAGAAGAATAAGAATCCCAGAGCACTTAGTTGTGCTGAGGTAAAACCAATACCTAGACCAGAAGGCTGTTGTGTGAACAGATCAAGGGAACACTATATGGTTTAAAATTAAGAAGAGACTAAAGTATTAGCAGCTCAAACTTAGTGCTTGATAAAAAGAAGAATACATCATAACCAAGTCAAATTTGTTTTAGGATCATAAAGCTGGTTCAACATGAGGAAATCTATTTCTCAAATTCTCTACTTTAATAGATTAAAAGGGGAGCCTATGTGAATATCTCTGAAAGTGCTGAAAAAGCACTTGATAAAAACTCAGCTCTTGACTCTGACATTCTTAGTAAGCAAGGAAGAACAGATAAACAAAGTATATCAGGCAATTAGGTAATGTATCAAATTGAGGGGCCTCTGGGGGTACCCTTTCCTCTGATAAATCACTAGAGAATAATAAAGAAGCAGAAGCAGCTGCAGAATAGGAACCTGTTCTCAACAGATAGCATTTTATCTCCACAATCTTGGTCCGTGCTTTCTGTGGCTTTCATTTAGTTCTTTAGATGCTTTGTCTTGCTGTCACATTACTCTAGTATTTAAAAAGGGAAGTCTGGTGGCCTAGTCCATAGGGAATTGCACTGCCAACCCAAAGGTCATGCCTCTCTGTCAGTTCACTTCCACAGAAGAAAGATAGGCAGTCTCTTCCCTTGCAATTTGCAGCCTCAGAAACCCTGTAGAGGATCTGCTATGAGTTGGCTTTCACTCCACTGCAGTTTGGGTTTTAGTATTACAAATAATAGTAATAAGATGCAGTTAGTGTTTTTACTTCATTCCTTTTGAAAAAGAGTGTTATAATCTTGTTGTTGGTTACCTTTGAAATGTCACAAAATTATTTTTAGGTGTTCGTTGAGTTCATGAAAATAACACATATATTTCTCACACTGATGATCAGCCTACTTTTAATTATATGTCACCTTTATAAATGCACCCATTATGAATTCTGAAGCCTTAGCCCAAAGCTGTTGGAAATCATCTGCTTAATCTTGTCATATTTCACATCCGCTTCATTGTGTGGCGTCTGCGCCTTGGCTACTTAATGTCACTCTCCTATCCTAGGTCTCGTGGATGAATCTCAGCAATCGCTTAGCTGTATTTCAGGGTCACTGTGGCCCTTCACCCTCTTCCAGTCCCCACATCATGCAAATGCTGCTACCCTGATCACAAGAATGAATATCCAGAGTTGGTCTACTTCCAGTATCTAATGACTCTGTGGGAGTCTGCCACGGTCTCTCAGACATATTTAGGCATCAGAGTAACATTTGCAGAGGACTCACAAGAAAGTCAGAGGCGTTTTCCTTACGAGAGGATAGACCCCGTTGCAACAAGCCTTCCTTAACCATGAGTTGAATGATGGTGCACGAACATGCCGTTAACATCTCCATGTAGAGATGAGGGCATGAAGGCAGGAAGGCCGGACTTGTAATGGCACTGAGGATGGCACATGACTCAGAGCAGGTATTCTGCCATATTACCATCCTGTCACAATTGCTTAATTAATATCTGCACATCAGCAGGTAACCAGTACACCAGCCACTGGGAAGTGAAGTCTAGGCACCTTTCCTCACCTATCACTGCTATTTCCTGCAGCTCCTCTGAAATGTGAGTGAATAACTAATTTCCCCCCTTATTTTCATTATTCTTCCTAGTGCCCATTCCAGTGTGCCAGGAAGCTGAATCAGTGCCCTCTATCATTCTGTGTTGATGATTAGATACAGCCGAAAACAGGCGCCTGGGAAGTGGTCGTGGTACACTCTGCTTGTTTTGCTGAGATTCAGCTGTCACAGTAGCAGGCAGGCATGTAGTATCAGGGCTTAGCACTTTCAGCACCAACCAGAGTCGAGCCCTGCTCTCCACCTCACCCTCCCCGCCCCCACCATTTAGTGGTATAAAAACAAGTAGGCATTTGGTACATTATAGTCCGCTTGCCTGAGAGGAAGTCGAGGATTGGTTGCTACTGTATTTGCCAGTTCCCTGTGCACTTGGAGAGCAGCTCAACTCTGTGGGGCGAAACATCTGCCTTCTTATAAGCCGATTGCAAGTTCCAGGATTATGTTTAAGTGGGCTCTGCTGTCAGAGAGAAACCCTGCCTTGTTATTCTGAACAAGGAGCCACATACAAAAATACCCCAACACGTAGCCATACTCATTAAAGTCGGTTGGAATTTTGGACAAGTCTTAAGTATAAATTATAACTTTATTAGCTCGTAGAGCTTTCTCGAGAGAAAGTAAATCTAATAAAAATTAGAGAGAACTTATTAAGTGGCTGCCATGTTTCTCTTTGCTGTTCCTGGGGTGAGGAGGGGGAAGTAATATAATTGTGGGCTTTGCAGCCAATGCACTTTTTTTGTTGTGGACTGGAGAGCAATTCAGAGAACAGATATGAGAAGGTGAAAAGAATATGTCTCATTGTCGTCACATTGCGAACTCTTTAATTGATACTTTATATAAGCATTTCCTGCCAGGCACTTGGGAGAGTATTTAACTATTACAGAGATGGGGGGAAGCAGACCCCAAACCACCATCAGAAGTCACAAGGGCACACTGCATTTGCGAAACTGTACAACCACCTTCTGGAGAAAGGATTGTAGGAGAACTAACCAAGTTTACAATGTACAGAAAACAGATCCAGTAATTGTATGGCATACTGTGGGAAGGAGATGATGGCTTTAAGGGAACTTGTAATTATTGTTGTTGTGATTATTTATTAATCAAGACTTTTAAATGTTGGCAAGAGAAGAAGAAACTGTGTTATTCTACACTTTACAATGGCCCTGAGTGTTTTCTTTGGTGCTCTAACCACCAAAGCTGTTTCCCACATGAGATACAGTGCTCTGTTTGGCTTCCGGTTTGATCCCCAAACCTGAACACAGCAAATGCAAACTAGAGAGAATGCAGTTCAATATTTCAGGATGCTAGTGCTAAAGGGATATTTTAGGAATTCTCTAGTCTAGGGCTTCTTCATCTGAGCTCTCTATTTGAACATCAGTGAACCTCGTGGGATTATGTAAATTTTATGCACATATATACTTTTTTTCCCCTTAGAAGGAAGCTCTATAACTTAGTCTATTTACACTGAAAGGTTTCCTGACCTAAAAAAAAAATCACCAATTCTGGTCTACCTCTCTCGCTTTTGTTACAGATAAAGAACATGACTTCTAGAGGTGGGAAATAACCTGTTAATATTAACTAATCATTGGGTTAGTTGGGGTATAGCTCATTGATGGCAGATCTAAGAGTTGAAATCTTTTCTGGTTTCTAGGTCTAGAGCAAATTCTTTCTACCAAACTACTGGACCAGGGTGGGTTTTGTAAGCAATAGGGCCATGATAAGATACCAAGGAGACTTGTTTGCACAAGTGGGACCTTAACTAGATTACCTTTGAGATCCCTTTCAGCTCTGAAATTCTGTGTTTCCATTCATCATAACAGATAAGAGCATTAGCATAGACAATCCCCCAAACAATTTCCATTTTATAATTAGCCTTCCCTCTTCCACCCCCATTGATTTCCCTTGCTAATAATGCTCGATTGGAGCTTCTGTTAAAATAAATTTGCATTCCATGAGTCTTTAGCCGTTGATGGCAGGGTAGAAGGCCACCTCCATCAGGACTGGCTACATGATTTGTGGAGTCTGATGTAAAGCTGCAAGGTGAAAATGTGAAGCTTCTTGTTATAAAAAGTATTCGGCATTTCAAAACAGTGACAAAAGAGCACTAAACCAAGTATGGAACCGTTCTAAGCACAGGACGCTGTGAGCTCCATCGGTCACACGTCACTGAAATCAGCCTTTATCCCCATTGCAAACATTCATAAGGTAGAGGGCAAAGAGAGGCCAGCCTGTGATTTTAAATCAGCCACAGATAATTCATAAGCGCTGCCTAGAAAGAGTACAAGTTGGTAGCAAGTTGAATATTCATAATTGTAAGACCTTCTTTGTGCACTCAGAACACACATGCAAGCACACACACAAAGCTGTTTGACTGAAATGACCATCTCTTCATTTCACCTACTGTCGAGAACCCAAACCAGCTTGCTTTCACTCTTCACTTTTGTCTCTATTATGCTGGCATCATCTAAGCACCCATTTCACTACTAGTTTTTCAGAACCACATGACAAAGGATGGAACAAGCTGTCCAAGGTCATCTAAAGAGACCAGGTAGATGCAGGTAGCCAAAAACAACAGCAGAGGACAAAGTGGGGAGATTTCAAACTACCAGAAAGGGGGAAAGCAGGTTCCAGATATTCAGCCTTAGAACGTCCCCACTTTTAGGAAGCATTTTAAATGCAGGAATCCAAAAGCTAGGGCTCCAAGAGGTAAGCAAGTTTACCAACTGGGAAAAAATGGCTGGGATTTAGGCAGACTGGAGCTCTAAGCATGTCAGTGGAGCAGAGGCGCTCAAGTTACCACGTTCCACACTTCCCGTTTTAGCGGCATGCTAGGGTTCCAAGTTTAATGCACAACATCTGTGCTTCATAGGAGCTGAAGCCAAATGGAGGGCAATGTCCCATTGGTTAACTTTATGCAGAGACCAAAATATAATGTGCACAAAGAGGCATTTACATTTGCAGCACTGAGTAAACTCGGGCTTCACAGCCAACGAAAGGCCAGTTAGCACAGGAGAAAAAATAAATTGGGCAAATCAATTTTTATTAGTCTCAAGTGTAGTCAGTTGTTGTATAAGTGACCCGGTATACTCCAAAGTCAGCTTCCTAAGAGCGTCTTGTACTCTTGAGAGGTAAAGAAACCAGCCTTTCCTGCACTTCTGCAAAAGCAGAGAGAAGCATACATAGTACCCACAGAGTCTAATCCTGCAGAGAGCTTATTTCATCAGTTTTTCCATAACGCTCTCAACCCAAAAGCCCAAGATAGAGCTTAATGTTGATGAACAGGTGATACTCACCTAATTACACCATTCATTCACCCAGTCATTCATAAGTTCTATTTTCTATAGTCACTGAACGGTGACTGTTAAATGCCCAATCGCATGCTAGGTGCTGTGTTTTGCTGTGCTATGTGAAATGCATTTGCAACCCAGTTTCAACTCAAATCTGAATTCAGAATCCTCAAAGAAAGCCAGTGTGAAAATGAACCGGGTATTTTGGAATTTTCTAATGTGTTACCATTAACGCTTTCTTTATAGTGTCCGTGGGATACGAATATGAAACATGCCCTGACTTTATTCTCTGGGAGAAGAGAACCGTCATTTTACAAGGCTTCGAGATGGATGCTTCCAACCTAGGAGGCTGGTCTTTAAATAAACATCATATTTTGAATCCTCAAAGTGGTAAGCAAATGTCATTCCATTTTTATATTAAGACTGTTTTTCCTAATGCTATATAATGACTTGATGGAAACGAACAGCAACTATATGTATACTGTTGTTGGCATTTACCGTTGCATCTGAACTGACTCGTAGCTGACCCTTCGGCAAGTTTTCAGACACAGGAAATGGCATAGGGGGAGATTACCCATCTTTCTCCCACAGAGCACCTGACAGATTCAAATCTCATGCCTTTGGGTTGTCAGTGCAATTCTTTACCCCCACTAAGCCACCAGAGCTCCCCGCCCCCGAATATGTACTATGTGACTATACATATGTTGTTGCTGTTGCTGCTATTTGCCGAGGAGTCAGAACCAATCATGGCTGCACCTCCAACAGGTTTTGAGAAGCAGTAAATAGCACAAGAGGAGATTGCCTATCTTTCTCCCACAGGGCAGCTGGTGGATTAAAACCACCTGCTTTTGGGTTGGCAACAGATACCTCCTTACCCAGTAGGCCACCAGACCTCCCTAACTATCTATATCTATTGTTGTTGTTGTTGTTGTTGTGTGCCAACCAGTAGGAACTGGCCCATGGTTGACCCTCCAGCCAATTTTCAAAGACAGTAAGCCATACAGAAAGAGATTGCCCATCTTTCTCCTGCTGAGCAGCTAGTGGATTTGAACTGCCTATCTTTGTGTTGGAAGCCACACTTCCCTACCGCTAAGCCATCAGAGATCCCTAACTATATATGTTCTTGTTATAAACCATTGTGTTGACTATGACTCATAGCAACCCAATGAACAGTAGCTCTGAACCCTGCCCTATCCTGAGCCAATTTCACTGTATCTGACACATCTGACCCCATTGCCACAGTCACTGTGTCAATCCAGCTCATTCAAGGCCTTCTTCTACCCTTCCAACCATGATATCCTTCTCCAACGACTGACACATATATGTGGACTACAGGTGACCCTTCTGCCTACTATGCTTTTCACATACAAACAGATTTTGCAACCCTGATTACAAATAGTTCTTTCAAGTCCTTCCTATGTCCTTTTGCATGCTGATAGAAAACCATTCAGCTTTCATTTGCATATCTCCTGGTAAGTTGTCTATTCTAGAAGGCAGACAATAAACTCCACCTAAGAAGGTAGATTCTGAGCAACAGGACAAGCACTTTGAATTCTTTTTCCAGGTTGAGGTTATGAGAATGTTTTAAGGTAGCTACACTCGTTCATCCTATCATCCTATCCGATCTTCCTTTGTGGAACAACTGACTATGGCAAGATCTTTTTATGAATTGACCAAGGCTTAACAGATCCATTTTGTAATTACATCTATGGTCTTACTTTGTTAGCACCATATTCAAATTAGTCAAACTCAATGCAGGCTAGGAAATTTCTATTGGCAGAGCTATTCAGGTTTGCTTCCACTATAGAATGAGACTAGTTACCTCAGTCCCAAATGAGACCGTGTAGGTGAATGAGCCCATTACTTTATACCCCCATTACACCTTTTCTCTTCGTTTCAGGGAAGACGCTAAAATTCCACTTCCATTTCCCCCCACTTTTTTTTTAAGAGCAAAGATTCAGGCCCAGATATAAAATGTCAAGATTTTTTCCTCTTGTCAAAAGGAGAGCCACAGTTTTAAAAGTACAAAAACGAAAGGGCAGATGCCACTTATTAAATTATTAGGTTTTTTTGTTTTGATTTGAAAGAGTTTGACATTTTAAGCAGCCGTTTCTTTTTCACTCACTTTTATTGGCCTGTATGGATTGTCTCTTTCAAATGCCTGTCATTGACATTAAACACAAAGTGGGAAATGACCTCAATCGAGCCAGCCCCCAACTGTGTGCTCCCAGTCCTGTATCCTCTTACCATTTGCTTCACACAGGCTTGAAAGTTCAGAACACAGGGAAGCTGTCGAGAAAGTTGGCTTCAGGGGCGCCCTCGTTTCCACAAATGGGTTCTCTTCGTTAGTTAATTCACCAGCAATTCATTTTAAGTTATAGGAACCAACATATTTCTGAGAATCGTAATGGCTTTCAGAAAACTCAAACTCATTGCCAGCGAGTTGGAATCATCTCATAACTGACCCTCTGGGCGGATTTCAGGAGGCCGGAAGTCACACTGGAGAAAATGTGGAGCCGCTGGGGGATTCCACCTTCAGGATAGCAACACAACACCCCACAGACCATGCCACAGAGCTCACGATTAATAACTTTATTAAAGTAGAATTTATTTAATATATAATTCCCTTACATTAAGTGTGCATTGCAGTGTTTTTTTAATGAACCAGTAGATTGGAACAACCACTACTGCAATCCAGTTTTAAAGTCATTTTTATCACCTCCAAAAGATCCCTCATGAGCTCCTCCCAGCCCCAGGCATCCAACAAATCTACTTTCTGTAGCTTTCTGGCAATTTTATTCTGAGAAAGAAGCGTTAATCGTGATAGGTTTTTTTTAAAAAAATTTTTTTTCTTTTTTGTTTTTTGGTTTGTTGGATTTTTTTTAAAGTACAACAATTGTTCAATTTTATCATCTCATTCATAGGCGCCTTACATTCCTAATCAGGAACTGGTCACCATTTCCAGGAAACAGATCTGAAAGCCCACTTTGCCACTGCCTTTCAGCCTGACCTTGGACACGAACACCTCTCAAGGGATGGCTTCCTAGTCAAAATCCCACCCACAAAGGCAGTTTTAGAAGCTAGAATGATAAGTGTGAAAGAACAGAGTTGGGAGGACCAATTTAGAAAGCAATGCTCTTTCCCCCTCAGGTCAGACAGCCTTTTCTGACTGATTAAGGCAAGAGCTGCATCTCTCCAAATTCCCGCACTCCACTTCTTTCTGGGAAAAAAGCCTAACTCTTTAGGCACCCCGCTTTTTTGATCTGAGACAGATAGCAGATTAGAAACAAGAATCTATCTTCCCCCAATTTCTTCTCACTGGTTAAAAAGACATCTGTAATTAGATTGGATGTCTGCTGCCATTCAATTCTTCAGGGGTTTTTTTTGGCTCTGCAATCATTATGCAGAGGGTAGCTTCCAGTAGGCAGTGTTTTCAGACCATTTGTCATTTCAGTTGCAGCAATTATATTTACCTGACAATTAAACGCTGGTTGTGGAGAATTGTTTCCAAATATTATACCTGACATGTATACATGGTGCCTACTGTCATTTAGATTAAAAAAAGCCACCAGGAACTTGGTGAGTTTTTGGTGTGGGTTCCCCCCCCCAATATTAGTACTTCGAAATGCATCTTCTTAGTGATTGTAGAAAGTGCACATTCATTCCTTTTAAGAAACCTTAGTCTTTTAAGATTCTGAGAAATAAAGAGAAATGCGGACATGAATCATCTATTGCAGAGTTAAGCTCTTTCGTACAGCATATCATTATATCGGGCATATCCGCTAGCATTTCCTGCCAGTTGAGTGTTAAAAATTGTTAGAAAGAACAATCTGGAGTACTAATTGGGTAGTCTCATGTGTCTGAAATGGATAAAGAATTTGCTTTAACTTAGCCTCCAAGATAGGCCAGTAGTTTGTCAACAAATGGTTTTACTGGGCGGGGGAGTGCGTTTCCATTGATCACCCTGGCATATCTCCCAGCCTGTGTTTATATCCTCTCAGTCAAGTCCTCAGAGAAATATGTATTGTGTCCCCTGTTGTTCATAAGTCTGAAAAATGATTTCTTCTTTGAAATCAGCATAAAGCACCACCCACTGGCTTCCAGGGGGAATTTTTATTTCAAATTTATTTACAACCTTCAAAAGACGTTTGGAGCAAGGTTGCAGGAGGGTATGAGCATTGTGTTTTAAAAGTGTGTCTACCTTATTATACAATAGACTTGGCTTCGGGGAAGAGAAAGGGGAAAGTTAGGAGAGAAAATGTGCAGTAGGCCCCAGTCAGCAAGGCTTCTCTGCTGACTGAAAACAAGACACCCAATCCTGAGCAGGAAGCTGGCCTTCGTATAAATAGTGTGTGTTGTCCTAGGATCATTTGGTTCCGTTTTCAAAATGAGCATGTGTGGCAGAATAAAGTGGAAGGGAGGCAGCAGTAATTGATCAAGATTTCCAGAAACATAAACAAAATATTTTCAAAACAACCTTTTGCAGAAGAATTGGTGTTAAATCATTGTTGTTAGATGGTATGCCCTGGTTCCATGTAATGGAAGGTTAAACAGATTCTTGAAACAACAAAAACACCCTTCAAAATGATCTATTTTTCCAGGGCAATACAAAAGGGGTTTGCCCATTTTTGTTTTGATTGCTTCAGCTTTAAACAGGAATGGTAATTTCAGTACACAGGCACTTTAGTGCCTTGCATGAAAGCAAGACATCAATTGTTGAGATATAATCAGAAAGTACATTGCCTTATGTTTTATTTCCTTTAATCATTCTTCTTCTTTGATGGAGTGCTGGGTTTTCTAATAGAAAAGGGGAGTTTTGGAATTGCAGACTTAGAAGAATGGTTTAGAATAGCCATCTTTCGTGTTTAAATTGCCAGGAGCCTAGTAATAACATGTCATTTTGAGGGTAATTGTTAACTATAACGTTACATTGATATATATAAAAAAATGGAGACCTACCTGTGAAAATAGATGTTAATAGCAAATCTGGTATTTCCAAGCCAATAATTGGAAATATTTTTGAACGATACACCCTGTAGCGCATAGCTGAAACACTGACAGGCTGAACAGCAGTTTCTTCATTTATTGAAGAGTATATCATAGTCTCATCAGTAGGATATGTAGTTAGCGATCATCAGGAGATTTCTTTCCAGTGATGTTTTGTGACTGTCATTCTTGTTTTCACACACTTCCTCTCAATTCATTGAAATTGCAGTATTGATTGTGCTGTAAGTAAATGACTCTTTTTCTTTCCAATGGGATTCAGTCCTATTAATCTTACTTAATGAAGTATTCCAAATAGTAAGGACATTTCTTTACCACCTAATAAAGTTATTGATAACATTAATAAGAAAATGGTGATCCTCAAGATATCTCATAATTCTGCAATTAAGAAAGAGAGAGACAGGACACAGTTGAGATGTAAACTCACAGCTGCACTGACAAATCAAATGTTGAAAAATTGCCAGAATTCACCCAAGGAGGGAAGTGAAAGGCTATTTGATGGATGAGTTTTCTGTGTCTTGGAAGGTACCTTCGAAGAATGTTTCAGTACTGTAGTGTCATGTGGTTGTTGCTCTTTTATTTATCTTTGACCCCCAAGTTCGTATCTCCAAATAATCAGTAGTTTCTTTTGTGGAGCTGTAGGAACAAAAGCTGGGGTGGTGGTGGTGAGGGAACAGAGAAAGACATTTCAAATAATATTTAGGGAGGGAAACTATCAGATCAAAGAGAAAGAGAGAGATAACAGAAACCATAAAGGGACAAATAAGGTTATACAATATAACTGCATGCATTCATTTCTGTCAGTTACATAAGCCTGACACATTGGCCTGCCTTCTTATAGCATGGATGGGTGTTTTACCTTCTCTGGCTAATTCTAGAAAGACTTGAGCTATGTATTGGTGCTGGTTCTTTGGATATTCTGCTTGGGATCAGTATAATTGAGGTTCAGACAAGAAACTGGAAAAAAAAAAGAAACTGAAAAGATACTCAAATGCTATTTTTAATTTACTGAGCATTTATAATGATTTATTCACAGAGATTTGCACAAAGAATAGAGGTGGAAGGCAAAGAGTCTACCTTCAAGGAGCTCATATTCTAATGGGAAACAGAGAAGTAATGGAAAATGTTCATAATAAAATGTTTATTTAAAAATTCTTTTTATAGTTTGAGGGAGCTCTGGGAGCCTAGTGGCAAGAAGCTTCCACTGCAATTCCAAAAGCATGAGGTTCAAATCCACCAGCTGCTCCACAGGAGAAAGATGGGCAGTCTCCTCTTGTGTGATTAACTGCCTCTGAAAAACCACTGGAGGGTCAGCTATGGGTTGGTTCCGACTCACTGGTACACGACAACAACATTATAATTTGTCTTATAATAACCAGTCAAGTTGCCATCATATCAACTCTGAGTCAGAGTAACCCCTTTGCATCATAGTAGAAATCAGCTTCATTGGATTTTCCTTGGCTGCTCTTTGGGAAGTAGATTGCCAGGCTTTTCTTCATGATACACCTTTGAGTGAACTCAGATTGCCCATTCCCCCACCCCCCCCACCCCACAGCTGAGTGCCTAGCCATTTACATCACTCAGAGACCGTGCTATTTTATAATCAAGCTGTGGAGAACAATGGAGCATGGAGAAGGGAGCAAAGAAGAGGAAGTAGCTACCTCTGCCTGAATGAAGCACTGGAGAAAGCTTGACCTGAGTTTCAAAGGATGAGTAGGACGTCCCAAAACAGAGACAATGAAGAGGGCATTCATTGTACAGAAAATGACATATACAAAAAGCAGAGAGGAATGAGATTCTGTGCAAGTTATTCTTATAAATGGTTTGATATAACTAGAACTCAGGACACAAATAAGAGAAGATGAAAGGAGAGATTAAAGAAGTAAACCAAGATCAAATCAGGGAAGAGTTTGTATTGTTAATAAGAAATGCACATTTTACCCTACATGGAATATAACATTATTAAAAGGATAAAATAATTCCTGTGGCAGGAATTATTATTGGGAATAATCCCTATGGTAGGAACTATTAGGGTAGGTCTGGTGGCAAGAAGCTGCACTGCAATCCTGAAGGCACGGGGTTCAAGGTTACCAGCTGCTCCACAGGAGGATGGGCAATCTCCTCCCATGAGATTAATTGCCTCTGAATACCCGCCAGAGGGTCAGCTATGGCTTGGTTCTGACTCTCCGGTACCCAGCAACACCACTATGGTAAGAATGTAGAAGACTGTTTAGTGATGATTGTGTATGGAGACCAGAAGACTTTAGAATTTAGGTAGTTATCACAGAAACAAAGAGGAAACTGGTCTGATCCATTCTAGAAGACAGACTCAGTGGGAAATGGTAATATGGTAATTCATTAGTTAAAAAAAAAAACAAACACCAAAAAGACAAAACCACTACAGTTGGCTCAATTCCTATTCATAGCAACCCTCTATCAGATTTCAGAGGCTGTCAGTCTTTATGGAGAGAAACTGGTCCATCTTTCTCCCGAAAAACAGCTGGTAGATTTGAACAGCCAACTTGTGGTTAGCAGCACAATACGATAGCAAAGGAAAGGAAGAGAAGAGCTGTGTCGATGCTAAGGTTTCCAACGTGGGTAACTGCCCAGATTGTGCTACTCTTCATGAGATGAGTAGGGAACATGGAGAGGAGATCAAGAAAATCTGGGTCTGGTAGAGAATGCACTAGCATCATAGATTCCATTTCAAACTTGTCAAGTTCGATGTACCTGTGGTGCATCCAAGGAAAGAGATCCAGCATGTCAGCAGGGAACTCAGAAAAGGAGAAAGTTTCAGCAAGTGAGCGTTTAAAGATAGCCCAGAGAAAATTACTGCAAAGTATTTTCCAGTATTTTCTAAGTTAGTATCTCTCTATCCTACATTGATGATAGTGAGATCTAGTTGGTCCAAAAGAGTTGACAATTCAAGTCTCTTGTGTATTTCTTTGAAGTGAACTCTAGCAGCTGATTTCTTATCATTTCATAGAAGCAGATTACCTTCCCGATTGTAGTTTTCTAAGGTTAATATTAAAATTCACTGATATTCCTTTTTTTTTTTTTAGAGACCAGTTGCACAGGGAGGGTAATTTGAAGTCAGACAAGTATGTGGTGGGCATCAGGAGGAGAAAGCCAGCCAGCAATGAAAAATTAGGCAGAGATAATTCGTAGAGCTCAGAACAGAAAGAGCACATTAAAAGGATAGTCATCAAACACTTTGTTGATGCGTTTAGAACCCACAGTCAAGGTCTTGATGATTTCCACATTGTACTCGCCCATTTCATAGCTTAACAAACTGAGACAAGATGCTAATGTCATCACTTGTTGTGATTATGCTATGAAACAAAGCAAGGACAGTGGGTTGCACATTCCGGTTCTCTCTTACCATGCCCAAACTCCTTTTGATTTGAACAAGACAGAACTAAAAAAAAAAAAACCAACATATCACTGTCTCACTCTCCCGTTCATTTTTCTTATGTCTAGGAATCATACACAAAGGAAATGGAGAAAACATGTTCATTTCCCAGCAGCCTTCAGTGATATCAACCATTATGGGTAATGGACACCAGAGGAGTGTAGCCTGCACCAACTGCAATGGCCCCGCTCACAACAACAAGCTCTTTGCTCCTGTTGCCTTAGCATCTGGCCCTGATGGCAGTGTGTATGTTGGCGACTTCAATTTTGTAAGGCGAATATTTCCCTCGGGAAACTCCGTTAGTATTTTGGAATTAAGGTAAGTCCTTTCTAATCTCTATGTTTGTGTCGCAGCTTAAGAAACAAGAATAAGATAACATGAAGAGAATAGGGCTTTGCCAAAAGCAGCACAAAGCGCAATTACCAAGCATGTAGCACTGGGTTAAGGTGCAGAAATAGGAACAAAGGATGTAGTTAGACATGGCCATCCTTCCTGCTGGAAGGAAATTTTGAACTTGGGAAAATCAGGAAGTGCTGTCATCCCTGTACCTGTGGCTTCTCTGTGTGTTGTTATCACTGACGTGGATCTCAATACTTCCAAGTTCTCAGGTAAGTCACTCACCCCGTCCTGCTCACTGTTAAGATTGACTAAACGCATCTATTCTGATCTAGCCGGTAGTGATATTGTCACATCCAAAAGGAGATACTTTCTGCATTCTTTTGTTTTGTTCTGTTTTACTTTCTACATTCTTGAAGTAGTCATTCCATAAAGAAGAATCTAGCAGAGGTCTGTGATAACATGGCATGAGAAAGAGGGAACTAGTTCTTTAACTTTGAAATCTCTACTCAGTTGCATAGGACTAAAGAAAGCATTTCTCTTTACTCTTTCTCACTCTATTCTAGGGCTTTTCTTGAGCAATGCAAATAAGTATTTTGACACCTTTTGGAAAGAATTCAAATCTCTTAGCATCCCATATCCTGAAGTTACACAAAGATTACAACTAGATAGAGCATGGTTTAATTAGCTTATTTCCCCCTTTCTGAGGTTATTAAAACAAACAAACAGACATGCTATTTGGAGCCATAGGAAAGGAAATCATCCACACCCATTCCAGGAGGGGTGTTCTTTCTTTCCTGGATAAAATGGTAGAGCCATCGTTCTAATGGCTAATGACAGCATTATCCATAACATATGCCCTTGAAACATGAGGCTTCCAGTTTCTCTATGTTCCAGAAGATTTTGATGCTGTTCTATAGACTATTCCAGAAAACAATTGCTGGCATAGGTATAACATCAAAGATCTGGAAAATGTTACCATGTTGGTGAGTGATCTTAAGTCATTTCCAACTCATAGTGACCCTATATACAACAGAAGAAGAGATCTTGCCAGGAATAATACCATCCTCCCAAATGCCACTTACTTTGAGTCAATTGTTGCAGTTACTGTGTCAACCCATCTCTTTGAGGATCTCCCTCCACCAAGCATGATGTCATCTTTACCAAGCATAGTAATTATGTTGAGTGAGCGAGAGATAGAAGAGTTTTGATCAGGGAGGGATATGGCAGCTTCCAAAGAGGTTTCTTGTTTCTTGTTTCTTGAGCTGGTTAGTGATTTCTTAGAGTTTGTTTTATTGCTATGATGATGGTGAAAAAACAGTAAGAATAAAAAAAATACACTACTTCAACAATTTTATAAAAAGCAGAACCACAGTGCCATTCAAAATCTGTAAGTAAGTCTTGGAACATTTTCACTTAGTACTTTCTTCTGTTCACACAAGCATATAAATTTGAATACATAAGGACATTCCTCAAAATTTTTCAGATTCTTGTGCTTGATTTGGAATCTCTCTCTTTTCTCATTCTGAGTTACTCCATCAGACTAGCTAGGGAAATCTTCTAGTCCCAAGCCCCCATTCATTTTTCACATTAAGTCACTCCAGTTTTAATACATTTCTTAATTATAATTGCAAAGGCTGTCACAGGGAAGAAAGCTGCTAAATCCCTCAGCTAATAAAAAAAAAGATTGTAAAGTTAAGACTTTATAAAAATGAAGTCTATCTAGAGAGTCTAGAGAGGGACAAATTCAGGGCAACCTGTCCTAACAAACGTTTTCGTGGCAGAACTCAGGGACTCCATCTCTTTGAGCACCTACTCACAGGTAGGAGAATAAACAAGGCCAGGAAGACCGCATGCCTACATTTCTTAAGAAATTACTTATACAATAGTCTATACTGTTTTTGAAACCCCAGGAGTACTCAGTCTGCAGGATGCCAGACATGGACAGGAACAGTTAACAATTTATGCAAGATCGAAGCATTTGTAGGCACGCAGATGTTTGCTGTCAGGTAGACAGAGATATCTTGCTTTGCCTCTCTTGTTAACCCCTGTATAGCTAACTCCTCAAATGGAGGGTGGGGGGGAAGGAAATCCACATAGAATTATCTATAAAAGCCAAAGAAAAAGAATATTACTGTAAAGTAAAAAAAAAAAAACAAACCAAAAAACAACAACAACAAAAAAAAAACCCACACCAACCAGTAAGTTCAGCTCTTCCCTTTGTAATTTAAATGCAAATTTACCCAAGGTGGAGCAATTGTCATTCACTGATGGGATTCTCTCTTGGTCAAGGATCCTTAACAGTTCACAAATATGCGTTTAGTCCAAAGTACCTTGTGACCTTCTACACAAAATCATTTCAGGAATAAAATAGAATAACTTGGACCCTAATTACAAAGTGATTTTTTTTCAGTGTAAGAAAAATTAGTTTCTGACAGCTTGAAGTATTGTCCAACGCCTCTATTCATTCTTACTCCCCAACATGGACCTCTGTCAGTGTCATAGCTCTTCAAACATGTTAACATGCACACAGGATATGTTGTTCACACACCAAGTTAGTCTCTCTAGCCTTCTTCTTGAAGGCTATAGACTCTATCCCATGAAAAGCATAATCAGGTACATAACGTTTCAGATCTCTCTCTCTCTCTCTCTCTCTCTCTCTCACACACACACACACACACACACACACACACACACACACACAAGTCTCTGCAACCTGCCCCCATAGATGAAGCTCTTTCATAGGCTCTTGGTTAAAATCTCCTAAATTAGGGTCTAGGAGAAAAAACAATTCTTCCTTCATTACTGTATCAGTCTTATGATGGGCCATCAGAGAAATAAGCTGATTGAAAATAGGTGTACATTTTTTCTGGTTGACAGGTAACTTCCTAACTGTTTGTCAATGGTCAAAACCATAAGACAAGTATACATCAATGTACACTCATGAGGTAACATAGGTCCTACTAGATTCACCTTTTTCAAAAACAACCATCTTGATGGGTAGCCTTGAACTTTTCATATGCACTTGTGAGTTTCAAAGTTTGCTGTATAGTATTTCTAGATTTAAACTTTATAGTGAGAAATAAAGTGATTTAATAATGCCTTGCTATCTCAAGAACCATAAAATTCACTGTGTTCCACTGTACTTAGGTAAAAACTTTATTTTATACCAGATTTTGTTTAAAATTCGTTTATTCAATCATCCCCTGCCCCATTGCTTATTAGTCCTTATACTTAGTTGACTCATCTGTTTGCTTGGAAAACAGATTAATATAGTCATTATGTTATTGATCTCACTTAATCTTGTGAATGGAAGAACAATGTTGTCAACAGATTATTACTAGAAAAATTATCTTCTGGACCTTCACCTCCTGTCAGGTTATTCATTATATCTTTTTGGCAACTGACTGCTTCATTCTCTACTTATGAATCCATGACATTTACTTCCATTTTCTATTTGAGTATGCTCTTACCACTTAACCTATTTTGAGATCTGCAGATGAGCACAACTCAGGCCATTGTGTGAAGAGTTAAAGCTTGTCCCTAACAGACGTCTTTCTCTTCCATCCTCTTTTTCCTTATCGGGCCACAGTGAACCATTCCAGATCCTCTTTGACACTGATCCTTTCCAAAGATTAGAAGACTGTATATTTGTCCTACCTCACTTCTACTGACCCAAACTGTGCCCAATTGACTTTCTCTAGTCTGAACCAAAAAACAAAACAAAACAAACAAAAAGAATAACTTTTGTTTCATTGCTTGACAGTAATTTATTGCTTCTAGCTTATTCCTCCCTGAATGCATAGGGAGGGTGCAGAAAAATCAGTTTTGTTGGATCATTAGAAATCTGCCTAGAGTGGCAGTACTATTCCTTGTTATAGAAGTCTGTTGTATCCCTTTGTCTGTTAACCACAGGTTCTGTTCACATGCACACATCTCAGTGCTGCTGCCAAGTGGAAAACTTGAGGGAAGCTTATGAGATCATACAATTAAACCTAAGGGAATTCAGAAATGCAATCTCTGAAGTGTTGGTTTTGGGGTGTTTTTCTAAAAACAAAAATTCATTTCTAGATGAGATAGTTTGGGTCTTCCCTAGGCATTTGCTTCTCATATGAAAATGGTTTTTTATATATGCCAAAATCAAAGCTCCTACCATCAAGTTGATCCAATTCATAGTAGCCCTTATAGGACAGACAGAACTTCCCTACAGAGTCTTCAAGGCTGTAATATTTAGGAAAGATGACTACTACATCTTTCCCTTGCAAGAGTGTCTGTTGGATTCAAACCTCTGATCTTCAGTTAGCGTCAGAGCTTTTAACCACTAGTGTTGTGGTTGTTGCTAGGTGCCATCAAATTGACTATGATTCAGAGTGAGTCCATAAACAATGGACTTACCATCCTCATCATCTCTGATATACTTGAGCCCAATGTTATAGTCACTAACAATCTTTTTGAAGGTCTTTCGTTGACTCTGTGCCTTTCCAAGCGTGATGCCCTTCTCCAAGGACTGGCCCCTTCTAACAACATAAGACACGAAGCTTTGCCATCCTTGCCTCCAAGGAACACGCTGGCCGCGCTTTCTCTTAAAACATATTTATTTGTTCTCTTGTTCTCACTATCCTCCAACACCCCAAATCAAAGGCATCAATTATTCCTCTGGCATCCTCAGTCACTGTCCAACTTTCAGCTGCATGACAAGTAAATGGAAAAGACCATGGCTTGAATCAGATGTAGCTTTGTCTTTAAACTGACATCACAGTCCCCTAACACCTTGGAGAAGCCCTTGATAGCCGATTTACCCCAGTGCGATAGATCTTTTGATGTCTTTACTACTTGTGCCAAGAATATTGACTACATCCAAGCAAGATGAAATAATTGATAATGTCTGTCTTCTCTCCATCTATCATGATATAGATGAAATATAGATAGATATAGAAGGCATCACACACTTATGAATTTAGCATTTGAAGGGTCCATAGAGGTTCTCTGCTCTCTGGTCTACCATGGGCCCAGTGCTTGGTGCAGCCCTGACAGGCAGTAATTTGCTTGCTCTCTTTCAGGAAACGGAATTCTAAATACCTCTAAAGATAACCCATTGCATATTTGGACTGTTGTTGCTGTTAGTGAGTACCATTGAGTCTGAACTGACCCATAGCTGATCCTCCAGTGGGTTTTCAGGGGCAGTTAATCACATGGGAGGAGATTGCCCAGCCTTCTCCCGTGGAGCAGCTGGTGGTTTTGAACCATGTGCATTCAGGAATGCAGAATAGGTTCTTTCACCACTAGGCAACCAGAGCTCACTACTCAGTTAGAAATTTCTCCTTTTATTTATCTATTACCTGCCTCTATAAAATATCCACACAGTAGTGGCAAATGTTAGCAACTGAAGTAGCCCAGATATTACATCCCTCTTTTACCTGACACCCTTTCACCAATGTAATGAAAGCTGTCATTGGTTTGTGAGATTTCTTCTTCTTCAGTCTAAACAACCCCAAGTCCTCCAACGTTTTCCTGCCAATTATGACTTTGTTTCTTTGTCTTTTATTATAGCCTCAGGGCCAGTCTTCAGTCTCCTAAAACTAACAGGAATAACTATATAAGTGAAAGTAGGAGACATCATCTCAAGTGCTTTTCAAGAATTCAAATATGTAATATCCCTTTGCTCCCCTCTCATCGTCTAATTTCACAATTCTATTAGAAAATCCATTAAGCATGACTGCAAATGATTCATTCTTTATATAAAAAAAACCCTCATGCTGCTATTGTTCAGGATTCTGTTATTCTCCAGATATTTATTTTGTCCGTCTGTAAAAAATGAAAGGGAGAAGAAATAAGGGTCTGGTAAATGCTTCCTGGTGTCTTGAGTAATTTGGACTCAACAAATGTCATTGTGACATGAGAATTTCTCTTGAGATTTCACTCTTTCTTTTACAATAACTAGTTAATATTTCCTCCATTGTTGTCAGGACTTGACTTTTGTCACTGGGGAGTAGAATTGGAAGAGTATCCATTTAGGGGCAGTTAGCCTGCTGAGGGGCAGTTGAGTTCGTAGAGCACTCTGCTAATGGGACAGGTGGAACCTAGACTTTTTAAAACTCCGCAACTATTTGAGAAATGGCTACAAACCACCCTGGGATACAAAGAACAGAAATACTACATGTAGATGAAACAAGTGGGATTCACACAGTTTGATCTTATGCAATAGAAGTAGCATTCGTTGGCCCCTTTCACCTCCACAAAAATATTTTCTTCTGTGGCCTTCCATAAGGCCAACATATCCACACTAATAAATGTGTTTCTTGGAGTCAAGACATTGAATTCCCAAGAGTGCCTAAAGCACAAAACCGTCTGTTAGAATGGACTAGTCTTTCTAAAATGGACCCTTAATCCCTCAGCATGAATTGGTTTATAAGATTGCTTTTCAAAAGTACTGCTAGTGGAGAGCAAAGGCCTAAAACACAAGACAGATAAATTGTGATAAAAGCAAGCCCAAAGCGCTAAAGCAGAGGGAAGGGTAGTCTTAGATGGAGGTTACTGGAATTAGATGCTCTTACTCAATGCCTGGCAGGAGTGAGAACCAGGTAAACTTCAAAGGTTACCATGGGAAAATGAGCAGCAAAGCAGCTGGTTCCTTGGCATCAAATATATCTGGCAATAAATGAAAAAAAGGAGAATAACACGAAGAATAAGTGAAGTCTTCATCACAGAGAAGGCTAGGCAAACTTCCATGACACCAGGTCACCAGGCAACAGTTCCAAAAGATGATATATCTCCTCCCTCTCCATCTGCCACCTCATGAAAATATAGAAAGAATAGTTGGGACATTATGCTAACTGGAATAAGCAATGCCTAAAAGGTTACATATTGTGTAATTCCATTTGCTTATAATGTCCCAGAATGGGCAAATCTATAAAGATAGGAAGTAGATTAGTGGTTGCTAAAGGCTTGGAGGTGGGACAGGGTGAATAATAACTGCTAATGGGGTTTCTTTTGAGGAGAGGGTAATGAAAATATTCTAAAATTGACTGAGGATGATGATGGTTGAACATTTCCATGAATGTACTGAAAATTATTGAAATGCATGTTTTAGAAGAGTGACTTCTACGGTATGTGGATTCTAGCTCAAGAAATGCTTTCATGACAAAAAGTTAATAGATTACTCTTTCATCATCTTGATTCTGAGAAAATCAAAGAGTGATTTAAAAATGCTACCACCAGGAGCATGTCTTACTCTAAAAAGATAGCCTCCTTCCTCCTCCAGTCTCCAGGCAAGCTTCAAGTCGGTCGGTTGCCAAGTGCCAAAGCCTATTGAACGTCCCAGACACTTGCGAAGAGCTCACCCACTGGCACCTCAGCATGTAGTCAGTTACTAGCTAGACACCAGACTGGCTCTGGCGGTGGCTCAATCCTAAATCCTTAACTAAAAGTAATTCTGAGACCGAACAAGGTCACACACTGGAAATAAATTCCATCATTTTCACTTCCTCCCTCTGAGATGTTAATGAGAGAGGCTGCCCTGCATAATTTGGGACATCTTTCCAAATTCACTGTGACATTATTGGCAGCATCAGAAGCAGCCGCAAGAAAGCCAAAACCATCCCCCTCCTCACTCAGTGCCATCACCTAAGAATTTCAAAACCCTTTGTAACCACACAAACTGTCTGTACCATGAGAATCTGCTATAGAGGCAAACATGTTTTAATGAGGCCCTTCTAGTCCTTTAAGCCAATAAACTTCCTTCAGGAGGATCAAGCGTGTTACAGTGATTAGATCAAGCTTAGAGCATGCTCAAACTATCATTTGGAGACTACAAAAACAAGCTGGTGACAAAGAAAACTCAAAAAAGTGCAAATGCCCAAGGCCAGGTTTCTAATCAGAGCTCCCTCTCCTACCTTTTGACCTTTTGTGTCAACCTGCAGAATACCTATCCTTTTGAATTAGGCCCAGGCAACAAAAATCAGCTGGTGTTGACCTTGCCCAACTGGTAAAACCACAGAGAGATTCTTTTTAAACAAAATTGAATCAGTAGCAGCCGATGGCTTGAAATGAGATAGTTTTGCATTCTATCTTCTTTCCTGCCATTCCAAAAATTTAGAAACTGCTTCCAATTTAGATGAAAAGCTTTGTTTTCTTCACTTTTTTTTTTTTTAAATTGTTTGTTTGGTTTTTTTTTTAAAAAAAAAAAACCAACAAAAAACAAACCAGAAATGACATAAGGGCCAGATTTAAAAGGATTTTAAAATTAAAATGACTGTATCTCACAGATGATTATAGTTTTTTTTCATTCTGGGTTGACTTGACCCAAAGTGGGGCTGTAGACAGACTGAGCCCCCTGTGTGAGAAGCCTCTCAGCAGGTCCTAGAGAGAAATGCCCTAGGCAATAATTTGTGCCAAGAGGGCTTACAGATCAAGCCACCTCACCACCCCACTCCACCCCACCCCCGAAAAACCAAACCAATCAACTCTGTTTGTTCTGACCCGGAAGTGCTGTTTTGGCCCCCTCAGTTGCACATTTGGAGCATGGATGGTGGCTGGTAGACCCAGGGTCCTAATACATAATGTACATAATGTTTTATTGAAGTGGCTTTGATGCATTAGTTTTGATGCTTGAAACATTCAGTCATGGTCTAAGAGAAAAATGTTATACTTTCAACTTTAGAAAAAAAAATATTCTGATTCTTCTCAGTAGTTTGCACAAACCAATGTCACTAGCCGGTCTCTGAGATCAGAGAAGTGGCTTCGGATTAGAGTTAGGAAAGCTCTTGCCCACAGGACTTGGTAATGGGGCTCTGTGTGTTTACATCTTGCTAGAGCAGCTCTGGCTATCAAAACCGAGAGGACCATGGTCAGACCCTTTGGAATGGCTATCTTTCCAATCCTTAGCTTTATGATTTTTCAACTGTAGTCTGCATCAGCAGATTTAAGATAAAATTTAAGATAAGGATTATTTCCTTTTTAAAATTGAAGATAAAATTTAAGCAGACAAGATAAAAGATTGAGAGAAAAACCTGTGGAGTTCCTTCAGGCCTGACTCCCGTCACAAGATTCCAATATGGTGGCACTGAGGTTCTGCGATCTGCATGCTCAGCTGCCAACTGAATAAAGGAGGGGGTGCAAGTCCACCTAGATCAAATGCCAAAAAATTCCATCACTGACCCCGCAGTTCTGCTGTGACATACTTGGTATCTCCATGAGTTGAAGTCACCTCTGTGGTAACTGAGTTTCCTGAGGCAGGGTCCCAAAATTATGCACAGGGTGCACAAAACACCAAGTGATTCTGATGTCAATGGTCCTTTTGAGAAATCCGCGTTGGAGTTTTGTCCACCCACCTAGCAGCATGTTCATTCGTCTTGACCTTGTCTTAGAAGGAGAAGCCAGGAGGAATTTGGCCAAGTTTGGCTTCCACACCTGGAGTCTCTCTAATCACCACAAGCTGAGTCAGAAATAGGTGTGTCTGCTTAGCTTTGATGTGTTGAATGATACTCATAACTCTCTGTTTGCTTTTACTTGCCACTCGTGGACACCTTGTGCACCCTAGAAACAGAGATACTCGCCATAGGTAAGCAAATCACATGGGCAGCTGCCTACTGTCCCCCCTCTTGCCTAAGAGACTGCTCCCTAATGTGCCTTTAACAAGGAAAGTTTGTTTCTTATAAGGTTGCAGGAATAAAATGAAAAGTAAAATTGGAAGTTTTACCTCAGGTAAGTGCTTTCCAAGAGAAGAGGGTTCCCATAAGTTGGAATTTGCTGGAGAGTCCAAACGTATTGAAGAGAGAGGCGAGATAAGGGAAAACTGGCAATTCAGAATTTGGTGGGAAAGCAAGGCCGTAAGTCTCATTATGTTTCCCTGAGGTGATATAACAAACGAGTCTATAAGTTCAGGTGAACTTAATGTTTTCAAATTGCAGGGCTGGAGAGAGAAAATCCACAAATATAGTGACAAGTGTATTAAGAGACCTGACCACAATGACCCTGATGAGGTTTCTTTTTCTTTTTTTCTTTTTCTTTTATGTGACCTCAGGGTTTTCATTTCTTCCCACCAAAAAAGAAATAATAATTTAAAAAAAAAACCCAACTTAAAACTAGCCATTTAATGCCATATATCTCTGAAATTAATCATAATGAGTATTCCTATTCCATTTGCTTATGAATTACACTTGTCAAAACTGTTCTAAATTACCCGAAATTGCAAAGGAGAAAATTGAATTTGTTCATTCCTGAATGCCAATTGTCATCAAAATGGCACTGATAGGGTGTTTAATTTGGGTTGTGTTTGGGAGATGCCACTTCCTAAATGCCAATGCACAAGATCCGCCTTGCTAGTTTGGCATAGCTGATTCCTTAAGCAAATGAAATCAGTTGTCAAATTGCTTACTGGTAAAGTGTTGCACAGTATTAATTATAAGCATTAATTGCACATTTAACAAGCTGTGTGACTTTAACTAGCATGAGTGAAGTGATCTTTACTCAGTTGAAGGGCATTGCTTGAATGTAAAACTAACCAGGAGGTGACAGGAAGTCTAACACTGAGGTTATAAAAAAGGCTTCACAATTTCCAAATGGCAATATGCATTTAGGCACAAGGGATGAAAGCAAATTGAACTGTCGTCCAGTAGGGTTCCCCCCCACCCCGCCCCCAGCAATGCTTTCTTCCTCAGGTATGGTGTATTTTCTGGAGTTAGAAAGAAACCAGTCTCAAAAGAGCTGAGGTGCACTTGGGAAATGGCATGAAATGGCACGAAATTACATATCGATATATAGGACCTTCCAGACTGTTGGCCGTCAAGAAAATAACATTAATCAGATTTGAATTTGGTGTGTTGGGCTGTTCCATTTTCTAAAGGCCAGTGCACAGGATTTGAAACTGCCTATCTGAGCAAAATAAGACATGCTGCTCAGTGAGAAGAAGACAGGAACACATTCCCCTCCCCTCAGTCCACCTTCAGAATAAGAATATTGTGATGGTATTTTGCACACACACTTACATATGATCTAATCATCTGGGCACAAACTTGTTAGTGACCCTGGGCAAGCCCCTATTGTGCCTAGGTTTCCCCCAGCTGAGGTTTAAAGAGAATGATAATTCTAGCTGCCTTCACGGGCACTTTGGGGATATTCAATAATAAATGAATGTAATGCATTCCAAAGTGCTTTTGCACGAACAACATTTCTCCTGGAAAAATAGCCTATGGACTCTTCCTAAACACAGCATGATTAATCTGCCTCAGTTGAAACTCCCACAAACTGATTAATAAAGTAATGCAGGCTGTTCCACTGAAGGGCTGTGACCCATCTCTCTTCTAGAAAGGTCGAAGGGCACTGGAGAAATTTTTAGTCTGAAGGCAAGCCTTCAACTCAATTATGTACAAACTTTCACTCGTGCCCTGCTTAAAGCAGTCTACTCCAGAGATGTCTTGTCTGATATGCTTGTCCAATCCGTTCTGGAGTCTATGGGAGCCTTTAACAGTTTATTTCCAGCACCTGTCCTGGTGGTTCCAGGGTTGAAGATGTCCCTGGAATCCACTGGTTTCTCTTGTTTCATGAAGGTAAGTAGAAAAAATTAAAAATTGAGCTATTTCTCATTGAATCTGATCCTCCCCACCCCCCAATTAAATACAATAGACCAAATCTCACGTTAATATTTGTCAGTCTTTCTAGAAGTCATTAACATACATCAATATACTTGGAGGACAAATTCAGTGAAGAATATGCCAGTTCATAAGTTTATCTTAACTATACCAATGACTTTCTCCTCTCCAGTTTGTTTGGCTGGAGAGACAAGGCCTGAACACCTTCGAGCCTTAGCTGGTTTCACATCTTCTGAAGTAGAGTTTTGTTCCACGTTTACTGGGCCTCTGTTGGCATTGAATAAGGAAAGATGAGTGCATATTCTGAAAAGAGATGGAAGTGCCTGATCACAAAGAGCTCACAGTATAGTTCGGGAGAGAGATAATGTGAAAAAAAGTGCTTTCACCTAGCACCCTGGTCTTGGTTTTTAATACCCTTCTTCAGTGAAAGGAACCAGTGCTCCTTGGAGAGACGACTGATTTCAGGACAGAGGCAGGAAGTATGAAAGCTGAAGTATTATGCCATAAGAATAAAGATATGTTGAAACTAAAGAGAGAACTCTAGTGGAGTACTGCATAGGGAGTTGTACTGCTAACCCCAAAGCGGTGTCTTTCTGGCGGTTCAAATCCACCAGTGCTACTGCAGGAGAAAAATGCGCAGTCTCCTCCCATGTGACTTACAGCCCCTGAAAACTTGCTGTGGGGTCTGCTGAGTTGGTTCCGATTCATTGACAATGAATGGGGAAACGACCTAAACAAATAAAGCCCCTGTAATAAGGCAGAAATGTCCAAGGTAGATAGGAATCAGCTGAAAGAACTCCCTACAGCTGAAACCAAACTATTTGAGCAACGGAATATATAAGATGGTTATATATTTTAATTATAATTCAAAACAAAACAAATACCCATAAACCCATATTGATGTAAGTGCATGACTGAATGCATACATAAATGGAGAAGTGGGAAAATTTCCCTGCAGAAAAATTCCAAATACTATATATGAATAAGCTACCCTCAAGGAGGTGGGCTTATGCACATGCATAGGTGTTGGCTGTGCATAGTGACATCTTTCCTACGAGGACAATATGAAAAGTGATGGAGAAGAGTAATGCTCCAGTGGTAAAACCTTACAGATACTACCTCCACCAGGTGGTGAAGGCAACCTTCAACAAGTCAAGCTTGGTTGCATGTACCTCTGATAGGATGTGATGAGTGTGGCATTTTACCCCTGTGATCTTCCTCCTTAAAACCCGTAATCCAGTCTAACTATGAAAGGGGAAAAAAAAATCACACATATTCCATTAGAAGGGCATCCTACAAAATACCTGACCAATACTCCTCAAAACTGTCAAGGTCATCACAAACAAGGGAAGTCTGAGAAAATGTCCCAACCCAGAGAAGACTAAGGAGAAATGACGACCAAATGTAATGTGATATCCTGGATGGGATCCCGGAACAGAAAAAGAGCATTAGGTAAAAACTAAGGATACCTGGAGAAGTATGATTTTTTTAATTAATAGTAAATGCTAATACAGATTGTTAGGCACTGCTAGATTAAGTACCTTTCCTCTTCGCTCATTTCTCACCCTCTACACTTCTCTGTCATAATACTTGTGATTTATGACAGTTATAACCTGTTTACTGATCTCTCTCTCCCACTATACTCTGAGATTCACAAAAACAGGGGCTGTATCTTGTACACAGTGGGTCTCCAAACTACTGTATATAGTTCCTGGGCACATAGCATTCACTCAGGGATGCTTTTTAATGAATTTGTGAGCAATTATAGCCAAGGAAGGAGTGACAGAGTCAAGTGAGAGATGATGAAGTCTTAGACTAATGACAGCAAAGATAAAAAGAAATGGGCAGAGTAGAGAAGAATTTAGGAGGTAGAATTAACAAGCATGGTGATTTATTGGATGTGAAGAAGAGAGGAAAGGAAGGGCAATGAAGAATGGCTTCTTGTGTCTGACTTGACCAACTGGTCAGAGCGCTGAGCATGATGAGTAGAGGAGAGAGAAACACGCTAAGGTTGTGCTCTCCAAAAGCTCCTGGTTTATCTGGAGATACAAACACACAAGCCAATAATTTAATATGATATGTCATCCGCAAGATGTAGACATAGTGCAAAATAACTCAAGCTGGAGGTTGAGGGCAGGCTGTCTTCAGGAAATGGTGCCCAAGTAAAACCTGATGCCTGAGAATTAACTGAGTGTGAAAGACTTGGATACCACACCAAGAAACATTAAAAAGAAAAGTGAGACCCAGATGATGACATTTGACATGACCCCTGGAGGGGTCAGCTATGAACCAGATTATAGGAAATAATCCAGGCCAGAGACACTAATGCAGTGGTAGAAGGGATAGAAAAGAGAACGGCTCTGAAAGGTAGTTTATAGACACAACTGAAAGCAGGGGTGGGGGGCAGGGGGAGGATTAAAGACAACTTTCAGATTTGGGGCTTGGGCGATGTCAAGAGTATAAGAGCCAAAGTCAAGGTAGCCCCAAACCACAGTTACTGTAGGCCTCAAAAAAATTAAATTAGAAAGAATAAAAATTTAATGAATGAGCTCAGTCATGTATGCCAATTAAAATAACACTAGATCTCATGTGGATATAAAATTGAAGAGTTTCAAGAGTACCCCATATTCAATTCAGTTAGCTTTAGTGTAACCTATGGAAGTAGAGTTAATTGTGAATGAAAATCAATAAGGTTGAATATAATCTGTTCTATTATGTTCTGAGCTCTGGTGGCCTAGTGGAAAGAAGCTGTGCTGCAGTCCTGAAGCCACACGGTTCAAATCCACCAGCTGTTATGCAGGGAAAGGATGGGCAATCTCCTCCCGCATGGTTAACTGCCTCTGAAAACCTGCTGGAGGGTCAGCTATGGGTCCATTCCGACTGTATGGCACTCTACAACATTATAGTCTGAGAGAGCAAAGAGTGGGTTAGAGAAACACAGTGGTCAGGTAAACAAGGAAAATGCAGAGAGAACAACTTAGCAGTGTGTCTCCAACACAGCCCTCCAGCTCAGTGATGTTCCTCCGTTTTGTATGTCTTTTCATTTACACCAGGAGCCTGAGAGGATGATGGTAGTGTCTCCAGGTGAGGTTGGAAGCCCAGGAAAAGAAGTAGGCTTTGAAGGATGGAAAAGGCAGAAAAAGTGAACAAATGGGATTTATTGAGCTTGAAATGACTGACACATCCAGGAAGTCATCTAGCAGGTCTAGAAGTCAGCTGCTGGGCATAGTGGTAGGAGAAAAGCGATCTCTGGGATTTCTCTCTCTTCTATTTCTTTCTAACCCCAAATGGATAGTATTTAAATGTTGGCATCATTAGAGATTAGCAGTGCTTACTAAATTATATATATGTACATATATTTATAATCTCATTACTAGAAAAAATACAAGCAGCAGGATTATCCAGCTACTCAATATATGAAAAGGAAGATATATTTATTTCATCTAGTAAAAAGAGATCTTTCCATTTGTGACCAGTGGTGAACCCCAGGGGGTGCATGTTGAACAAAGTGCTTTGAATGACTTTACTTTTCTCTTCCTTAGCACAAGCCCTGCTCACAAATACTATCTGGCTATGGACCCGGTGTCTGAATCGCTTTATCTCTCAGACACCAACACTCGAAAAGTCTACAAGCTGAAATCTCTCATGGAAACAAAAGATCTATCCAAGAATTTCGAAGTGGTGGCTGGAACAGGGGATCAGTGTCTTCCCTTTGACCAGAGTCACTGTGGAGATGGCGGGAGAGCTTCGGAAGCATCACTGAACAGCCCTCGAGGTAAAAAAAAATTTAAAAAATTTTATATATATATTTATCTCTTGTTTGACTTCATAAAATCCAAAGACTGAACCACACTGTAGCCCATTCAACTCAGTGTTCTGCCTCTGACTCTCTGAAGCTACCTCAGGAGAAAGGCGTCGCCAGACTAACCTTTTAGCAAATGTGCATTAGCACAGGCAAAACCAAAACCAAACCCTAATGCACACCCCCTCAAATGAATTTGGACTCATGGTAACCTTCAGTCACTGGTGGATTTGAACTGCCAACCTTTTGGGTTAGCAGCTCAACACAACTATAAAGCTCCTCAGCATAGCCAAACCTGTTATTAAAATAGTCCAGTATGACAGATTCCTTTGTAGCTGATAAATATTTATTGTCTGAAGCCCCCTGAGTGTGTCACGGACACTTTTAATCTCTCTCCAGGAACTCCCTCATCATGAGACTCTGAAACAACGGGCTAACGTTTGCCCCGCAGTGAGCTTTTCAGACTTGGCTCTAGCTTGCATTGGTTCATATCAGCTTTATACTAAACTTCTGAAGACCCCTGAGGTGCAGGGGCTCAAGCACTCAGCTATCACTGCTTAAATATTTTTACTATCTCACAGTTCCAAAATATGCCTGATTTGGGCTTAACATTCTTAAACGATCCTTTCTCCCATCATTTTTGCTAAAGCATTCTTGAAGCTACTGACATTTTTTCATTCATGTCGCCTGCTGGTTTTGTGTACTGTTGAGTCAGAACTGAGTCAAAGCTGACCCTCCGGTGGATTTTCAGAGGCAGTAAATCACATGGGAGCTGATTGCCCATCTTTCTCCTGCAGAGCAACTGGTGGATTCGAACTTCTTGCCTTTGTGTTGGAAGTGCAACTTCTTACCACTAGACACAGATAGGGGTGTGTGTGTGTGTGTGTGTGTGTGTGTGTGTGTGTGTGTGTGTGTACATAGCATGTGGACGAATCCATGTTCTCCCAGGCAGATTCATGATTTTATAAGCGTGGGTCATATTTCATCTTAGCTGAGAGAGAGTCAACTTTTAAGTTTGTCATTATATATCACCTACTCTATCTCCTGAATTATTTAGTCATTCCTATTTCTTCTCCAAGATATTTTTTATTACATTCATTAGAATGGGTTGTATGATGACACTGTTTTATTTCTTTTATTACCCAAATTACCTACATTTGTTGTAGAAAAATTGGAAAATACCAAAAGATGTTTAATTAAAAACAACCCCAGGAAAAAAACCCTTAATTCTAGCATGTATTAAAAAACTGTCATTAAGATTTTATTGTACATCCTTCTAGACTTTTATGCAGATCATATATTTTATTCCTAAAAAATAGAATTATACAGTAATGTTCTATAACTTGCCTTTCACATTTAATGTATTATGAACATCTTTCCTTGCCAATAAATACAATAAGGTCAATGTGTTTAATTTGTTAGATGGTCACTTATAATTTCAAATATTAAGTGGTTACTCTTTAACCATTTGACATTTGCCTTATTGATATTAAATTCTAATACTATTAGAATTTAAAGCCTTCTCTTTCTTCAGGACCAAATTCAAGACCTGTGTCTTTCATAAAGCTTCTATGGCTAATCCCAGCCTATCAAATCTGAATTTCTTTAACAGTTAATGTCTACATCATCCAATTAGCATTTGATTCTATTTCGCCTTCTTTTACTTTCCATTCTTTCATAATGGGAGGGATTTTTTTTCTTCCTCCCCAAATAAGCTGCTTGAGATTCAAAACTACATAGAAAATTTTTTTTTCAATCCTTCGTATTTCCCCCACCTCCTGTAATTTCTAGCACAGTGCGGAGGCCCAGTTACGTACATACTGCATCAGTTACTGAACTCTTACCTACACCAGGTATCTCTGGAAATAATTCCAAGTGGCTCTTAAAGGAGGTGACTTTTTGCCTAAAAAACCATAAGCAAAAGTGTTCCTTTTTCTCCTGTGCCAGCTCTCACTCCTTACACATAGTAGGACCACAGTAAATGTTTAATGAGTAAATGAATAACTCAGGTGCAGCATATAATCAGCTCAGCCTTCAAGGAAATAGATTGGAGCTCACCTTTTACATGGGTAGAAAATTCTTGCAGGTATATTCTAAGTATTTCTGCATAGGAAATGGGAAGGAATCAAGCTTGTATTGTGCTTAAAATTGACATCCTCCTGAGTTGCTGCTGGTATGAAAACCACTCATCTCACCTACCACATTCAACCTGCCACATAGAGAATGAATATCTCGGCTTTTCCAAATAAAGCAAATAATTGGTTCACTGCTGCTTTTTTTGCTTGGAAAGCAGCAATAATAGAGTCCTGATGAACAGGATTTACATGAACTCTTGAAGCATCAGTAATGAGAATGCCAAAATTTATATATCTATTAAAGTTCATATTAAGCAGAGGTTTTCCTCTTGTCATAAAGCTGGTAGTGCATTTTCTTTTGCCTTGATTTACTCCTCTTTCTATCAGAGTCGCCTTGACCATAATCGGGTGCACTTTATCCTTCCCCAAGCAGTAAGGGTTCTTAAGAACATCTGGCCTGGGCTGCAAACAGCCAAATGTCTAATCCATCCAGGACAGCATTCACAAAATGTCCTGAAGCTGGTGTGACAACATCTGCTCTGCTCCTATGGGTAAACTAAGATGTTTAACAGAGGCAGAGGCGGAGGAAGGCGTAGCTCGGACTAAGACTCCATCACAACTCCTTTGGCCACGTTAGCAAGGTTTGAAGGTGGTGCTCATGATCCTCAGAATCAACCAGGTAATAGAACCTATAATACAGACTTGAGTCACTCTGAAGATGCTGGCCAGAGCACTCAGGTGCCGAGCTAGATCACCTAGCTCCATGCCCAATACAGACAGCACTCACGCTTGGCAGTAAATCACAAGTGAGGCTCTCATTATACGGCATGCTGCAGGGCAATTTCAGAGACTTCCAAAGAAGAAAAATCATGCAAGAAGCACAGTGTGCAGATTGAGAAGAGGTTATTGCTAATTACATTTGTGAGGTTCTCCTGCAGCATCCTGGACTCTCACAGAAGTCCAGTTGGTTTGGTTTTGGGTGGGCAGGTGGTTTCTGTTTTAGATTTACAACTACTGAGCCCCCTCCCCTTCTGATTTCCTTCTTGAAGACAGCCACATGTTTAATGCAATTCCTGGAAGAGCGGTTTAAGTGTTTTGGTTTTGGGTTTGTGTAGGCTTTTTAAAATATTTTTTCCTATAGGCTTTTACCTATAAGCTAATAAAGAAAAACTGTAGATCAGTTAAAATTGGAAATGAACATCTAGGGAGTACCATTTCTAGGTTAGAAAAGAGAGCTTGCCTTAACACTTTAACAAGCTACATATTACAATTATAGGCAGGCTCTCCAACATGTCCTTAACTGTGCGTGGTAAGTCAAATAAATGTTAATCTGCATGACAGCTAATTTACTCTCTGAATCTACTCTCAAAAACAGGATGAAATAAAATGTGCTTTTGAGATCATTTGTCCTGAAGTTGGTGTAGGTCATCAAATAAGATTAAAAAGTAGCCAGCAAAAGGTGAAAGGTCAGAAGTCATGGGATTCCCCCCCCCCTTTAAGTAATGATCAAGAACTGTCTATAGTGAATACCAGGTTAGTGAGCCTCGGCTTTCTTATTGGAGCCGCATAAATATATGTGATGCTAGTCTTCTTTTCAATGACCTCGTGCAAGTACGTACCCTCCTGTACTTTCAGTCTTCTGGACTCCAAAATAGACTTAATGGTTTCATTCACTGGCTGAATTCATGACGGTGAGCTAGTCATTTAAACACTGGATCTTGTGATTCTTAAAGTTGTAAATTGCAGGCCTCAAGATTATTATCTCTTAACCCCTCCTTATTAGCTAAAATACATTAAAATGACCATAGTTATAACTTACTGGGGTCCCCTCATACTCAAACTCATTGCTATGGAGTCATAGCTGACCCTCCAGTTGGTTTTGGGAGAGTGTAAATCACCATGGGAGGAGGTTGTCCATCTTTTTTCCTAAGGAACCCCTGTTGGATTTGAACCACCAGAAAGGTATAGGAGAAACTCCTTGGTAAACTACACCACCAGATCTCCCAAGGTAGCACAAGTTGACTACTAAACCAAGGGATGGCAGTTTGAACCCACACAGAGGTGCCTTGGAAGAAAGGCCTAGCAATCTATTCCTGAAAGGTCATAGCCTTGAAAACTCTATAGAGAATTTCTACTCTGCACATGCAGAGTTGCCATGAATTTGAAGAAATCTGATGGCAGCTAACAGCAACAACATGACTCTGAGTACCTGCCATGCGCCATGCCCTATGCTAGGCATTTTACACACAATATCTCTACGAAACAGCAATAGTAGTATCACCATCATACAGATTTGGATATGCAGACTCAAATAGGTTAAGATTTTTTTTTTAGAAAAAAAATATCATGGTAAAAATTTTAAGAAGCATATTGATTTTTCATTCAACCATGCATATACATTCTGTTTTATAATATTAATTACAATACCCACAATGTTATTGCACTTTTCACACTTCCTCCCTAGAATTCTAGTTTCCATTAAGTGTTCTATCCTGCCTTTAAGGCTTTACCCTTGGGCAAACGCTACTCTTTTGATGTATATGGTTAGCTAATAATGTAAAGAGAACCTCCCTGGAGGTGTTTGCTGCAGAAGGTCAAGGACTGTAGTCTTCAATATGGATTGAAGTTCAACATCAAGAAAACAAAGATTCCCACCACTGGGCCAATTAGCAGCTTCATGATAGACAGAGAAGAGGTTGAGAATGTCAATAACTTGCTTGGTTCCACAATCAGCACTCTTGGACCAGCAGTTAGGAAATAAAAAGATGAATTGCCTTGGGAAAGTCTGTTGTCAGGGACCTCTCTAGAGTACTGAAAAGCAATGGTGTCGGTCTGGAGACTAAGGTACGCCTGATACAGGCCATGATCTTGCAAAGATCATGCTATGCAGCCAAGAGCTGGACAATAACAAAGGATGATAGAAGAAAGCCCGAAGCTTTTGAGTTGTGGTGCTAGGAGAACAAACAAATCTGTCCTGGAGAGTGTAAAACCAGGCTGCTCCACTAAAGGGAAGGATTTTGAGGCTCCATCTCAGACACTTTGAGCACATGCCCAAGAGGGGCCAGTCCTTAGATGAGGGACATCATAATTGGAAGTGTGGAGGGACAGTGCAGGAGAGGAAGACCCAGGATGAGATGAATTGACTCGATGACTGGAGAAATGGGATTAGGTGTGTCGGAATACATGAGAATGGCTCAGGATAAGGCAGGTTTCCGAGCTAATGTACATAGGGTTGCTATGAGTCACAGGTGACTCGAAGGCACATAACAATAACAACAACTGTTTGGCTTAAAATTGAGCCAAGTTCTGTTTCATGTTCACGTAGTGACTAAGGATCATATTCTCAGGGATTCCACTCATCTCTATTGGACAAATGAGCCTGGACTTTTTAATGTTATTTAGTTTTGTTGCACATCTCCTGCCTCCATCTAGAATCTTCTACTGTGATCCTTTTAAAGTGATCAGTGGTGACATCTTGCCACTATCCAGCTCTTCCCATCTCAGGGTCATGGAATTTGGGGTTTATGCAATCCGTTAGTCTTTTGGGTTAATTCTTTCAGTCCATTTTCGCTTTTCTCTGGCTTCTTTGTTCCCAACAAGGAAAGGCCAATAGTTAAATCTTAGATGGCTACTCAAAAGCTTTTAAGACCCCAGTCACGACTCAGGAGGTGGAACATTATCTTTGTGGACCATGTTGCACCTATTGATCTTGATGTATCCCAAGACTATGGTCCTAAGGCTCCAGAACCAGCAACTTATTCCCCCAAGGGTGTTTGGTTATAATTGAGAAGCTTACAAAGCACTGCATCCTGTTAGCTCAGGTTAAGAAATTTACCCAGGTCAGTTTACAGGTAACAATACTGGAATTCAAATGCAAGTCAGCCTGCCCAGGATGAGGTTGGAGGGGGGAACCCAAAACCAAGCAAACCTGTGATGCCTCCGCTGTAGCTCACCACCTGCCTTTCAGGTAAATTCTATGTTCGCGCTCTCTCTCTCTTGGCTTCTCTGAGAAAGTGAAAAAGATTGGAAAATGTTTTTCAATCCAGTGCCACGTATACAATGGAAAAAAATATTTTCATTTTTAAGATAAATGACTTTTAGTCTAATTTCCTTTTCCTATTAAAACTATTTCATGGATTTTTCTGAACTGATAGTGCACCCATAGTGCACCATACAGCATTTGCATAGTCTGCAAATGTAATTATTCTAATAAATCTCCAGGAAAGCTTGTCACATCTGTTTAGAAGATTCTGCAATTAGGAAATTCACCAAACTTTTGTTAATAGAGGGAGGCAGGAAACCTTCACTTTCTTACGTTTTGGTTTTTTTTACTACAACAAATAGCTACACATTTTGTTTGAAGCAAATGGAAGCTTCTCTGAATGGAATTCCATCTATGATCGCCCCTGAGTACTTCTCCTGGGAAGAGGTCCTTATCGGATCCAGTTTTATAACTTTGATTTGAATCTCAATAAAAAGAAACATTTGCCATTTGATTCATCAATACTTCAATGTAATAGGACAAGGAAAAAAGTTTTTAGCAAAGAGGTTGATGGAGTGCTTATCCCTGGCATTGTATATGAGTTTGAATTGACTTTGAGAGATGCCTTGAAAACATGCATGGATGATGTAGTTGAAACTTAAGTTCCATTTATTATTTTTACTGCAACTTTCTTTAATTCTAGAGAGAACTCAAACTAATGAGTCATGTAATAGATGACCAAGTACTTAAGCAGAATGTTAAATGGTACTAGGTGGGGATATAAAATAAAATTTGTGACAAGCTGAATGCATTTATTTTTTTAAAGTAGATATAGAGGGTGAAGGAGTGACTAGACAGGATGAAATTAATCAATGACTTAATTTGCTTGTCTCGGACCTCAGGATTAAGGCAATATCCAGATGAGTACAAACAGCCTCTGAGCTATTCTCTAGCACGGAAATGACCCTTAAATCTTGACAGATTCCTAAAGTAGTTTTAGGGTACTCATGACATTAATTACACAGGATTCATTTTTATTTTATTAGCAATTAGGAAATCTGGGTATGATAAAGTCTAGACACAAACAATCTGGTTTTGTCCCTACTCAGATCTATGTCAGGTGCATCTTGAGGCTATACGAATCCCCCTGGAATCTGTATGCTATACTGTAAAGTTAGATTTGAAGTAAACATGAAAAGGCTACAACTCAAATCAGTGACTTCATACTGATGTTAGTATGTGTGAGGAAAGCAGAAATAAGAATATTCTTTTTTTTATTTCCTATACAATGAGGGCAGTTAAGATTTTCCTAAGTTTCTTTAACTTAAGATCCACCATGATGACATAGGCATTTGAACTGACTCACTAAGGTAAAAAATGGCAGGTAGGCCAGAGCATAAGTGAAAAGAACGACATTTTTAGGAAACAACAAAGCAGCAATTGGAGGAAGATCCATCAACAATCTGTGTTATGCAGACGATACAACCCTGCTTGCTGAAACTGAGGAGGACCTGAAACACTTGCTGTAGAAAGTCAAGGACTGCAGCCTTCAATATGGATTGAAGCTCAACATCAAGAAAACAAAGATTCTCACCACTGGGCCAATGGGCAGCATCAGGATGGATGGTGAAGTGATTGAGATTATTAACAGTTTAGTTTGCTTGGCTCCACAATCAACATTCTTGGTACCAGCAGACAAGAAATTAAAAGACGTATTGAGATGGGAAAGTCAGCTGTGAAAGGCCTCTCCAAAGTACTGAAGAGCAATGATGTCACTCTGGAGACTAAGGTGTGCCTGATACAGGCCATGGTCTTTACAATCACTTGCTATGCATCAGAGAGCTGGATTCTGAAGCTTCTTCAGACATACTTTGGACATGTTACAAGGTGGGATTAGTCCTTGGAGAGGGATGTCATGCTTGGGAGGGTGGAGGGACAGTGCCCAAGAGAAAGACCCTCGATGAGGTGGATTGATTCAGTCACTGGGGTAATGGGAGTAGGTGTGTCAGAGACAATAATATTGCCACAGGATAGAGCAGGGTTTAGGGCTGTTGTACATAGGGTCACTATGAGTCGCAGGCGACTCGATGGCACATAATAACAACATCAACAACACAAAGCAACGATGTCAGTCTAGAGACTAAGGTGCACCTAATCCAGGTCATGATCTTTGCAATTACTTGGTATGCATTAGAGAGCTGGACAATGACAAAGGATGACAGAAGAAGAATCAATGCTTTTGAATTGTGGTGCTGGAAAAGAGTCTTGAACACATCATAGACCGCCAAGAAAACAAACAGGTCTGTCTTGGAGAGGGTAAGAAACCAGGTTTCTCCTTGGAGGCTAGGATTTTGAAGCTTCGTGTCACATACTTTGGACACATGGCCAGGAGGGACCTCTACTTGGAGAAGGACATCTTGCTCAGAAAGGTGAAGAGACAGCGCAGGAGAGGAAGACCCCCAGATGAGATGGATTGATAGAGTAACTGGGGTAATGGGAGTTGATGTGTCCGAGTCAGTGAGACTGGTTCAGGACAGAGCAGGCTTCATAACTGCTGTACATAGGTTGCTATGGGTGACAGGAGACTTGACAGCATGAAACAACAACAACAAATAATAATTTGGTATTTTTTAAGTAAAAAAATATTTGGGGGTAAAGGAGGAGCAAGGGCAGGAATAATAAGTTCATGTTTTATCAGATAGGCAAGGAATTCAAAGTAAAATGTTGCCACAATCATTTCAGGCATGCCTGGTTTGATATGTTTTTCTGGTGATGGAGTATGAGGGTACTGGAGCAAGACTAAGGCAGAGAAAACATAGCAAGTACTAACATTTAAAGGGTGGACAATGGAAGAGAAGTCAAGGAAGACGACAGAGGAAAAGTCTCAGAGAAAGAGGAAGTAAACCCAGAGAGCATGCTATCCAAGAAACCAAGAAAGTGATTTGTTTCAAAGAGGGGTTGAAAATTGTAGGAGCCCTGTTGGTGCAGGTATTGGCTGCTAACCAAAGGTTGTGCAGTTCAAGCCCACCAGCCGCTCCAGCCTCCTTCCGTAAAGATTTACAGCCTTAGAAACCCCACGAGGTAATTCTCCTCTGTCCTATAGAGTCGCTATGAATTGGAATAGACTCCACGGCGATGAGTTTGACAAGCACGTTGTTCTTGTTGTAAGCCACAAATTACACATCTGTAGTCATTGGATTGGACAGTCGGTGACTCATGCCTCAGTGGGGTGAATGGAGGTCAGAGGGGAAGCTAGCTGCATTTGAGTCGACTGATGAACCAAGGAGAGGACAGAAAGTAAAGACCATTAATGAGGATTGCTTTCCTAGGAAGTTTGGATCCAAGAGTTGCAAATGATAAGCAGGGAGTGGGCAAGGGTCTCAGGGAGGCTTCATCTACAGGAACAAAGTGACAGTGTTTACAAGTCAATGGAAAGATACAGAATTGAAGAAGAATAAGAGATATAAGATATCGGGGAAAGCAGGAAGGAGTATACCTTGAATAGAAGACACTGATGAGACCACCGTAGGATTATGTGTGAGTGTGAGAACTAGAACAAACTATAGGTCGGAAAGGGGTAGCAGTCTGATGGTAATCCATTTTGATAAACTCAGTCTTCTCATATCAGAAGATCTCTTCTGCTGAAAATGAGAGAATAAGGTCAGACCTTGAGGTCAGTAGAGGAGAGGCTGGAAGAGCTGCTGAGTGAAGTTTGCCTTTTGGGTAAGGCACCCACCACCCGTGATCGAATTTCCATCTCAGCTTCAAGGCACTTTCCACATTCCGCAGGGGAACTTTCTTCCAAATTCTTAGTGTTTTGAGGAAAAATCTGTTACCTTACAATTCAAGGAAAAGAACTGCTCTTTATACTCCAGTGATCCTGTTCAGGTTTCATTTAAAGAAATTTCTTTCCCCAATCTTGCCATTGATCTCTGAGCCTCCTATAGTGATACCAGAGGAACTAGTCCCTGTTATGTAATAAGAATGAGAGTTTAACTTGTTTTCATTAAAAATTGGTCTGATGCATCTGCTTTTGATGGTGGAAACGGCTTTGTCTAAGATTATGTCAGCAGCTCGCATTTGAGAAACTCCCCTTTTTTGTTGCAAACCTAGATGGTGGTAGAGGGATCAATGACAAAGGAGACCCTTGTAACTAACAACAATAAAAAACCAGAACCAAACCTTTAGTAGCAATTTTATTTCAGCTCATAGCATCTGAAATATAACATCTCTCTCCTGCAAAGTGTCTGGTAGTTTCAAACCTCTGACCTTTCAGTTAGCAGCTAAACACTTAATGACTATGCCACCAGGACTCCTTCACTTATACCTATTGTTGTTGTTGTTGACGCTCTGGTGGCCTAATGGCAAGAAGCTGCGCTGTAATCCCAACTGCCTTTTATAAAAAAAAAATCCCTACTATTTTATTTACAAAATTCAAATACAAATTTGAACAAATTCTTTCAATTTCCCTCACCCCCCACTCATCAAATTGTACAACCCAATGAGTAGTCCCCACTTCTCCCTTCATATCCACATCCCTCGGTTTCCAGCCTCTCCCACCCCTCCTGGATCCTTATACTCATTCCACAATAACGGTTTTATGCAATATTTATCCAATTTGCCTTTTATTCCAGGTGACAAATATGGTTGAGAAAACCATTGTTTGTTCTGTTGAGTTAAATAAAGCAATCAATATGTTATTAAATGCAATATTTCTTAAGAACAGATTTTCGTGTCTGCATGTGATTCGAGCCAACATGAAAATAATGATTTTTGAGGTCAAATGCTATGCCATGTAAGATCCCAGGTTCTGAAGTCAGACAGGATGGATAGGTTTGGATAGAAGAGCTCATGAAGAGATGCAGTGGTAGGTATGGCTAGACTGGTGGCAAGGGGAGGGGAATCAATGGAATGATGACAACTGGTAGACTTCCCCTGCTTTGCAACATTGTTTAGAATGATACTTGAACCCCTACATGTCAAGATAGACTCTATGGAATTGTAATTTGGTGGTTTTCCCCTCATTTTGTTTAAGATCATTAGACAATACAACTTTGCTTCCTTATCAGAGTTCCTTAGCCTTGCATCTTTCTTATCAGCCCACTTAAAAATCACCTGGACTGAACCAAAAAAAATAAGTCCACCCTTGTCAAAAAACAGTGACAGAGATCACACACTAACAGACAGCAAATCACTTAAATCATATTTTGAGTGGTGTATTATGGTAACCTATAAATAACTAATTGCGTAAAATTGCTTTGGTAGTTTCTAGATGGCAGCTTTAATTAAAAGCACCAGAGACATTTAGAAGTTTAGAAATGGATGGCATGTAATTTGCCCTTTTACCAACCATAAAATGGTAATTAAGGAATTTGATTCACTTCTTCCTATTAAAAGTTTTATGAGAATAGCAAGTTCCTTCTAAATACAGTTTCTCTTCAGCAGAAGGTAGTACATTTGCTTTATCAGTCTTCTCCAGCAGAGTAAGATGTTTTAATGTACAAATTCGTCAGAAGTTAATTACGAAATCTCTTTCCATGAAAAATATTTGTTTTTTAAGATTCTAAAACATGAAACTGTAGTAGAACTAAACCTTTTTTGATCATGGCCCCATATTGCTTCACCATCAATACAAGATGGCCCTGTAAATTGAAGTTTACCAAATGCACGCAGTGGGCTCAAAACTCAAAGAAATGAGGAAGTCACTTCCTGGTGAGTCTAGCATGCTTCACCGATTTCATAAAGGAATATTAAATACTCAGTACATTGACTTCTCCACTTATTCATTCATCAACTGAATATAATCAGAAAATATTTTACCTTCATTGGTCCTCTAACAATATTAAATACATTAGCGAGTGTGGGGTGTAAAATTCCCACAAGATGCAGCTCATCAAAATGTCTTTGGAAGTCGATGAGTATAACATTATCATGGACTGAAACATAACAAGAACCAAAGCCAGAAAGCCCATTTCTATTCTATAATTGACCACTTTACTGCATTTTTTTTCTACCACTTCAGCACAAGGATTGATAGCTGGCACCCTACAAGGGTGCACAGTTTGAGAGCACTGATGATTTAAGTTAAATACATTTAAGAAAGCCAGTTGCTGGTTTCCTGTTGTGGTTGTCATCTGGAGGTTATTGTTTCATGTTTACTGGCTTTGATATTGTTTTTCGGTCAAGCAGACTAGTAGATGTTCTCCAACACAGTGACTAGGACAGTGGGCCTAAGCACACTGTGAGGATGGCACAGGACTGAGCCAGGTTTAGTTCAGTTGTACCGAGGATCACTATTAGTTGGCACTGACTCAATGACACATCTGACGACAACAACAACAGTGTGTTCTTGAGTCCAGACTAAATGACCTGTGCTCTTAGCGAGAAAGGAACATACATTGTTCCTTTACATTGTTCCAGTACACTTTTTGTGGGATTGTAAAATGGTGTAACCATTCTGGAAGACAGTTGGCACTTCCTCAAAAAGCTGAACATGGAAATCCCATAGGACCCAGCTATTCCACTACTTGGAATATACCCTGAGAAAATTAGAACTGAGGCACAAATGGAGACTTGTACACCAGTGTTCATAGCAGCATTATTCACCATCACAGGGACAAGGAAACAGCCCAAATGTCCAACCACAAACAGATTGAGAAATTATGGTACATTCACACAATGGAATACTATGCAACATGCAGGAGCAATGATTTTGTAAATTACTACCTAACTTGGGAGGGACTGGGAAACATTATGCTGAGTGAACTAACTTACTCCCATAAGGATAAATATTGTATAAAACCATTATTGTAGAATGAGTATAAGGATCTTGGAGGGGTAGGAGAGGCTGGAAGCAGAGGGATGTGCATGTGGAAGGGAAAGGGGGGATTAATCATTGGGTTGTACAATTTGATGGGTTGGGGGTGAGGGAAATTGAAAAAATTTGTCCAAATTTGTATTTGAATTTTGTAAATAAATGGGGGGGGGTTATGAATTGCACTGTGAATGCAAAGGTACATGGTTCAAAGCCACCCAGCTGCACTATGGGAGAAAGATGGGCTGTTAAGTGACTCCACAGTACACAGCAACCATGAATTATAAAAGGGAGACCTGGTAGACTAGTGGACAAAGAGCTCTGTGGGCAATCCAAAGGCACACACTTCAACTCCACCAGCTGCTCTGCGGGAGAAAGATGGGCAGTCGACTCCTGTGCAGTTATTCTGCCTCTGAACACCCACCAGAGGGTCAGCTATAAGTTGGTTCTGACTATGGCAATGAGTTCTTCATAATCCCTGTTGCAATCCTCATTCTTACCTGGTTGGATTGGCATCACACATCTCCTCTAATAGGCTCTGGAGATTTCTGCCATTAGATAAGACCAATGGAATTTGGGTTGCTTTTTTGTTTGGTTTTTGGTTTGGGGGTTGGGTTTGTTGGGGCTTTTTTTTTTTTTAGTTGTTGTTCTTTTAGTTTGTTTTGTGTGGTTGGCTTTCTGTGTGTGTGGGAGGATATTGCTCCTCCTTCTCCAGTGGAGCATCTGGGGGAACACCTTCAGGATTGCAGCACATCTTCTTGCCACTAGACCACCAGAGCTCCCTCAGTGGAATTGTTTTATATACTTAATGAGGAAATACCTCCATCAAGTTGTTTGCAAGTATTTGAACCAGTTGTATCTTGAAATTAGCGAGTGCATGGTATGGAGAACTACCAGAAATACCTGCTTGGTTTAGAAGAGGCTGTGGCACTAGAGACATTATTGCCAATATCAGGTGGATCTTGGAAGAAAGCAAAGAGTACCAGAGGGATATCTCTCTGTGTTTCACTGTCTACGGAAAGGCATTTAACTGTGTGGATCACAAAAAACTGTGGTTAACCTTGAAGAGAATGGGAATCCCAGAACACTTGATTGTGCTTGTGCAAAATCTATACTTGGACAAGGAAGTACTCAGAACAGAGTAGGGAAACACGACAAGATTCAGAATCAGGAAGAGAATGCATCAAGGATGCATCCTGTCTCCATACCTTTTCAATATATGTGCAGAACAGACCATTCAGGAGTCTGGGCTTTATGAGGAGGAATGTGGCATCAGAATTGGAATAAGACTCATCATCAACCTACGTTATGCAGAAGACACAGCCTTGCTTGCTGAAACTGAGAAGGACCTGAAGCACTTGATGAAGAACACGAAGGATTATAGTCTTAAATATGGATTGAAGCTTAATATCAAGAAGACAAAGATTCTGACCACAGAGCCAATTGCAGGCAGCACCATGATAGATGAAGAGATTGAGGTTGTTAGCAGTTACAGCTTGCTCAGCTCCACAATCACTACTCTTGGCACCAGCAGTCAGGAAATCAAAAGACAAATTGCATTAGGTAAATCCGCTATCAGGGCCCTCTCCAGAGTACTGAGAAGCAACAATGTGAGTCTGGAGACTAAGGTGTGCCTGATCCAGCTCATGGTCTTCACAGTTACATGCTATGCATCAGAGAGCTGGACAATGACTAAGAATGACAGAAGAATTGACGCCTTTGAGTTGTGGTGCTGGAGAAGAGTCTTGAACATACCATGGACTGTCAAGAAAACAAACAGGTCTGACTTGGAGAGGGTGAAACCAAGTTTATCCTTGCAGGCCAAGATTATGAAACTCCATCTCACATACTTTGGGCCCATGGCCAGGAGAGACCGGTACTTGGAGAAGTACATCATGTTTGGAAGAATGGAGGGACAACGCAGGAGATGAAGACTCCACATGAGAAGGAATGATAAAGTAATTGGGACGATGGGGAAAGGTGTGTCAGAATCAGTGAGACTGGTTCAGGACAGGGCAGGCTTCAGAGCTGCTGTAAGGTCACAATGAGTAGCAGGTGACTCGACGGCACATGATGACAACAACAACAACAACATAATAGTGCGGACTGTAATCAGTGTACTGTGTCTTCAAAGACAAGCAGAATTTGAATCCTTAGGGAGGCACAGGGAACAGTGGAGGCAAATAGGTGGGTGGTAGGAAAGTGAGTGGGGTGCTTCAGCTCCACCAGCGTGACTGAAGAAGTAGCATGGTGGACTCCTGTGCCGATTCATCGCCACAGTTAATGTGGACTGAGGTACCCAGACAGAAGAGATGCTGAGAGAATAAACAGAGCTTCTGTCCATCTAAGTCAAGCAGTATTTCAACAGGTGAACATGTAAGACTCAAAACACAGTGTGATGCCAGAAGACTAACAATTCCTCAAAAGCATCAATAAATATTAACAGCATTTATGCTGGATTTCTCAGAAGGAATAGCTGCTACTTATTTGGTCTTTATAGTAATCCACTGACTTGGGAAGCTCAGCAGTTAGTTGGACATGGTCACACGTCCACATGCAAAAGCTAGAGTAGGAGGTTACATAGGTTTAAGTCATGGTCAGCCTCACCATTAGATCTCTTCACTTCTACGCTAGGATGCTTTCTTCTTCTTCCTCATTATATTGCCCATGAATATATTGGGGTGATCACATTTTGAGGGGGGGAAATGGGAAAGTAGCTTTGGAAGCCCCAAGCTCAGTCAGTTCAAGGCTAGGAAGATCATCAGCTTCCTTGTGAAAAAAGACATCCCAGGTTTTTGTCAAGAGTTTTCATTGGGGAGCTCTAATGGCCTCGTGTCAAGAAGCTGCACTGCAATCCCAAAGGTGCACGGTTTAAATCCACCAGATGCTCCACTGGAGAAGGAGAGGCAATCGCCTCCTGTGCTAGTCAGATCTGATCTGATGGCACACAACAATAACGTGCTTCCCAGAGACTACAAAAGGGGGTGGGGTGGGCAAAGGAATTGTGTCAGTAGATAACTCCATCCTTTAGCTGTTGTGTGTTGGGGCGGGGAGGTGGAGGCCGTGGGGAGGTGTATGGTAGTAATAATATAATCTTAATTAAGCCCAAATTGGTCTTCCGAAATGTCTCGTAAACTTTCAGTCAAATGGTTTAAATTGCATTCATGCACTGCTCATTATCCTGCCTTACCTTTTGCTAGTGACGGTCTACCACTTTCTGACTTTGTGAACTTCTCTGCCAGCGTTAACTTCATTAGTCAAGAGGTACAGATGTTGGAGGAATTTTAAATGGGCCTTCTTGCTGATTTTGAATGGGCATTACATGCAAATAATTGTCGGAAGGAAATTTTCATTCTTGGTGAGTTAGCCCACTTTTGTGAATAGTAAGCACTGTCAGCCTTAATTCTTCATAGGCTGCTTTTATTGAGTATTCAGGCCAAGGTATTCTACTGAGTTGGCTTTTTTTATTAGAACCTTTCGGTTGTTCCCATACCTTGAGAGAGACTCATTTTCCCTAGAGAAGAACAACTGCAATTAGTTTTTCCACTGGTCCATGGGCAATAAATGAACTTGCCCTCCTCAGGCTAATTGTTCACATAAGGTTCTGTTGAGGCAGTTTGTTTCCCCAGGATGACAGGGGTGTTTCTTCAAAATGTACCTGAGTAGTGTGCTACATAGTGTCACTTGGTGTGTGAAGAATTTTTGAAAAGGGAACATAAAAAAATCAGCTTGGATTTTTGGTAAACCTCATTTATCTCAGCCCATATGCACTGCGTCCCCTTAAGTCTCAGCCTGCAGGTATCTTTGCAACAAGAACTCCAGCAGGGAAATAAAACAAGAGATGTGCATTTCAACTTGAACTCATACCATCTACTTCCCCAAATATCTGCCTTGCACACACATAAACACAGAAGTGCACACTCTGCATATCCCTATCTCTACAAGTCAAGAAAAAAAAGAATCTGACAGTTGTTGCTATGTGCCGTCAACTTGACTATGTCTCACAGCAAATCTTTGCACAATAGCTCTGAAGCCTGCTCTAGCCTGGGCCTATCTCACCATCTGTGACACACTTGCCCCTATTGCCCCAGTCACTGTATCAATCCATTTCATCCGGGGCCTTTCTCGCCGGTGCTGTCCCTCCACTCTTCCAAGCATGATGCCCTTCTCCAAGGACTGGTCCCTTCTGGCAACATGCCCAAAATATGTGAGATGAAGCTTCAAAACTAGTGGTTGCTTTTATAGTTAAATGTCAAAACATACACACTGCACCTAGGGGCTCGTTGCATAGAGGTCCGTTTATTTGATTCTCTCTATGGAAACTTTTGCCATCTTATAAAAGTTTGAGGCTTTTACACTGCTAGTTCAATAGTGTAATATTTCCCCCTAAGCTAGCAAAAACTCTTTTTCAACCACTGTCTTGTCTCCATGGTGAATCTAACACAGGGCACTCTGCTGCTGACAAGGGTTTCATAAGGCTTCATGGACTTAAATCTTATACTATATCCAAAATAGAAAAGCCTAAAAGGTTGAAGCAGAGCCTGTGTTAGTCTTGGTGATGCTAGGCTTAGAAGAGCCATTTTCACAAATAATTATAGCACTGACTGAGCAATTAGAACACCACTTAGCACCCCCATAACACTTTGTCTTCTTCAAAGTGCTTATATTTTATTGGCTTCTATGAGCTTCATACTATTTTAGTCAGTGTAGTGAATTACAGCCTTGGAAACTCTGAGGCAGCTGTACAGTGTCCTGCAGGGTCTTTATGAGACAGCATCTACTCGAAGGCAGTGAGGTGGTGTGGTTAGCAAGACTCCACCAAGGGAGCACTGGGGGTGTGGCCCAAAGGGAGTTGTACTGCTCACTCAAAGTGCCCCTTCAATGGTTTGAATCCAGTGAAACATGGAAAATTTCCTTCCATGTGATTTGGGTTTGTTTTTTTTATGTGTCCTCGAGTCTCCTATGACCCATAGCAACCCTATGTACAACAGCTCTGAAGCCTGCCCTGTCCTGAGCCAGTCTCATTAATTCCAACACACCAACTCGCATTGTCCCAGTTACTGTATCAATCCATCTCATCCGGGGTCTCCCTCTCTTGCACTGTCTGTCCACCCTTCTGAACATGATGTGCTTCTCCAAGGACCAGTCTCTCCTGGCCATGTGCGCAAACTATGTGAGATGGAGCTTCAATATCCTAGCCTCCCAGGTTGTTGTTGTTAGTGCCATCGAGTCGCAGGTGACTCATAGCAACCGTGTGAATGGAAGTCCTGGACACCTCCTGTATAACTTTCGGCCTTTCTCCAGGTTCATAGGGTTTCCCGAGGCAAGCTATTGTGGAAGTGGATGCCACTCCTGCTTCCAAGCTTGTTTTAATCGGGGAGCTCCACCAAACACTGTCCACCATGGGTGACCATTCTCACATTTGACTCATCAGTGTCACACTGTTTGGCTTCACAGCAACCATGAGTTACCTCTGTACAGCAAATGGACAGACCAGGGTTACACGACCCAGAAGAATGTTTCACCAAAAATAATTAAAGGCAGGCCTCGACCCCACCCTTACCTACCCTTATTCTAAGGGTCAGGGCCGCCCATCCACCTTTGAAAGCCGAAAAGGCCAGTAACACACAACGCGAACGACCCCAAAAACTTCCCTTACCTTACTGCCACCAAGAGGAGCCGCCATGTTGACACCAGCCCTCCCACCCGCTTAGCCAGATAGCTAAATATTTATTGCACAGATGGCGTCTTTTTACTATCTACTAGGCTTCTGAGAAGAATTTCTATGCTAGCAATTGATATTGACGCAAAATTTAGAAATCAATTTTAAGACTATCCTAAATGAAATAACTGCATACATTTCTCCAAAGTCATGGCTGACATCACTGAATTAGAATAGACTGTTTAAAAGGAATATATTAATAAACATTATATGTATGAGAATAATCTGCAACAAGGGGTGCATTGTGGGGTGGGCTAAGGGAGAGGGAAGGAAGAGAGGAAAAAATGTGCAACGATGAGTAAATTTTTTAAAAAGTTTGGAGATTCGGACCTACCACCACTCCCCAAAAAGGTGTGGCAGATCCTTCAAGACACTTCTCCTCAAACCTATGTTGTTGTTGTTATGTGTCATCGAGTCACTTGTGACTCATAGTGACCCTATGTACAACAACTCTGAACCCTGCTTTATCCTGAGCCAACCTTATTGTCTCTGACACACTTACCCCCCGTTACCCTAGTCACTGAACCAATTCATCTCATAGAGGGTCTTCCTCTTCTGTGCTGTCCCTCCACCCTCCCAAGCATGAAGTCCCTTGCCAAGGACTGGTCCCACCTTGCAACATGTCCAAAGTATGTCAGACAAAGCTTCAGATGGAATACTTGACTCCAAGGAGCAGCCTGATTTCACTCTCAAACCTATGGAGTCACTATAAATCAGAATCAACTCGACAGCAATGGGCTACTAAGTAAGATATGGGTTAGGAAATCAAGAAGCTAAGTGGTTTAATGCCTCACCCAAAGTTCTACAGCTAATCTGTAATGGAATTTAGCCTGAAACCCAAATCCTCTAATCTGACCCTGGAGCAAATGTTCTCTCTGATTTCCCTTAGGTGGTACACAGTAAAGCAAGTTAAGGCAAAATCTTGAGGCATTTCTATTTCCCTGGGAACTCATAACATCATAACAACACAAAGCTGTGTTGACAGAGCAAAGTGGATTTAGGGTGGAGGGGGAAGCTTTGTTATTCAGTGTAGCCATCTACATGGATCAAATTCATTTGCAGTTAATTTGATCCATGGTAATTCCCAGGTCCCAACTCTTAGTGCTTGGTTGTCAACTCCCTTTCTTCCCATACTCCAATCATCCCTAATTGATAGGGGACTATAGTCATCTTAAAGGTCTTTAGAGAAAGAGATTGTCATTGCTTCCGTTCTAAACTCATTTTTAAAGAAATTCACATGCAGCTCTTGACCTCGTGGCAGGCTTTATTTCATTCACGTTAGATGTACTTCAACATAAATGCGTGGAAATTATCTTAAGTCTATAATTCAGCAATGATTTATTGAACATCTGTGCCAAATGCTGCTGGATTTATTGAGACATAAAATTAAAGCATAAAATCCAGTTTTCCCCTCAAGGAATATGCATATTGTCTGGACAGAGCATAAGAGACTAGCCTCTGTGGGTTAAAAAAGCAGAAACCCCTGGAATGTGCAAGGAAGATATTCTGGGAGAGAAACAATTTGTAGAGGCCTTAAAAGATGATTAGGATTTGGATTGATACATTCAGTGTCCTGTCTTACTATTACATATATGCTGCTGTTGTTATATTTCATGGCTTCAGCAGGTTTTCAATGGCATGAAATCACCTGGGACAAGACTACCCATCTTTCTCCCATGGAGCAGCTGGCAGATTTGAACCACATTCCTCTGAGTTGACAGTGCAACTCCTTGCCAGAGCTCTCTTTTACATATATCTCCCCCCGCCCAAAACCCACTGACCCACTGTCATCTAGTGGATGCTGATTCATAGTGGTCTAAGGTAATAATGTAGAAATGAACCTACGTGTGTGTGTGTGTTTCCCTTCAAATATCAATGGCTTAACAAAATAGCAATGTGTTTCTTACTCATATCTCAATCCTATGGTTTGGTGAGGAGTGTGTGTTAGGATCTCTGCTCCAAACATTGATTCAAGGGCCCAGGATGTCTCCATCTAATGGCCCCTCAATCCTTTAGGGCCTCAACCTGCTTCTCTAGCTGCTCTATATTTAGCCAATCTACAGGAAAGGGGTTGATCCAAGAATGATATTCAGGGGTCAGGCCTAGAAGTATCAAATATCACTTGGGACTTACCTACAAGGGATTCAGGGAAATGCGAGCTACCTCTATTTCCAGAAAGAGGATAGAATGAACACAGTATTGTCCTTGTGATGGTCAAGAAAAGGGGACTTTATTATTATTATTATTATGTGTGTACCATCAAAAGGGATCGGACTGGTACAGGAGGAGATTGTCCCTCCTCCAGCAGATTCTGGTGGATTCAAACCACACAGCTCTGGGATTGCAATGTAGCTTCTTGCCACTAGGCCACCAGAGCTCCCTAGAAGAGGACCTTTCTAAATGGAGGATGAGGAAGAGAATGAAGGACACAGAAAGAGCAAAGTTGCGTGTATCTCAGACACTCACTTTTCTGGTTTGCTTTCACTAGATTTGATGAACTTAACACAAATGCTGAGCTTTGGTCTGAGATAAGATCAAAAAAGGCAATATTTTTGGGAAGTACTGTATCATCACCATCCAGGTATTTCATTTGCCCGTGTGAGACTCACAATAACTAAATTTGGTTATCCTTAGTTTCACAGCACTTGGACCAAGACATAAGTTTGAATGGCAGTGCTAAACTGGTCATTTAAATGTATTATACGTTCACAGATCTTTCCTGCTTACAGCAGCCCCTTTACTGAAGATATTTCCCTTTTGATTGCCCCCTAAAAACTGGCAAGTCAAGAAGTAAATCCAATTCAGAACTATAATTTGTTTGACCCATACCATGCCTTTAAATTATATATAGATATATAGTTATATAGATAGAGATAGAGATAGATATAGATAGAGATATATAGATAGATATAGAGATAGAGATAGAGATAGAGATAGAGATAGAGATAGAGATAGAGATAGAGATAGAGATAGATAGATATGCATTTACTCGGGACATGTTCTCTCAAGTTAAGCCTCATTTTCCTGGAACATAAGGCCTTCTGTACTTACATATTTATGGCACCTGCCTAGACCCTGAAAGCCTGTGAGTTTCTGGCCCTTGCTCCTGGAATTTCCTTTTTATGTTGTTGTTGTTGTTAATTTGTACCTTTGAGTAGAAACCAACCCACAGCTGACCTTCTGGTGGGTTTTGAGAGGCAGTTAATTGCACAGGAAGAGATTACCCATTTTTCTCCCCAGGAGCAACTGGTGGATTAGAACCAGGTGCCTTCGGGATTGCAGTACAGCTTCTTGCCACTTGTTAATGTGCCGTCGAGTCACTTGTGACTCATAGTGACCCTATGTACAACAGCTCTGATCCCTGCTCTATTCTGAGCCAACTTTATCGTCTCTGACATACCTACCTCCATTACCCCAGTGATTGATTAATCCATTTCATTGAGGCTCTTCCTCTCCTGCACTGTCCCTCCACTTTCCCAAGCATGGTGTCCCTCTCCAAAGACTGATTCTGCCTTGAAACATGTTCACAGTATGTCAGATGAAGCTTCAGAATCCTTGCCTCCAAGGAGCAGCCTGGTTTCACCCTCTCCAAAATGAAGTTGTTTGTTCTCCTAGCAGTCCATGCTATATTAAAGACTCTTTTTTAATTATTATTATTATTACATTTTATTAGTTTCAATGAACATTCACAGGGATTCTGGGCTTTCACTCCTTCATTGCCGCACCATTCTCTCCACCCTCCTCCCCAGTTTGTTCTTCTTCCCCGCCATCCGAATGTCTGTTTTAATTATCCAATTGCCACAGTGCTTGTCAAAGT